>NC_141147.1:115900452-116219452 GCF_053477565.2 Lygodium microphyllum
ATATTTCATCCATTAGGAAAAAGAAGCTACTACCACCAAAAGTCATTAAAGTCCAAAATATAAAAGGAAAAACAATGTTTCTTCCTCACAAGTAGTTTTGCAGAGCCCTGTTCCTCCAGAACACTCTTTGCAGAGACCAACTATGCAGCACCACAGTTAAGAATATCTCCCTTACAGAAGCCTAACACCCTGAAGTTTCATACTCAGTCATGTTCCCATACTCAAATCATACAAGGTGTCTATCAACACTGTCGTAAGCTTATTGAAAATGCAAGCTCATCCTCATCCTCCAGTGTGCTCAACACTGTACAAGAATTTGAATATGAGAACAACCAATATAAAGCAGCCCCCTATCCACGTCCACAAGATAACTCCTCTTGGACAGCAGAAATCTAGGCCATGAACTAGACCCATCTGGCCCTAACAAGCTTGATAGAGAAGGTGGAATCCTTACAACAAGTATTTGACCAACTTCTTGGTTTATGCCAGCAATTGCAGAAAACCACTATCCAAAAGCCAACTCGAGTACTAACTGCTCATGCTACTTCTTCACTGGTACCTTCATCAAATGCAGTCACACTGATTGGACAATTTTTTCTAACAAAAGGTTACAAAAAGGATGGACTTCACACTTTTCCTCCCCCACTTCGCAAACATTGAATGTCCACCACATCATCTCCTCTAAAGGCAAAGAAAAGGAAATCATTCCTACAAGTGAAGGGACTTCACATATTGCCACCACAGGTCAACTAGATAAATACATGTATTGTTATGAAGATGCTAGCTCAAATGAAGCAGATGATCTTGAAGAAATCCTTGTCAAAGATGTACAATGCATTTATTGCCCAATGATCACAGATTTAGTCAAACAAGCTATCGATACAACTCCAAGCTATTTTCAGAAACCTTTACAACAAGGGAATACAGTCACAGATCTATTTGAGTATCTAGAATTCATGTTTCCTGATTGAACAGACAATGACTATAGAACAACTTTTGATTAGATTGATGATTTTGATCTTGAAAGAATCCACAGACAAAGAGAAGCAAATTAAGTGTTAGATCGAATGCCATTATGCATTGATCCTACAGAAAAAGGCAGTGAGATGAACTCACTCATCACATCCACAAAAGACTTGATTGTAGAATCATGGGAGAAAGTATAGAGCAAAATCCACCCAATCAACCTTCCTCAAAACTACTTGCATGGTACTACCATGATCACGCATATTTTCAGGATCAAACAACATTCACCTTATCTTCATCTAACGAAGATGGAGACAGTGTGATTGAGGAAACTTTTGTCCCAATCAATCCACACCACCAACAATTGTCTCCCATTTCAAATTTTTGTGCTCAAATGAATGCGGACTCCTCTCCTGTAAGTAAACAATTGTCTTCTCATGTAAATATGGCACTGCCTGTAAATGCCACGGCCTCTACTTCTACATCAAAATCATCTTACAATAATTTCTACAAAAAAATAGGAGTTTCAGAAAAGGCTGGATGCTTTCCTATTTGGTCTATTGATAAAAATCATATGAAGAAATTAAACTTATCATCTACATGATGTATGCTTACATCGGCTAGAAGATGGTTGACAAGCCACAGACCAATAGGATATACATTCTTAATGTAACGACACATGGGTTTGTTGTCGGCTTAAAATAATGGTGGATATCCATTCACCCCCAAGTCAAATTGCCATAGTACAATATGCATACCCAATACAAATATTTTTTGAACTACTACTAAGGGAGCTAGTAGGTAACAAGTTTGACGATGTTTTGGAAGCTAGAGAAGCATTCTTCAAATCAAAGCTATGTGACCCCAGATTATATAAATAATATTTGGTATATATGCGAGACCTAATGTATGAAGGTCTTGGTGGCCATGATAATTCAATGAAGGAACATTTGGTTTGTTCTTTTCCAGAGCCTATACCCTTTTACTGCAAACAAAAAATGAAGAACAAAAATCGTGATTTCACTGACAGTGTCGAACAAATCATCCAGCCAATTGAACAGACCATAAAGGAGGTGTGTCATCATTAGAAAATGACACAATTGAATCAGAAATTTCCACAGTCTGTTTGTAAGTGTGCCTCTAAATTTGATGGAGACTTTGGATGTGAAAAATGTAGTTGTGAAAATTCTTATAGTAGTAGATATAATAGCCAAAGGAGACACCATCAACCACTTTCTTACCACATGGGTTACTTCAACAATCAACAAGATTATGGTGATAAATCCTCTCGACATTCCAGAAGATGTAAAAGAGATCAGTCTCATCATAAATCTTATCCCAAAAATGAAAAAAATAAAGAATATGAAAAAGGTTCTAAAAAGAAAGACTTAAAATGCTTTATTTGTGGAAGCTCTTCACATCTAGCCAACAAATGTCCCAAAAAAGGCAAAGACCAATTAAACTCTGCCAAGGTCAACATGCATTATCAACATCACTATGACTATGATAGTTGTTATTCTTATGATAGCTATTCAGAAGATTCTTATTCCTATGACAGTGAGTATGATAGTGACAACAATGGTCATGATACAAAAGACACTGGCACTGAATCTGACACATCTTCTATTTTTGAAGTATCTTCTACCAGCCAAACTTCTTGGCATACATCAGAGTAATTCATAGATACAACAGATAAAACACCTTCAAATGTAACAAAAGAATTAGATGATGATGTCATCCATCCTAGCAACTTTCAAGCAATTAACGCTCATGAAGCTCACTTCCCATAAAAAAGAGATAAGTTCATGAGTAATGCTTTTCCCTCTACTTCTCATTCCTCATGAAAAGCAAAAGGAAAACGGATAAATGACAACTCATCAAAATCTTCAGAATATGATAGCTCAAATACATCCTCTTCCAAACACAAAAAACATAAAAACAAAATCAAACAGGAGTTTTTCTCCAATCCTTATGACTTGCCTAAACCAGGTGCTCTTGGCCTAGAGACCAAAGGACAAGCAAATATGTTTATTCCACACAAATTGGAAAACCTCAATCAGCCAAGAACAACAGCCCAGCTTCTTCAAACAGTTTCTTCAGGGACTCATCAACGTGGCCATGAAATGACCACTGCATTTCTACAAATGCAGTAGGAACTTCACTCTTTCTGCAAAGTGTACAAAAGGATCTTGATTAGTCAAAAAGAAATAGCCCAAGGCACTTTAGGCATACTACATGAATTGCAGTCTTCGGTAGTAGCAAATGACCAAGTTAGACCAATCAATCAAGCATGGTTAACACAACCTAGAGTACATAAGATTATGTCAGAGAGTGGAGTGGAGAGAGAAAAAGAGGAGAGAGAAGAATGTAGAAGAGAGAAGAGAGAAGAGGGAGTGCAAAAGAGAGAGAAATAGAGTGATGAGGAGAGAGAAATACTAGAATAGGAGAGAGAAAGATAGGAAAGATAAAGAAGCCATTGAAGCTATGAATAAGGAGAGAGGAGAAGGACAGTAATTGTATTAATGTGTCAAAAAGATGAGAGAAACTACATGTCCTCTCCTTTTATACCAATGTTAGTGTGATATGGCATAGCATCAATATTATTTGTACACTAAATCCTTATTCTTCCCAGCTTCTTACAATCCATCCCATCCCAAAGGTTTTTGCCCTCAAAAACAAACTTAAAAGACTAGAAAAGGATGGATAGAACAGAGAACTACTCTGTTTTTACAGTTTTACAAATGGGAAAATGAATGAAAAATGACCAACATATGGACTAAAATGGAAGAATAAGAGTAGGCCTCAGCTATATACATGATCAGGAATGCTTCAAAAGTATATGGAGCCATAAGATCTTCAATTGATAAACTCAAAATGAAGTAGACAGCTTGCTTTGTAAACAGACCCTGTTGGATCAAATCTGCCATAACTTTTAGTAGAAATGTCCAAATGAGGCGTACCACATGTCAAAACATAGCTCTTGAAGATTAATTTGACCTTATGTAGGTGGATAAATTCTAAAAATTAGGCACAATAAAAATTGTTTTAAAACAACATGCTATCTTGACCCAATCTGCATTAAAACTAGCTCCATAAAATCAATAGGCTTCAGCCACTAATATATCCCTTAAGAAAGGAAACTCATCCAATATAGAATCAAGCCTCCAAGAAGCTTCCTCAGGTGGTAAACCTCTGCATTTGATCAAATATTCCATGATAGAATGAGATCAAAGCTTCTTCTCATGCTAACTTATGATAGCCTCTTGGATGTATTGAATAAGACCTTCTTCATCAATAGGTGGTAGCTCATCAATTGTATCAACTAGATCACCATAGAAAGGCTTGAGCTAACTAACATGGAATACATTATGAATCTTTGTAGAAGAGGGTAGCTCCAACCTATATGCCAAGTCTTCAATGCGCTTTAGGATCCGATAGGGACCATAAAATCTACGAGCAAGCTTGTTACTAGATCCATCTTTCAAAGTGGAATACCTAGACTTGGGCACCTTCAATAAGACCAACTCTCCTTCTTGGAACTCTAAAGGCCGCCTCTTCTCATCAGCATACATCTTTATTTGGTCTTGAGCTTTCCTCAGATTCATCTTACATTGTTGAAGAAGGGTTTGTATTCTTTCCAACTCTTCTTTCCCATGATGATTGATTCTTTCATTGAAGATGACTGTGGGTAAGGGCACCTTATAGCCATACATAGCCTCAAAGGGTGAAAATCCAATGCTAGCATGAGTAGAGTTTTTGTAGGCAAACTCAACCAAGTCTAACCAAGAATCCTATGAATTTTGGACATCATAGCAAAAATGGCAAAGATAAGTCTCCAACCATTTATTAACTCTTTCTGTCTGTCCATCAGTTTGTGGATGATAGGCCGTAGATGGAGACAATTTAGTGCCCATAGATGTTAATACCGCCTATCAAAAGTTACTCATGAACTTTGAGTCTCTATCATGAACAATCACATGTGGTAATCCATATAGTCTAAAAATTTTCTCCATGAACTGACTGGCCACTTGAGAGGCAGTAAACTGGGTCTTGGTTGGAATGGAATGGGCTGCCTTGGTGAGTGTATCCACTACCACATATATATTATTCCATCCCTTCTTGGTAGTAGGCAAGGCAGTAATGAGGTCCATGGTAATGTGTGTCCATTTGCCTGTAGAAATGGGTAATGGCTGCAACAAACCACCTGACTTATGAGTGCTATCCTTATTCTGTTGACAAGGCCTATACTTCATGACAAAGTCTTTGACATCTTTCCACATCCCTTTTCAATAAAAACTTTTGCTGATCCTATCACAGGTCTTGAAAACTCCAAGATGTCCAGCTAAAGGCGAAGAATGTAGTTCCTCCAAAATTTTCATTGTAAAAGAAGAGGTAGAAGGAATGATAATCTTACCATTTAACCAAATAAGGCCATTTTTAAGCTGATAATGCGAGTTTTCTTCCATAAGACCTTGCTATAATTTTTGGAAAATATGGCTAAGTTCTTCATTCAAAAGATAAGTCTCCTGTAGTTCTTCAATCCAATCACTATGTAGTTCAATCATTGCTGAAACTTTGTAAGCGCACATACGAGAAAGAGAATCAACCACTATATTGTCTTTACCCCTTGTATGAGTGATGTCAAAGTCATAATTTTGCAGTGTAGCTACCCACCTACGCTGCTTAGGAGTAAGATTGGATTGGGTAAGGAAATACTTAAGAGCCCTGTGATCACTTTGGCGGATGTCATACAAATAATGGTGCCATTTCTTTATTGAATGCAAGATAGCCAACATCTCTTGGTCATACACATTCATGGCCATTTTTTTATCTATTATCTTATAGCTTTCAAAGGCAATCACTCCATGCTCCTGTAACAAAACAACCCCAATGCCACGACCATTGGCATCACATTGGATCGTAAATTCTTTGGAGAAGTCCGGGCATACTAAGATAGGAGCAAAAGTGAGGAGTCCCTTTAACTGGTTGAAACTACTATCTACAAGAGCATCCCAAAAGCAGCCTCCTTCTTCAACCTGTCAGTCAAAGGAGCTACAATAGCTGCATAATGCTTGATGAATAGGCGATAGAATGAAGATAGACCAAGAAATCCTCTAAGAGAAGTAGTAGTAGTGGGTGTTGGCCAATCTTTTATACATTGCACCTTCTTGGGATCAGCATGTATCCCTTTTTCACTGACAATATGTCCCAAGTATTCCACGTTAGTCTGCATGAAAGAACATTTCTTCTTCTTAGCAAAAATCTTGTGATGTCTCAATGCATCAAAAGCCCTCCTCATATGTGCTAAGTGATCCTATAAAGTCTTACTGTAAATCAGAATGTCATCAAAGAACACCAAGACAAATTGAAAGAGGAAAGTCTACAAAATCTTATTCATCAGGTTCTGGAAGGTAGCTGGAGCATTTGTAAGTCCAAATAGCATCACTAAGAAATGATAGAGCCCACCATCACTCCTAAAAGCAGACTTGACTTCATCACCCTCTCGCATGCGGATTTGATGATACCCTAACCTCAAATCAATCTTCATAAAGAATCAAGCCCCCTTGAGCTCATCAAGCAAATCATCAATCCTAGGTATCGGATACCTGTTCTTGATTGTGATATTATTAAGATCCCTATAGTCAATGCACATTCTGAAAGATCCATCTTTGTTTTTGACTAACAAAACTAGAGATGCATAGGGTGAAGAACTTGGTTCGATGAATCCTATCTCAAGAAGCTCCTTGATTTGCTTAGCCACTTCCTCCCACTCACATTTTGGGTAAAATCAATAGGGTGATCTACTACTCTTTTGGGAGGCAATGAAGTAGGCACCTCAAACAAATCCCTATACTCCTTAATAAGAGCTATCAAGGATGGATGACTTGTTGAATTATTGGGGTGATCTTCCATCTCTTTATTCAAATGTAAAATAAATATTTGTCAATGCCTCTTGTACTCCCTTTGAGTTGTTGAATGGTGATAAGCTGAAAATCTGATCTACTAGGAATTCCCTGTAAATGATGAGCTGTCCATTGAAGATGAACTCCATATACAGCTGTGAGAAACCCATAGTGATTTTTCCCTATGTCATCAACCAATCACGACTGAGTGACAATGTCTATAGGCTCCATTTCCAAAGTAATCAAGTTTACTTTTGCTTCAAAATTTTCAGCCAGTTGTAAAGAAACATGTGGGCATATTTGTGTGTTGATTTCTTCTTCACCATTGGCCACTTGAACTCTAATGGACTGCTGTAAATCAGTGGGAATACAATTCAGCTTGTCCATAATGGACTTATTTACAAAACTATGTATATTGCCACTATCTATCAAAATGAACATTGCCTTTCCATGAATGTTACCCTTCATACAGAGTGTATTAGGGCTCTTAGAACCTGTCCCAACATCCATGGAAATGGAACAACTAGTGGCATCAAGTGGCTCATGATAAGTCCCATCTGGGTCAAAAGAAACAGTCCCACCTGGATCAAAAGGAAAAGAGTTAGCTGGATCATAAAAATACTCTTGTCCAACTTCTTCCTCAAGATCATTTTCAGCATTTGGTTCCATCACATTAGCTTCATCAATCTCATCTTCAAGATCCTCAAAGACTAACATACTCTGAAGCTTGGGTTTGACATTTTTGTATACACATTTTGTAGCATGATCAGGTGTATACTTTTCCCCACACTTGAAACATAAGCCTTTGTCCTTTCTTTCTTTGTAGAGATCCATAGGAATAGACTTAGGATTCATGTTGGCTGAAATGGATTTAGGCTTGATGTCCCCTTGTTTGAAGTCAACTCTAGGATTGCTTGCTGTCCTGAAATTACTTTGAAGTCTTAAAGCATTGAACGGTGGATAAGTTGGCACTCTTAAGCCCCCATTTGGCACATGATTGTTGCCATAAATGTTACCAACTTGCCCCTGTTTTAAAATAGTCCTTGGCTGTCCAAAACTAGGCTAAAATGAAGATTCTCTTTTATATTTCCTTCCATAGCTCTCCACAAGCTCAATAGCCTTAAAGAGGGAAGTAGGGTTCTGTGACATGACATCAGCTGATAAAGATGGCCCTAAACCATACATGTAATTGTGGATCTTAGCCTCATCACTGATGCTCTCTACATACATAGTGAGGTTGAGAAATTGGCTAGTGTACTCTCTTACACTTAGGCCTCTTTGTTCCAAACCATACCATCTCCGTGCCAATTTCTCTTTTTCAAGAGGGGAGACAAATACTTTAGCCATAAGTGCCTTGAAAGCTTCCCAATTCTCTACAAGTATGTTTTCCCTTTTTATATACCTCCACCAAGTATACGCAAATCCCTCCAAATGCAAAGAAGAAAAATAAATCTTCATGTCATCAGTTTTGGAAAATATGTCAAAGTAAGATTCTATCTTAGAGGTCCACTCCTCTAAATCAGATGGTAAAGATGACTGACTATTGAACTTGGCTAAAATAATCTTGTCTTTTAGCTCTCTTTCATGGAATGATTGATGTCCCAAAATAGGCTAATCATGAGTACCAGGCATTGAACCCCCAAATTAAGATGGAAATCTCCTAATAGGTGGCTAAGAACCACTATGCAATCTTCCCGTTGGTAGAGGAACCCTAGGAAGTTGAGTATTCAGCCCAAAAGCTTGAGAGTTGGCTCCATTCAAACTACCCAAATAGTCATCATGCCTTTGTGAAGTCTCACCTACTTCATATTGGCTATTTGGGATGCCTTTTTGTCCAATAATTCCATGACCATGACCATTTTGGTTAGGTGGCTGAAGTGGAACTGAAGGCTCACTGTTGGAATAAGCTTTCTCCTTCGCTTCTTTAGATCCCATTTGCATTTGCATCCATTGGGAGAATTGAGCCATAATTTGAGCATTGGATTCCACCAACTTGTCAATAGAAGCCTTTGTTTGATTCGTTGAATCCACTAATTTCTCAATACAAGACTTTGTTTGATCAATAGATAAAACCATTTGCTTCATTCTTGATAGTAGGGCCTCATGACGATCTCTATGCCTTCGTTCATGTGCACACAAGGTATCATTAAGTGCATTGATTTCCCCTTATTGTTGAGGCTCTTCAAGGCTCTCTTGAGGTCCATTATCCAATATAGAATCTCTAATTTTCTAAGCATAATCATCTTGGACCTTATTTTTACCCTTATGCCCTGCCATAATAGTGCAGTCCTGTAGTACCCCCTGTCAGAAAAATGGCTATAACTTGGGCTAGAGAACTTCGATTCAATTTTTTTTTGGTTTAAATCGAAGCCAAGAATGCCCTCTTCAAGATGAGCTATAGCATGCTATAATAGGTTTAGGAAAAAAAATTCAGTAACTCAATCTTTGTGTTTGAATTGTCTAGATCTACACCCTGTTTTAACCAGTGAATGCCCTCTTTCCACCATGTAAGGTAAAGTAGTAATCCCAAATAGCTACCAAACCCTATAGAAGACTGAGTAGGACTTGTGCGTACCCTGTAGTACCTGCACCTGCACTTCAGTAGTAATGAAGTTTGTACTTGTATGGACCTGCAAATGCCCTGCAGTGTCTTGTAAAATCCTTGTTTTACCCTGTTTTGATCGTGAAGGTACTTGAGCCTTTGGAAACTCTTCAATCTTCAATTCTTCACTCACTGTACCTGTGTGAGGGATAAAACGGTAGGATAGGCTCCCTACACAAGCTCCAAATCACTGGGAGGTGGGCAAAGTTCCCCCCGGGTTAGTTGGTTGCACCCCTTCGAGATCTTTGATAGTGAGGGAGGGTCACCTCTCTTTTGTCCCACTATCTCCCCCAGTATCCACCTTTTTCCTTGATGGGTATATCAACATGGCAATGACATTCTATTCTAATCAATCAGCATGAAGCACTTTTTTGAAGTATTCATTCAACCCCTTTCATGAGATGCAATTGAATGAAATTCGAAAAAATTGGATAAGAAAAGGGTCTTACCAATGCAATTCAGTGACTCACTGATTGCTAGTACTTACCCTTTTACAATTTTTTAGCTTGGGCAAAAGAATTCAACCAAACAAATCAAGGTTATGCATCAAACTTGGTAAATGAGACCTATGATGAGATTATGATTGAATCAATGCCGAAGTTCAATGAAATGGACTGAGATTAATGGGAATAATACTAATCTATGATCTATTGATCAACAATCTCTCATCAACAAGTGGAAAAGCATTAGCAAGTAGATTATTGAGAGACTTCAGAGATTAAGCAAGAGAAATGCCTTGATTAACCTTGAAGAGGATGGTAGATGTCAGCTTCAATCCCATTAATGGAAGAATTCCCCATAATCCATCATGAATCCACCACAAAGCTTGAAATATCCATGAAATCAGTCCATATGAGCTCCAATATGATCAAGTCCATGAAGAATCAATGCCTTGAGCTTACTTGAACACTTGAATACCAAAGATTCAAGCCTTTTGAAGGAAAGCCCCAAAATAAAGCTTCAATATGAGCTCCAATGTCCTCCACGAGCTGAAATCTTTGCAATTTGTTGAAGAATCCTCACTGAAATGGTACCATGGGCTAGATTAATGAAGAATCTTCAAGAAATTGTCAAGAAATGAAAGCTTGGACTGAAGCTTTCATGGTTGCCATGGACTGTTCATCTAAGGTTTACAGGAGGGTTGAAGGTTCTCAAATGGAGTTTAATCTTGAGAGTTTATTGAGGGATTTCACAGAGAGAGTGCCAGAGGTTGGAGCTAAAGCATATGATGCAGAGAACAAGCTGGAATCGGCCTGAAAATTGCATCGCAATTTTTGAGGCTATTCCTGGCTCCATTGCTGAGCTGATATTTGTCAAATAGGTAGTCAACTTGTAGATCTTGAAGCAGAGAAGCTATTCCATATGGTGCTTGGCGAAGAAGATGAGGGATTTGAGAGAGATGAACACATCTTGATGGTAGACTTCCATGAAACCTCCAAATTGCATGAAGTTTTGATGAAGACCTACTACTTTGGCCTCTTGCCACCATATCTAACCTTGAAGATCTCCAGATGTAGTCTCTTACTAACTGTAGATGGTCTGCAACCCTCCACTAGTCACTGTCTTGTCTAGTACTTGTGTGAAATTGATTTTGATGGAGAAAAATAGGACTGAAAATAGAAGGAAAAATGGATCAAAGACCAATGCTTTGATACCACTTGTCAGAGAGTGGACTGGAGAGAGAGAAAGAGGAGAGAGAAGATTGTAGAAGAGAGAGTGTAGAAGAGAGAGAAATATAGTGATGAGGAGAGAGAAATACTAGAATATGAGAGAGAAAGATAGGAAAGATAAAGAAGCCATTGAAGCTGTGAACAAGGAGAGAGGAGAAGGACAATAATTGTATTAATGTGTCAAAAAGATGAGAAAAATTACATGTCCTCTCTTTTTATACCAATGTCAGTGTGACATGGCATAGCATCAATATTATTTGCACACTAAATCCTTATTCTTCCTAGCTTCTTACAGATTAATGCTCTAGATATAGGTGGACCTATTCCAATGGTATGTGTACAGGTTAAGAATATGCCACAATTCTCACTCTATGTAGATACATTAATAGATACTGGCTCCAGTTTAACCATAGCTCCATATGAGCTTTTCCCCAAAAAATGTAGAAAGGTTACTTCTCCCATAATTGTAGAATTGTCAAATAACAAAAAAATCACATTGATCCATGTGATACAATCATACTTGCATCTTGGATCAATCAAGGTGCCTATAGAAATCCAACTCATGAAACAAATGAGGTACGATTTGCTACTGGGAACATATATATTACAACATTTGGTACCCTTTACTTTCTTGTTCAAACATCTCACATTTTCTTATAAGGGTAAACAAGCAGATCTGTCGCTACTTCCTAAGATGGGTAGAACTATCTACGTAGAACTATCTACTCTATCTTTGAAGCTAATACGCAAGCAAAGGATGTGTCCAGGAATCATTGGATAAAAATGAAATGAAGAAACATGAAATGAAAATTCAGTAAATGTAGGATCATATAAAGACATTCATGAATGAAGACCTAATGATGTTCAAAGAGAAAAGAGAAAGATTTGCCACCTCATTGTCCATCCAACCAAATGCAATCCCAACAAAAGCCGTCCACCCAGGAATGAAGGACGAAGACTTGACACTCTATCAAGAAGAGATTTAGTCTCTCCTTGAGAAAGGATTGATAGAGCCCACAAACTCACCATGGGCATGCCAGGTTTTCTATGTGAACAAACATTCAAAACAGAAAAGAGGTAAAAAGAGGATGGTTATCAATTATAAACCCTTGAATAAATATTTAATTGGGCATGGCCACCCAATTCTACTAAAGGATATTCTCTTGAAAAGGTTGAAAAAGGCTAATATATTTAGCAAGTTTGATCTGAAATTGGGTTTTTGGCAACTCCCCATCAAACAAGAAGATAGATACAAGACAGCTTTTTGTGTCCGGAAAGGACACTATCAGTGGATTGTTCTATCCTTTGGAATTAAAATTGCCCCTACTAAATTCCAAGAATGGATAGACTCTATCTTCAACAAATTCCCTTTCTATCTTATTGACATAGATGACATCCTTGTATTCTCAGAAACTGTACAGGAACACTTGGAGTATCTCTCCAAATTTGCCCAAGCTATAGAAGATGTAGGCATAGTATTGTCACCAACTAAATCACTACTATTCCAAACATCAGTGGAGTTTCTTGGCATTGAAATCAACCAAGGACACATCAAACTCTAAGACCATGTGTTGACTAAAATTATTGACATGTCGGACACAATGACATGTGTTAAATATCTACAACAATTTCTCGGCTGTTTAAATTGGGTTAATTCCTCCACACTAAATATAGCCCATTATTCAAAAGATCTTTACCCCTTACTCCATAAAGATAATTTTAGGGGGAAATCTATTCACACATTATCAATCCAAAATATCAAACATGTGATTAAAAATCTTCCTCCTTTACGCCTGCCAACCGGCCTTCCACTCATTTTGTACACAGATGATTCTGACAGTGGATGGGGTGCATGCCTATGCGAAGAAGAATCTTCCCAACTACATCCATGCCGATATGCCTCAGGCATATTCTCCACTACACAAAGAAATTACCCATCATACCAAAGGGAAATCTTGGCTATGATCAAGGTCATAAAAGTTTTTAGATTTTTAGCAAAATGTGAAGTTGATTGCTGACGTTGGGGATGAGATAGAAAACCCTACTATGTTCAGGAGGATAATAGGGAGTTTGATTTACATGAATGTTACAAGGCCACCAGACTTGAGCTATGCTATTGGCCTTGTTAGTCACTTTATGCACATGCCTAGAAAGCCTCATTTGGATGCAATTAGATGTATATTGAGGTATGTGAAGTCCACTTTACATTATGGAATTTTTTATGAGGTAGGTAAGGATGTACAGGTCTTTGAATACACAGATGCAAATTGGATTGGTAGCATGTCAGATAGAAGTTCTACTAGTGGATTCATGTTTTCCCTTAGTAGTGTAGTAGTTACATGGAGCAGCAAAAAGCAACCTATAGTTGTTTGTCGAGTACAGAGGATGAGTATAGAGGTGCTCCTATGGCAGCATGTGAGGTGGTATGGCTGCAAAAGTTATTAGGTGATTTGGATGTGCAAGGAGATGGTTCAGTTTGGAGGTGTCCTTCAAGAGGCTTCTCGTCCAAATGAAGAGGGGTCATTACCCTTAGTTCATGGAGTGTAATGCTTTTTTTCAGTAACAGGCTCGGGTTTGTGGAACCCTAATGCGTTCTGGCACAGAAGTTGCATCTTTTCCCTAAGATAATGATCAACCCATGTTCTAAGACTTTGACCCTAGGAAAAGTCATCATGTCGGCTCTTATCCTATTTTTTCCTTTGAGGAAAGCACCTGACTCATCGGGTCCACCCTGCCATTGAATGCCTTTCGTCGGGAAAGGTCGCTCGCCAGCTTCCTTTTAAATGGTGTTTTCTTTAGTTATCTAGATAGAGCATGCTACCATGTTGTTGAATACATAAAAACAACTTCATTAGTTACCCTTGCAGCACAGGGTTTCAGCCTTCGTTAATTCACGATACAAAAATAATGAAACTAGTCCTTTCAAAAAAGATTGGATAAAAGCATATTTATATATTTTCAATTCTGCCCTCAAACCAGAGGTGCATCCATCCTAAAAAACCAAAGAAGTGTCTCTGGCTTGCATCTCCAGGCCCCAATGCAAACCGCATTGATAATAATACGGTTTTCTTCTCCGGACCGACTGCATATTCTAGGAATAAGTTCCGACCAGAGCCCCTCATGGTTATGAGTTGCTATAGGAGGAAACCTTCCGTACTGGACTGTCCATCCTAGGTGCTGGTCAGATGCTCTAGGTAGACTAAAAAATATATCTAGTAGTTGACCCCAGGGGAAAGTTAACCACTAAAATCATTTTTAATCTGGGCAAGAATATTTCCTTCTATTAATAAAGAAATCGCAATCACATCTAGGTTTCGAAAATAAAAGACCATAAACCATCCAGTCCTTTTTGCAGTCAATATTTATTGAGAAATTAATGCTACTAAAAATAATAATTTATAAAGTCGGTTATAACTTTATCTAAAAGATTTTTCAATGACTTTGATTTTGACGGCCAATAATTTCTAAGGATTTCCATTCCCTGCTTCTTCCTTTTTGCGGCTATTGAATTTTCTACGGGAAGACTTTGCTTGATTTATTTTTCCAATTTTATAATTTTTTTAAAATTATGGCAACCAATTCTTTTCTTTCTTTGATTACCTTCTTTTCCTATGACATTTTTCTCTAAGTTTACTAAATCAACCATTTTCTATACTTCCTTATTTATATGTTTTGTCACCCAAGAGCTAGGAAATCAATTTTTAAGTAATAATCTATATTTCCTATATTGTGCATGATAGTTTATGAATGCGAAAGTCTTTCCATGGCCAAATCGATAGACACTATTCTTATTTAAAGGAGTCTTCTATTCTATTAACAAGTATCATTATCATAAAAGTAAGTCCTATATGTCTAAACTTTCATAGAAACCGTTAATTTTTAGTTAAGACAATAACTCAAATTTCAATGATGTATCTAAATAATTATTACTATGACTATACTTAACTTTTAGAGATGGACTTAACTAATTTATTCTTAGTTAATATTTAATATTTCTAAGGATTTCACTAATGTCATTCTTATAAGTATGATACTAAAATTTATGGTTAGCTTAATCATGGAAATAATTCTAATATTATATATATATTTCTTTAATACTAGTTCTAATATTCTAATAATGTTAGTTTTCTAATAGATTATCTTGGATAAGCCTTAAACTAGATCTAATGCTAAACACGATTTTTGACTTAACATTTTATGTAAAATTTTCTAGAGCATAATAGTTAGTATAACATTCTAAGGTAGAAAATTTTCAAGCATACTTGTTTATTCTTTAGTATAACATTCTATGTTAGGAATTTTCTAGAGCATAAAAATCATTCTTAAAAAAAATAATTTGACTTTATTATCTCATGTATATATACAACTAATTTTCTAATTATTTCTAATGACTAGAATCTAATCTAACTTTAACTATAATCATTACTAATTCTTTCTTTCTAAAAAAGAATTATCATTCGATAAAGAAAAAGATCACGAAAATGCTAACGTTAATAATCAATTTTGATAGTTCATTTATTGAGCTTTTCTACTTTAAAGTAATTATCTAATTTATGATTTCAAGAATAAAATGAATTTTACTATTTTTCTAAAATAAAATAGTAAATTTTAAATTTATTTTAAAACCTAGTTTTGGCTAGGATTATGTGTAGCCAGCCCCACATTAAGTGACGATGTTGGTGGCGTAGCCACATTTGGGGGTGATACCACACCTCATTTTCTTGGCGGCATGATGAGGATATTTTTGGATTTTAGAGAAATAAGAAAATTAAGAGAAGATTTTGACAGCGTAAGGGTGTCGTCGTTGCTTCTTTGATCGCCCTTTTTCACAACAAAGTCTGTTTAACTCCATACTCATGCTCTTACAATGGAGGGGAGGGATCTTATTTATACGGGGGGGGGGGGGGGGTGTGGGATGCTGCCTGTATAAGCAGCATCTGAGGAGTCACATGGTGGCACCATGAAAATGATGGTAGGTGATGGGTTGATTAACTGGGTGTTAACTTGTTAAAATTTCCTAAATTCTTTTTAACATGAAAATGCTATGTATAAGATATTTCTAGTGAGGTGGCAGTTTGATATTTTTCAAAAAAATCTATTTTTTTGATTTTAAGAGAAAATTAGAAATAGGGTATAAGGTGTCTTGATGAGGTTGGAAGTGCCTAAAAATATCTCAATTTTTTAAATGAAAATTGGAAAAATTGGAGGAGAAGTACTGATGTGGCAACTTAGGAATTTTCAATCAATTAAAAAAAATCTTTTTTTTTGAATTTTTCATGAAAAATTAGGACAAGAGAAATGAGGTGTCTTGTGGAAGTTAAAAAGTACTAGGATTTTTCTAAATTTTATATATGATAGTTGAAAAAATAAGAGAATGAGTACTTGTGTGGCAATAGATGGGAGGAAAAGTATATACTCTTTCTAATCATTGCTTATCTCTCTCTCACCATGTGTCATTCTCTTGTAAAGTCCTACTTACAATTGAACTCTTTCTCTCTTTTAGATAACTACTCTTTGGCTTTTAGTTAGAATTAGACTAACTAGATGATTTTTCTTTTCTTTTCATTTTTCCTTTTCATGCATGCATAATTTCTTACTTGTTTTGTCGGCGATTAAGGTGGAGTTTTCATGATAAGGAATAACACACATATACTATTGAAAATAATTAGCACGTTGTCAAAGGGTTTGTAGTCCATAGAATGAAACATGGAGTTCTCCTTTTAGATGAACTTCAAGAGCATCCATATGACATAATTTCATACATAAATTAGTTGTTGCTTTACTTCATTTGCCTTGCTTGTCACTTAGTTTGATAAGTCTACTTGGTACTTCATATGGGAATTTCAGTTTGTTGTATGACAACTGGCAATGTTAGAGTACATGAGGCTATCCAACTTGGTCTACACATGTTACTTGTCTATTTGCAAGACATGTCACATTAATTCATGAAGTTCATTTGCTTGGATGAAGCCAAGTTTTGCCAAGTCCATTAAGTTTCTATCATGGGACCTAGTATGTAGTCTTTTTGAGGGTTTAAGTGACTTGTATAAGTCATATGACTTTCAAATGGATGAGATTGAAGGAAGAGAAGGATCAATGCATTTTTAAATGCAAAATGCAGACTGAAACAGGGCTAGAGATGGCTGCGCCAAATGGCCACATGGAGAGTATGAGGAGCATGCAAACTCAAGTCAAGAGCAAGGGCAATAGTGCAAACAACTCTCATGAAGGTATGTACCATACATTTGGAGAGAGAAAATAAGAGCTTTGTGGCTATGAGAAATAGGGGAAAATAGGGATTTAATGTCCAGCATGCTCTCTTGAGCTTTCGTCTCCATTCTCTTGCCATTTCTTGTAACCATTTAATGCCTTCTTGTGCCTGGGTACTCTTTGACCTTTGGGGCAAGTAAAGGTGAGATCTTGGAGGTGTATGGGACTGATTTGGACTACTAAAACCTGTCATTAACAAGGCAGCCCACTGTTCTTGTCTTCTGGAAGGGAAATCAAGTGATCTATGTGGTTGCAAGTGTTGGTATTGACCTCTAAACATCAGGGCTTCATTTGAGAGTGAATAGAGAGGCATATTCTTGAGTTTATGTGCATTTTGGGGCTTGTTAATGGGCTGGAAATTACTGTAATAAAACAAGGCTGAAGTGTACTTAGAGCTTTATCAATGCATTTCAAGAGCTTTTGGTCTATGTCTTGGAAGTAGTGGAATCTACCACTCAAATACTTGTATCTTGGAGTTGTTGTTCATTGGCATTCATGAAATTGTAACCGTTTGGGCTTGCATTTGAAATATGTATTTGGATTAAATCTGAGATAAAATCTCTACATGTAATGGTCTATTAACCTCATAAGCATTTGATGTAATCGAGTCAAAGTCTTTGATGCCATTCATGTATGCTAAGTATATGAAAAAGATTGAGGTCTTCTTCTCCAACCGAATCATCTCTAAAACCCAAGATTTATCAAACCCCATTCTTTTCTCTCTCTTCTTACCTTGAATCTCTCACTCCTCTTTTGCTCCATACCCCGATGGTAGACCTTCGACCCCAACACGACGACAATGTGTTTGCAAAAACTATTCTTTTTACACGTGTTCGCGTGCTTATAAGTAAATGTATAATTGCACATCAAGAGTGAGTTCACAAGCATAAATTATATCTTTATTTATGAAATATGTATGCGCGTGTTCACATGTATACGTGTGCATATATGCCTAAGGAGGAGTTCACATGGATAACTTATCCCCACCGATTCGGTACTTTTCAAGCTTAAGTCCTTTGGCTAGTGGAAGGGGGGGGGGGGAGTTTATGCAAGGATTAACGGTTTTTCTCATGTATATGATGAAGAAAATTGCCATGGGAGATTTCTTAAATTTTGTGTGTGTACATTTTGTGTTGTCAAGGTGGTAGAGAAATCGAGATGGCATCTCGAGAGAAACTTTGGGTGGTCTCTTCGAAGAATGGAATTCTTGATCCAGGTGGCATCTTCTTTAGAGAAGTCCTTCCATTGTACAATGTACTCAAGGTACTCAGAAGAGTATGATTTCTAAGAGGCTTCTCTCTAACCTCTAGAATTCTCGTAGACTGGACTTCTAGGATTCCTTGAGTTGGCATTACAATCTGTCCATCATCTAAGACATGATTAGGACTTGGGCATATTGTTTTAGAAGGTTTACATGGGAGATATTATGAACTTTGAGATGAGGGGGAAGTTCTAATTTGTAGGTATCCCTACCAAGATATGGAAAACATTATCAACTTTGAGATGAGGGGGAAGTTCTAATTTGTAGGTATCCCTACCAAGACATTTGATAATTTTGTAGGGCCCACAATATCTAGGGCTTAACTTCTTGAATTTTCCAAGAGATAGAGAAATTTTCTTAGGTCGAACCATTAAGAAGACCATCTTGCCCTCCTTGAATGTGCGAGAAGTTCTCTTGGTGCCTGCATAAGCCTTTTTCCTATCTTGAGCAGCCTTAATGTCTTGACGGATCACTTTGGTCTGCTCTTCCATTTCTTCCAGCATTTTCCTAGATGCTTTGACCCTTAGGGTTGGATCTGAAAAATTTAGAGGAGACAAGCACTCTTGCCCATACAATGCCTGAAAGGGAGTCATACCAATGCTTTGCTGGTATGATGCATTATAGGCAAATTCCACCAAGGAAAGATATTGGATCCACTTCTTAGGCTCTCTACTGGAGTAAGCCCTTAAAATGTCCTCCAGTACTTGATTGACCCATTTAGTTTGCCCATCTATTTGTGGATGATAGCAATATTGGAGCATAATTGGGTTCCAATAGCTTGGGAGAGACAAGTCCAGAATTTGGATGTGAATAGTGAGTCTCTATCACTGACTATCTCTTTGACAGTCCGTGCAATCGAAAGATCTCCTTGACAAACAACCTAGCAATGTCAGATGCTTTGAAGGTAGTAACACCATATTGGGGAATATGGGAATTTCCCATAAGTTTGGGACGCGTGGTCAAATCTTTGGATTTTTCATAACTTGAACAATATAACTCCAAATTGAGTGCTCTATAGCTCAATAGATTTCGTTTTTCAAGCACTTTCCAATGATAGCTTACATCATATGGTTTTGAGAAACTTATGGGCATGTTATCCAAGTGCCACCTTTTTAGTATTCAAAAAATGGGAATTGGGAGATTTCCAAACTCACTAACATAGTGTTTAGTCTTTACTGGGATGATATGAGCAACCTTTGTCAGTAAATCCACAACTACTAGGATAGAATCATAACCTCCCTACATTGTAGAAAGGCCAACCACAAAGTCCCCTACTGATACATTCCCATTTCATTTGTGGAATGTCACAAGTGGTTGTAACTCTCTAGGAAGTTTGATCTTTTATGCCTTGATTCATTGGCAACTCAAGCATTGAGTCACATATCTCAGAACATCAGCTTTCATTCTTGGCCAGTGATAGCTTTTTCTAACAACGTTGACAATCTTAGCATAGCCGGGGTGTTTCCAGCTACGGGACTATCATGGGCCTCCCAGAGAGTCTTCTTTTTGGGGTCCCAATTGTTAGGCACACATAGCTTATGCTGATAGTACAATGACTCTCCTTCAAGGTGATAATGTTTGTATATGGGCTCTAATTTTGAACCATCACCTCCTGCTTTGATGGTCTCTCTTAACTTCGGATAATCTGTGTCATTGGGAATCTTTGCAGCCAACTGCTTCCAAGATGGGATTGATTGGCATGGAAATTAGGCTAGTGAGAAATCCTTTGTTGTTAGGATATTCTAAGAATAAAGAATTGAGGAATGATTTCCTGCTCAAGGCATTAGCTACCACATTTTCCTTTCTAGGGTGGAACTTGATCTCAAAATCAAATTCCTGAAGCATTTCAATCCATCTCCTCTGTCTCATGTTCAAATCTTGTTGTGTGAAGATCCATTTAAGACTTTTGTGATCAGTCACAAGTGTGAACCTTCTACCCAATAGATAATGATGCCAAAGTTTTAAGGCATGGATGATTGCTAAAAGCTCCAGGTCATGCATAGCATAATTCTTCTCATAAGGTTTCAGCTTTCGAGAAGAATATGCGACTGTACAACCTTCTTGAGTAAGGACACATCCCAATGCCATGATACTTGCATCAGTGATGACCTCAAATTCCTTTGAGAAGTCTGGCAACTTTAGGATAGGAGCAGTGATGAGACACTCTTTTAGCTTATCAAAGCTTTCATGCTCTCATTTTGTCCATACAATCTTAACTTGCTTCTTGAGTAGCTTAGTGAGAGGTGCCACAATCAAAGAATAATCCTTGATAAAAATCCTATACCACCCTGTTAGACCTAGAAATCGTCTGATTTCTTTGATGTTTTGAGGTGGTGGCCAATCTTGGACATTCTTGATCTTTGCGGGATCTATGGATATTCCTTCCTTTGAGACAATGAATCCCAAGTATTCTATTGTCTTCTTGAAGAAAGAACCACTTCTTCTTCTTAGCAAAGAGCTTGTTCTCGCAAAGCAGCTCGAGAACAATCCGTAGATGAATTGGATGTACTTCTTCTTCCTTGGAGTAGGTGAGAATGTTATAAAAATATGTGAGTACAAACTCATCTAGATAGGGCTTGAAGATATCTTGGACCAACCTGTTGAAAATGGCGAGAGCATTTGTTAGCCCAAATGACATTACTGTGAATTCATAATGGCCATACCTGGTATTAAAAGCTATTTTGAAAATTTCCTCTTCTTTTATCCGGATCTGATAATATCCAGATCATCTCAGGTCAATTTTTGAGAAGATCACAACTCCTTATAATCTATCCGGCAATCGATTCGGGGAATCAGATATTTATTTTTTATTGTAACCTGATTCAGACCCTATAGTTAATGCATAATCTAAGGGTTCCGTCCTTCTTTTTCTAGAATAGAATAGGTGCATCCCAGGGAGAATTACTGGGACAAATGAAGCCTTGCTCTAGCAGTTGCTTCAACTGCTCTTTCAGCTTAATAGCTTCAGGTATCGACATCTTGTATGGCCTTCTTGCCACTGGTTCAACTCCAGGGATTAATTTTATTTCATGGTCTACTTCCCATTCAAGAGGTAGTTTAGTTAGCTCCTCAGGGAAAACATAATTGAATTTGCCCATTAGCCATGAAGGTTCTTCTTCATCTTTGTTATCCTTCACTTTGTTTAATTTAATTAGATAGACAGGGAGTCCTTTCCTAATACCCTTCTTTAGGATTTGACTAGCTTTAGCTAGCTAGATTTTTGGCCTGCCCGACCATCCTTGTGCTTGGACTATTTCACTTAGGAGATTCTTAAATGTAACTCGTCCTTCTCCATAATGAATATTTGCTTGATTGGAACTCAACCAATCTATTCCTGGCAAACACTCATATACCCCTAAAGGCATAACCCGAAAATTTGCTTTTGTGGTTTCCCCATCTAACTCAACCTATATGTTGCTTATGGCATGAGTTGAGATTGTTTCTCTACCATTTTGCTAGCTCTACCATCAGTTTTCTAGCATGCTCAAGATTTAACTTCAGCCTCTTAGCAAATTTTGGGAAAATAAAGGAATGAGTTGTGTCACAATCAATGAGGATTTTAAAAGGAATACCTTGATATTCTGTCGATGTTTAGATGAAAGAAAATTGTTGTCTAATGCCCTGATTATTCACAAACACATGAATGGATCCTCTCTCGACTTATTTTTCCATAGTTGGATCCACTTCTTCTAGTGTGATGGCACATGCATGGATTCCAGCTCCATGGCCTTCTCCTTGCCTCATTCCATGACCAGCTCTTTACCTAGCTTCTCGCCTAACTCCATGTCCACATCATCTATTATTAAAATTCTCATTTCTTTGAGTTCATTGTGGGACGTTGACATTGGCATTGGTGTTGGTCCCTTTATTTGGGCATTCACAGTGAAAATGACCTGGTTGATTATATCTCCAACATCATAGCTCATTATTCCAGTTTCTATTTGTGTTGTTATCTCCGCCATGATTTTGAGGAGCATTGACTGCATTAGCTTGTCCTTGATTGTAACTCCTTTGCTGTTGATATCCTACCCATGCTCTTTTGGAGTAGGAAAATCTATTGTTGAACATATTATTTGACTTAGAGTAAGCCTTCGCCAAAGGTTGTGCAGCTGCTTGAGGTCAAAGAACTCATTCATCTTGAGTGTTTGTTAGGCAGGGGGTAAGTAGAGATTTTGGACAGCCTCCTTAATCTGATTCTAGGTAGCAGTAGGCTTAGAGACTGATTTGTCTTGACACCACTATTTCCACTACCACAGTCTGGCTTCACATGTGAGCCTCAACCTTGCTACCATTGCTTGATTAGCAACACTTGTATCAACATCAGAGAAATAATCCTCCATATGCTCTATCCAGGTTTCAACATTAATGGTGACTTTCGCTCCTTTTCCATTAAATTCTGGAGGCTTTACTTGTCTGAGCAAAAACTTTCTTTCTTTCTCCTCAACCACTGATTCCGTGTTTGGACAACAACCACCATTGGTGAAGGATTGGAAGGAACCTGAAATTCGATAATTTCTTAGCGTTGAGAAATTCATGATTTATAATCCTTAGAGATGATAAGTCTTCTTTATCTCAAACCAAGATTTTTCTCAACCATGATAGAATCTTTTCCAAAAAAAAGTATAATATATATTTTTAACAAGCACCATAAACTTTACAAATTTTTTGTTTTCATGGGCTTATCCTATGAAAAGCTCCATATATATTTTTCAGCTTCTTGTATTTAAGAAAATGTACAAATGTATCCATGGATCCTGGATAAAGACAGGGAGTAATAAGTAAGAGGTTCTTTGGATGTATCCAATGCCAAAAAACTATTGGGAAGATTTGGCAGTTCCTCCACCTCATAATTATCTTGACGAGTATGATAGGCTACCATCACCCGATTTGGTTGGATGATGTTGACAATGGAACTATAGATCCATTGATTTAGAGACTTTGTCTCGCCATTGTTGTGCACTATCAGATTCATATCACTTCTATGAAATATATAGAGCGTGACTAGTTGGATTCTTTCTACCCAACGTAATGCCCATAAGCTATACTCAATACTGCTTGTTCTATCAGCAAAAATTGGCCAGTAAATAGGTGTCTGTACTGCTCGATTTTCCTCTAGGGTCCATCTCTCAGGATTAGGCTAAATTTTTGGGGGAATAAAAATATTTTCCATAATGTGGAAAATATCCTCTCTTAGTGAAAGAGAACATTGGTTTCCATGTTGATATATTTCCTAAAATATTTCACGGAATGACCCTTCTTCATCCTATACATAATTTCCAAGATGAGCAATGTTATTTAAGAAAAATTCCAGTGCAAGATTAGTAATATTTTTCTGACCAATAATCCTTGGCCTCAAACTGCATCATTTTGCCCATAGATCCATTCGTAAATAATTCCTACAAATTTTCTTTCAAGGATCTTTTCCAGGGATTGTACTTATGGCAGTTTGGCCTAGGTCATCCTCTCTTAATGTGTGATTATTCTTTACAATATTAAAAAAACATTTTCAAATTAAAAAAAATTCTTGCTTTGATACCAAGTGTGACATACCGACCGTTAAATATAGTCGATAACATTTGGTGGTCGTTTGGGGTCTTTCCTAGCTGCCGCCGTCCACACTCCATTGGAATGTTTGGACTTTGATTAGTTTAGGTGAGCAACCCGAGGTCCCACCTCACAAGGGAATATCCTACCTCATCTCACAAGGATCAATCTGAGTCTTTTCAGCTGATCTAACAGTCTCCTATCTTTAGCTTCCTCACGTTTGGAGGTGTCCTTCAAGAGGCTTCTCATTCGAATGGAGAGGGGTCATTACCCTTGGTTCATGGAGTGCAATACTTTTTTCCAGTAATGGGCTCGGGTTCGTGGAACTCTAACGCGTTCCAGCACAGCCGTACACCTTTCCCCTAAGGTAATGATCAACCTGAATTCTAAGACTTTGACCCTATGGAAAGTCATTGTGTCGGCTCTTATCCTATTTTTCCCTTTCAGGAAAGCACCCAACTCATTGGGTCCACCCTGCCCATCAAATGCCTTTTCTCGGGAAAGGTTGCTCTCTTGCTTTTCTTTAAATGGTTTTCTCTTTAGTTATCTAAACAGAGCATACTACCACACTGTTGAACCAATCCTTTCAAAATATTAGATAAAAGCATATTTATATATTTTCAATTTTGCCAAAACCAAAGGTGTGTTCACCCTCAAAAACTAGAGAAGGGTTTCCAGCATGCATCTTCAGGCTCTAATGCAAAACTGCATTGATAACAGTACAGATTTCTTCTCCATCTTAGGATTGAGACTACATATTCTAGGAATAAGTTTTGACCAGAGCCCCTCATGGTTATGAATCGCCATCGAAGGGAACCTTCTGTATTGGACCATCCATCCTAGGCACTGGTCAAACGCTCTAAGCATACCAAAAAATATGTCCAGCTTGTTTGAGCTCCAGCAGTTGACCCCAGGGGAAAGTCAACCACTGAATTCACCCTTAATCTGGGCAAGAATATTTCCTTCTATTAGTGAAGAAATCACAATCACATCCAATTTCAAAAATAAAAAACCATCAACCATCAACCATCAACCATCTAGTCCCTTGCAGTTGTTGAGACATTTGCAATCACACCTACTTCAGTCCTTTTGTAAGGAGCAGTGAGGGCTCAAGACCAAAATCTCATATGCACAGTAGGAGAAGTGCTACCATTCAATTCCTATAAAGCATTGTACTTGCACTCTTTTCTAATGCAATGATAGTACTCTTTTCTTTTCAGTAAAGTGTCTATGTCATTGTCCACACACAAGATTGTGTTTATGAGTTCAAGTCTCAATCTTGGAACCTAATTCACTTGTGTGACAATTTGTCTTGTCAGGGTCAATGTCTTCATGAGTTTTTTCTTCCTCTTTCAACCTCATAGCTTCCGCATTTGCCATGCTCTAGATCATGCATATTTAACATGGTATCAAAGTGCAGTCGAGCATGGCACTGCCTCTCCAACCTCTCTTGGTCCCTCTCAATCTCTACCCAGCTCACATCCAATGAATGACTTCATTCTTTTTCAAATTTATCTTCAGAGCACCTTATGGCATCCATAGCCAGCTTGCACATCCCCGCCTTTGAGCTTCCATAACTTCTTGTAGAGGGCATATCTCTCCAAGCTCTTTCTAGAGATTTATTCCTTGAATTCCAAGGGTTCTTTGTATCACATACCCACCTTGGTGGAGCTGGATCTCCAAATACAGAGCATGTCTTCATGAATCCTCTTCTAGAAATATCTTCCCCCACTTATGGCACTCCCTCCTGGCCCATAACTCATTGACATTGGTACTCTATATACTCAACATTATCAAAAACGTCAAAATCTATCAAAGATTGCACCTGTTGCCGTCGTCTGCCCTACGCGCCCGAATCCACTAGCAATCTTGACCATCATTATGGGGCTTTGATAGAGCATGAAGAGAGCTTCATTTCCATAAAAAATTTTTCAAAATGATCCATTGTAGCTCCCACAATCAACAAAAAACCAGGGCTGGGTCAAAACCCTAATCCAGGAAGCCATGGCCAAACTTCACTATAGCTCAAAAATCTCATCATTTTCTCTCTCTTGCCACCTAGAAGAACCCACTGCCACTCTAATGTACTGTCCCAACATCAAATCAAGGAGGCAAAGAACCTAGAAATATTGACGAAAGATCAACGACCCCGAACTAAGAAGATTCGAGTTTGACATAAACTCAGACATAGTCTTTACATAGTGTATTTTCACACTGTCATTACTTGTGTCTCTTGACATAATGTAATCTACTCTTCCATTGATAAAATCTAAGAATTCTGAAGTTTTTTGCTGTTGCTCCAGCCATCTAACATGGGCAAAGACTCTCCAACTGCTCACTTGAAAGGAGTTGAGTACACCTGGCAAACCCGCATCAAACTCATCTTGATGAAGAAGGGCATCTGGGCCATTACCATTGGAAAAGAAAAGAAGCCTCATGATGCAGACCTTGTAGTCACTTGGAAAAATAACGATGATAAAGCTTAGGCCATTATCAAACTAGAGCTAGACGATAGCTATATCCACTGTGTGGATAACTGTGATACTTCACAAGATACATGGAAGAGATTTGACACTTTGTTTGGTGCACAGTCTAAGTCATCAAAGTATGGTCTCTTAATTGAGTTTTTCACTCACTGAATAGGTTCATCTTATCTCTCACTCTCATCTTGTCTCTCATTGAATAGGTTGAAGCATAGAGTGCTTGGAAACTTTGGGATAAGATTAAGAACCTCTATGATAAGAAAAGTCCAGCAAGTCAGATGTATTGGTTGAAGCAACTTATGGACGTGCGGATGAAGGAGAATATGATGATGTCTACTCATTTGAGCGAGTTCCATGCTATTCTCAAGAACTTGACTTCACAGGGAATTACCTTCAATAATGAGGTTACTCCATTGTTTTTCCTTGGGACTTTGAGTGAGTCATGGGATGTATTCCACACTAGCTTATGTGCTTCTACTACTATTTTGAACATGCTTGATGTAGAGAGTGCTCTTCTGCAGGGAGAGATCAACCGTAAGAACTTGGATGCCTCTTGTGTGTCGCATGCTTTGATTGTTAGAGGCAAATATGATAATGAAAAGAATGACCATGGGAAGGGCCATGGTAGAGACTTGTAGAAGTCTAGGTCTAAGTCATGTGGTAAGTTGTGCAACAAGTCTCATGGGAGAAATGCTAATGTGACATGTCATCATTGTGGTAAGAAGGGTCATATACGCCCACAATGTCATGAGTTGCGCAATGAGAAGCACAAAGAGAAGGGGAAAGACAAAGTATAAGAAAAGTCCTATGATCATAGCATGGTACCTGTGAAATCCAGTGTGAAAATCAAGGAAATAAATGTCATGCAGACTAATGACTCCTATGGGGAGTACATACTTGCAGCTAGTTCTTGTGATGCTACGCCGTTGACCTTGTTCACTCTATGTATGCGCAATGCTGGCTTTTGGATTCTGGTGCTTCATTTCATGTTACACCATGCAGTGAGTGGTTCCACTCCTACCGCACTCTTTGGTTCAGTTCGCTTGGGTGATGATAGGTCACTTGCTATTGTTGGCATTGGGAATGTAATGACCACAGTTCTCTACTGACAGTACTTTTCTATTATAGGATGTACGTCATGTACCTGCGCTTACACATAGTCTTATGTCTACACGGCAGCTTGATGATATTGGGTTTCATGTCTCTTTTGGGGATTTTTCCTGGAAGATCACACATGGTAGACTTGTGCTTGCTAGAGGTGCCAAGGATGGCAGCCTCTATCCTCTTGTAGTTGATGGATCCTCTATTGATCATGTTTTGTCTGTGGGACCCATTCCACATGTATCTCTTTGGTATGCTCGTTTGGGCCATATGTCCTTGAAGGGAATGAAAATGCTTTCTAGTTTTTGCAGTACTTACCACCCCTTGACTATGCATGTTTTGATTCATGTGAGCATTGTCTTTATGACACAGACAGACTAGGAATATGCATAAGAAGTTTGGTAGGACATGCATGAGTGAGCCCCTGGAATTGATACATTTGGATGTCTGTGGATCCATGCCCTATCAATCTATGGGTGGTGCAAAGTATTTTGTGATGTTTATTAACGATTTTTTGCTAAATTCTGGGCTTATCCCATTAAGCTTAAATCTGATGTCTTGGCTGTGTTTCAAAGATGGCTTGCATTGATTGAAAACCATACTCGACATAAGCTCAAATACCTTAGGACTGACAGTGGGGGAGAATATGTGTCACGTGCCTTTGAGCAACTATGTGACAAAAGAGGTATTAAGCATCAGTTGATTGCCCTCTATACCCCACCCCAGAATGGTTTGGCTGAGTGGATGAATAGAACCATCTAGGTGTAATATTCCCGCTATAAAACTTCATATCGAGAAACAAATTCAGCCTTGAAATGTTTTAAAAATTACTCGTTGAGTTATCACATAAGTGATTGCACGTAATATTAAGTCTCGCATTGAATCAAATCTGCAATCCGACATGAGAAGATGCCTCAATGTTCCCAGCCAACAAGAAGCAAAGACGCCTCGTAAATAATATTACATGGCTTGATCATAATATTTATTACATTATATTTGATTTAGCATTTCCAATTCCATTTGATGCATCAAAGATCGCATTTATTTTGTAACGGCAAGACAAATCACAAAAGCCTTAATCTGTAGACAAAGAACACGTAAGAATGAGCATGATATTGGGTAAGTTAAGTATCAAAGAGTATGGCATGACTTTATAAACTAGATAAGACATGAGGTAACTTGGCCAAAAACCACTAGATGAAGTCATTTTGAAGAAAAAAAACGTTTTTGAAGAAATATGCAAAAAATCATGACTTTTTTAACTCATGGAAGGAGAGAAAGCATTTTAAAATCATCCCCATGCCACCATCCAATAGGTAGGCAATCAAAAATAATTTTTTATAAAGCTTGCTTAGCTCTTAACAAGTAGCCAAAAGAATGAGTCGATTGCATGCTCCCCCTCATGGCTATAAATACACCCACTCTCCTTCACAAAGAAAGCAAGAAGAAACACCTCTTGATGATGGAAAAATTTCTCTACATCTCTTTTCCATTCTAGCTTGAGCCTTGAAGGAGGAAAATACCCCTCTTCTACCTCATTTCCATTTTCTCTACCCCCTTGTTACGCCTTTCTTCCATACAACCATATTGGTAAGCAAAATGTTGGCGAAATTTTTCTAGACAACCACCAACTCTCCCTGAACTACCACATTAATTTTGCCTAACATCTATGGCTCCACGAGATCGCAAAAATTCAAGAAGCCCATTTGAAGCAAGAGGAGCAAGAAATGCAACCGATGGAGCAAATGACGTGGTAGGAATTGGTGAAACCCCCATTATTACAAACCTGATAGAGGTAACATCTCGCCAATTTGGAAAAAATTAATGTTTTATAAGCTTATCTCTATATTTGCATTTTAAAGAAAATGCATATGAATTACCGCTTACGAAAATGGCCTAAGTAATATAATAATTAACTATTTAGTGAAAAGACTCTTTTACTTGGAAAAGAAATATATACCTATCATTAAGAAAATATCGTAATTATGGTTTATTTTATGATATTTGTTGTTATTTCGTTAATGACGCATGTGATTATAATAACTAAAAAAAGGTAGACGGTGTTAGGGAAGGGAATATTTTATAATTTTTGCATAAAAGTGACTATTTCTATTTCATTTTGCTAATGATAAAAAAAAGTATATGTGTTTTATAATAATTTATAAAAAATGATTTAGATAATATTATAAAATAATCAATGTATTAAATCAAGAGAAAATGATATAGAAAAATATATACTAGACATGCATAAATTAGGTGTGTAGTAATATAATTTGATGTCTGAAAGATGAAAGAAAAATTGCACTTATGATTTTTACATTGCTTAGAATAAAGTTTTCAGAAAAACAATCAGCATTGCACTTAGGACATAGCTAAATGAAAATTGATATTTCTAGATAACATTGAAAGTTTGACAAACATCATCGATTAAACCATAGAATATGAGTAGAATAAAATAAAAAATATTTTCTTGCTAAAAACACACATAATGTTAATATTAATGGTTATATTAGCAAGAGTGTCAATATCATGAGTTGACCCACGTATGAGTTAGCAAGAAAACTTAACCTAAAATATCAAGAATGTTGAAGCAAAAACAACTATGAAATACTTGACAACCTGAAACTATCAATATCACGAAATTAAATAAATATTGGAAGTTTGTAGGACTTGTTGGACATTGATAAGAATTTGTCGATACAAATTCTAATGTCTAAACAGACTTGGAAAAGCATTTGAAATCTTGCTAAGTACGGGGCAACATATGAATTGCCTGCCATAGGTATAAATGCCCATATTATCTTTTAGAGAAAAAACACCAAGTTTTCATAACTATATAATAGACTTCAAATTCGTGAAATAACTTGCGGATCTAAAGAAAAGAGTTGCAAGTAGGAAGTGAAACCCTAAGAATAAGGTGGGATCTTAAAATAGAAACCCTAGAATTGGGTGGGGTTGCTTCCTATGCTAAAAACACTTGCTACTATTTTTTTTAAATTTGTGCATGCATTGATGGTTGCATAGGAAAGATTAATTATGCTTATAGCAGTTAGATCTAATTGTAAATATATAATCAGGATAATAAGAGGAAAGATCACGCCATGTTTCCCCATGGCTAGACGCGGAACCTTGCTCCAAGGAGGATTGTTTTGTACCGCCACAATGAGCTTTGGGTCGGCCTCGACGGTGAGAGGTCGCTTGGTGAGGAATACGTTAGGTGCAGGAGAAGGCAGGAGCGCCAGGGGGGGCTATAGTTGTAAATCTCTTGATCGCTTCTAGGAACTACCTGACCCTCATGGAATCAAGATGGGATCCTGGAGTCCCTGGTAGTACTAGTGAAGGGATGGAAATCTTGGAGGGTTTGTTTTCTTCTGCACAAACAAAAGGGATGGAAATCTTGGAGGGTTTGTTTTCTTCTGCACGAACAAAAGGGATGGAAATCTTGGAGGGTTTGTTTTCTTCTGCACAAACAAAAGGGATTTTCCAATGAATGGAGGTTTTATCTTCTGCTGCGTAGGCATCAGGAGAAAAGCAATGTGAATAACTTTGCGAAATAATAAATAAATATATTTTTTCAAAAGATTATTTTTCTTTGTCTTTGTGTTGTGTCATAAAATTACGAGAAGGAACCTATGATAATGGGTTAATTAATGAAGCTGCTTTCATACGTCATAACTTAATGTGATAGGTAATTAGAAAACTAAAGAAAACCATTTGTGGGAAGTGGGTGGTTGAGATGCTGACGAATCCTCCTACAAATGGGTGGTCGTGATAAGCTGGGAGCTTCTTTTAAGAGATTGAATGGAACGTTAATTAGGAAAAATTAGATAGAGTCGAGCATTGACTTACCTAGGGTCAGGTCTTAAAACCTTGATAAAAAATTATCTTAGGGGAAAGGTGTGGCAGCCGTCCCAGAACTCTATTAACGTTCCATGAATCCTAACCAGTTTGCTGGAAAAAAGTGTTGCACTCCATGAACCAAGGGTAACTACGATCACTCCAATTAGACAAGAAGCCATTGTGGGACACCTTCGATGGAGCTAAATGATTCATCGAGACCTCAACTGTCAAATTAGGACCTTGAGCTTGCAAGTTGATCCTCGTGGGGATGACCTGTACCTTCCATTACACGGAGGACTCTAGGAAACCTAGACGATAGACCATGTCCATTCTCGCGAGTGCCGCGTGAAGCCGTCTAGGTTAGTTTCCCGATGGACCACTAAAACATGCTACCAAGGAATTGTTAGGTAGGCATGTGACACTAGGAGAACCTTCCAATGGTTTGGATTTCTAGGTTGCAGAGGAGATATGGAATGGGAAACCTCTGTCTTATGCACATCTATGTTTCATTGGATGTGAGGCATACTGCCATATGTGCCCAAGGACAAGTGCAGTAAGCTAGATCCTAAGAGTGTCAAATGCCTTTTTCTTCGCTATGGAGATACAGGTGAAATGGGTTACTGCCTTTGGGATCCACATGCATGGAAAGTCATCCACAGTCATGATGTAGTCTTCCCCATGAAGACAAGATGCATCAGTAGCCTGAGAGGGTGGTAGAGATATGCAGGATTATATTCCAGGAGGAGCCTACTCCTGCATAACCAGTTGGACAGCCTGCAGCAGCAGTTAGTACACATGGCCAGGGTATTGGACACAATGCTGGACATGTAGCAGAGCCTATTATACGACGGTCTAGTAGAGCTAGAAGTCCACCTAATAGATTTGAGCCCTTGATGCATTATGTCTTGGTTACAGATGCAAAGAGTACCTCACCTATGATGAGGCTATGCACAGGGGGTGACAATCACTCCTGGGAGAGGGCTATGCAGTTTGAGATGGACTCTCTGCATAAGAATGAACTTGGAATTTGGTTGCATTGCCTAAGGGCAAGAAGGCTTTGCCGTGAAAATGAGTGTATAAGATGAAAAGAAAGTACCATGGAAATCCCAAGCCAACCTATAAGGCAAGACTTGTTGCTAAGGGTTTTAAACAAGAGTATGGAGTTGACTTTGATGAAGTCATTTCTCCTATGGTTGAGATGACCACCCTATGCTTGGTTTTGGCCTTAGTCACATAGCTTGACTTGGATATATATCAAATAGATGTCAATACTATATTCTTGCATGGGGATTGCATGATGAGATTTACATGAAGCGTCCTAAGGGCTTTGCAGAACCTGGCAGGGAGTACCTAGTGTGCAAGTTGAAGAAAAGTCTTTATGGCTTGAAGCAGACACGTAGGGAGTGGTATCATAAGTTTGATCCATTTATGTAGTCACAAGGCTACATCAGGAGTATTATGGATTGGTGTCTTTACATGAAGAAAGCCCATGATGGTTCATTGCTTATTTTGGTACTTTATGTAGATGATATGCTGATAGCAAGGAAAGCTCATGATGAGCTGGATGCTCTTAAATCTCAGCTGAAGAAGATCTTCGAGATAAAGGATTTGGGACAGGCCTCTCACATTCTTGGTATGTGCATTAAGTGCGACAACCATTAGGGCCTATTCTACCTCTCACACATTCATAAAGTCCTTGAGCGTTTTCGCATGTAGGATGTGAAGCCTATTGGCTATCCATTATCTTATTATGTGAAGGTCTCACAAGCTGATTGTCCACAGATAGATGAGCAGAGGGCCGAGATGGCCAAGTTCCCTTATGCATCAGCTCTGGGAAGTTTAATGTATGCCATGATAGCCACTCGTCTAGATATTGCCCTTGTAGTTGGTGTTGTGGCACACTATATGGCTACACCTGGCAAGAAACATTGAGATGACGTGAAGGATATCATGAGGTACCTAAAGGGCACTATAGATATGTGTATTTGCTATGGTAGCCAGGATAGAGGAGTTGTGGGGTATATAGACTCCAATTATGTAGGACATGCAAATAGTAGGAAGTCCACTTTTGGTTATGTATTCACCTATGGTAGAGATGTTGTCTCTTGGATGTCCAAGGTTTAGAAGTGTATGACTCTGTCTACCACTGAGGCCGAGTATGTTGTAGCCACTAAGGGTTGCAAAGTGGCCATATGGTTGGGCCGTTTGTTTCATGACCTTGGGATTGATACTATACCTATGCTATATTCAGATTCTATGAGTTTTATTCAGCTAGCCAAGAATCCGGTCTTCCATGCGAAGATAAAACACATTGAGGTGAGGTATCACTTCGTAGGTGGGGTCGTGGAGGATAGGTCTATTGACCTTGTTTAGATCTCCACAGACAAAAATCCTACAGATCTACTCACGAAAAGTCTCACTACTGAGCACTTTGCCTTCCTCAGAAGATTGATGGGCATTGGATGAGATGACGTTTTTCCTCATCCTATTGTACATGTGTACATTGTACTGTCTTTTCTTTTTTCTTTTCACTCCTCACTGGGGTAGATTTGCCTTTAAGTGGGAGGTTGTTGGGGGTAAAGGCGCCTCCACCTAGCCGCCCGCCATGTATTATTACACTGACAGTACCCACCCCTGCACACTACAGGTGGCGGATGCCCGTTACCATCACTTTATTCTTTATTCATTTAGTGAAAGTTTGAATAAAGGAAGGCTTGGTCACACATTGTGACTATTGGAGTTTCCATTTTGAGTGTCTCTCTTTCTTGCTCTTGCTCTGCCACCATAGCTCTTCTCAAGTAAGCTTTGATCCTTCTCACCTTTCAGGGCAATCAAGAGGTTGCTCAACTCACTCAACCTTGTAAACTATCATGGATAGTGGTTAAAATAGAAGTGGTACAATGGTGTAGTAGTAAATTGCATCATCTTAGTATGGATAGCACCCCCCCTCTTTGCATAGAAAGCAAGAAGATCAGCCAATCATTGTCTTCCACTCATGTTAGGAAGCTATTGTTAAGGTGCAAACTTGACTTTAGCCACATTTGCTGAATCTAGATTATTGAATTGTTAGATGTTGAGATTGAAGGGGCACTTGTTCATCTTTGGAACATTAGGGCTCCTCTCAAAGATAGAGTATTTGGATGGAAACTCATTTTAGGTGCTCTTTTTATACGTTAAAATTAAAGAACATAGATATTTTAGTTGGCCTATGTGTCTATGGAGGAGTGGAAATGCCTTCATACTTGTTCTAGGATGGTTTCCATGCTCCCCAGATTCAAAGGGAGGTTCTTCCCAAATTGAGTCAATGGGGATTAACTATTTACAACCCTAAATTTTATATCACAACTCGCAAACTGTTGTTGTTAACTTAACTAGGTGATTTACACTACATGAAATATGGTAGGCACGCCTTTAACTCCTGCTAGGAGAAGGAGATGGGAAAGTTGTCTAGGTTGCAATATGGCAAAAAATTTGGTGGTATCTTAGGGGACTTTGTAAAGAGAATCACTTTAGCAATAACGAGATCAGTTAGCTAGCCAAATGGCTTCCAATTTTGTAACCTCGAGATTATTTTTTGACACCATTAATTATAATACAATACTTAGTCACCTCCAAAAAAGGAGTCCTTGATTTTAGGTTAATGCATACTATACCATCAAATGGTTGCCTCATGGCTTGATACTAGACAAATTCTCTCCATCCTTTCCTGCAATTAGAGATGTAGGAGAGGAGGTATCATCATCATTATGATTCATCATTTTCATCAATCATATCATCACTCTTACTAGTAGCATTTCTTTAAGTCTTGGTAAGAGAGATGGTCTTGCAATTGGTAGTTCCCCTTTGCATTCAATAAAATATCAAGAAAGTGAAGATAGAGTCATTATGGATGCAGTACTTTAAAGATCCCTCGCTATGGCGGGACAATTACAATAGTAAGATGGTTTGCCTCGATATATCTCATCATGACGTATTCAACCTCTGCAAAACATGAAATCTTATGAGCTATAATAGAGAGGATTTTTCTCTCACCCCATTGCTACTGCAGGCCAATGCAAAGGTCTCTAGATTTCAAGCGCAAAGTGACAATAGAGGCCTTGTGGTTGGATTGCTAGTACAATCCAATCTAGGTTTTTGAAGAGCTTAGAAAAATGAATCAACTTCAATACTTGAATTGAACGAAGCAGAGCCTCAAGAGGAGAAAGGAGCTATCTTTTGAGAGGAGAATCCTCATGTTGTGGGACTTTTAAAGGATTGTGCAAAGCAAACCAATCGATTCAAGGGCACAAGGCTACATGAGGACATTTGTAAATGGCGCTTACTTGAAAGAAGCCCCTATGCTATAAGCACTTTAATAACTATGTATGCTAAATGCTCGCTAAATGTGGTGCTCTTGCAAAAGCACAACAAGTACCTGTGAAGCTCTAAAATGCTTTGATAAGATGCAGCACAAATGTCACTTTTCACATTCAGTCACCTTTACATGTGCATTGAAAGCCTATACTTGTGTAGAAGCACTCGATAAGGGTGAATGGATTTGTGATGAGATTTTCTAATCAAAGTTGTTGGAGAAATATGTTGTACTCATCGATAATGCTTTGGTGAACATGTATGCCGCTTGTGGTGCATTGGGAAAAACACAAGGAGTGTTGGATGAACTTCCTATCCAAGATGTAGTCACTTGGAATGCAGTAGTTGCAGGGTATGCACAACATGGGCAAGGAAAGGAAGCATTTAAATGTTTCAATAAGATGCAACATGAGGGACATTCCCCACTTTAGTCAACTTGATTTGTGCCTTAAAAGCATGTGCCAATGTAGGAACACTTTACAAGGGTGAACAAATTTGTGATTTGATAATTAGATTGGGGTGGCTAGGGCAAAATGTTTTGGAAATTCTTTGGTGGACATGTATGCCAAATGTGGTGCACTTGCAACAGAAGTGTAGAGCTCTTGGACAAGCTTCGTGTGCACTATGTAGTGTCTTGGAGTGCATGAATTATAGGGTGAGTGTAGGGTATGCACAGCATAGGCAAGAGAAGCAGGCATTGAAATGTTTCAATAAAATGCAATATGAGGGGCACTACCCCACTAGAGTTTCCTTTACTTGTGCCTTGAAAGCATGTGGAGATGTAAAAACGATTGTAAAGGGTGAAGAAATTCATGATGAGATAAATCGACTAGAGTGGTTGGAGAGAGTGTATGTGCCTCTAGCGATTCTGTGGTGAATATATGTATGCCAAGTGTAGTGGATTTGCAAAAGTAGAGTGAGTAGCTCTTGTAGAGGTGATCAACCGCCAAGACCCACGAATTGCTTATTGTTTCAAACGTTCCAAGCCGAGCACTAATGGCTACCTCTCACATAGCCGACATGCTATCCATCCCTACGAGTGTAGTGAGCTTACCTTCATGCCCAATTGAGTTGCTTCCTCTCCTGAGCACTTCGGTGGCTCCACGATCCAAGTGTAAGCTTCATCCTAAAGCTCCATGCTCCAAGCTCCATTGCTGTAAGCAAGACAAGAGAAGACAAGAAGAGAGGAGAAGATGGAGAGCTTATCTAGCACGGCCCCTCACCCTCACGCACTCACTCCCTCTCTCAAGCACAAGCTCAAGCAAGCAAGCAAGAAGAAGAAGAAGAAGAAGAAGAAGAAGAAGAAGAAGAAGAAGAAGAAAGCTACTTTTGGCTACACACAAGAATGAGTTTCTCATTCACTTTTCAACTTTATATACAAAACCCTAAATCCCTTTTGGACGGTCATCCCCTTATCCCCTTTTTTACATGGCTAGCCGTGGCCTAGAGGCGATTTTTTCCATTGTCCTTCTATCTTCCTAGCTTCCTTCCTACTACCCATCTACCTTTACAATTTGCACGGGTGAGAGCTGGAGCCCCAAGAGGAACACCAAGGAAAAAGGAATTCTCTTGAAAGAAAATCTATCTTGTAACATCAACAACCTTGTTTATTATGCTTTATATGATCACAATGAAGAAAAGAACACCAGGCACATCAAATCTTCATGCAGCATCATGTAGATCTCCCACGGATTTGATAGAGTCAACCATATTCTTCAATATCTTCTCAAAATCCATCAATAGAACAAAGAAAGCAAAGGAATACACCATCTTTTAATGGAAACACATCACATAGTATTCATCTTCAATATCTTCATAGTCTTCTCTCTCAATCTCTCATATACAATCACTCTGTTTTAGTAGAATTGGCTATCTCTGACTCTCTCTCTCTCTCTCCATCAATCATACATCATATCCTCACTACAATCTCTCAAAAATCACTCTCAATAATCCTTCTTAGGTCGTGGATACCCCTCCCACGAGGTATGTCTGATATGAAGAGTCACCAGAGCCACTACAGTGTCCTTTCATAGCTCACTACTATCACTTCACTCTAGTCTTCATTTGAGTCTTCAGCAGCTACTTCTTTCACTTCTTTCAGCTCTTTTGCACTTGTATTCACCTCTTTCCAAGGCTAGAAAACTTTCCCAAGCTACACTCTCATCCATCAGAACACATACAGAAGTATACAGAATAGTCTACAGAACAGTACTAGAACAACTACAGTACAGTACAGAACAGAACAGAACAGAGACAGAGTCTCTACAGAAGACCTACAGAAGGTTACAGAAGGTCATCAAAACCACTTAACTCATACGCAAACCATTCCAAACTCTCACAAACCATTCAATAAACTTTCACAAGATCTCAATCTTCATCAATCAATACTCCATCCCTCCTTACAGAAGACAATAAGAACAAAACAGAAGCTATACAGAAGGTATACAGAACCAATTAGAACCTATCAGAACATCACAAAACCACTAATAAACATCATGAACTTCCAAAACACAATCAATATCATCCAAAACACCCTCAAACCACTTCCAAACCAATCAATCTTCTCATAAAATCAACCATTCAGCTCTCAAAAACAACAAAAATCAGCCAAAAAACAAGTCATTTCAACACTCAACATATCCCCACACTTAATAAGGAAGTGTCCTCGCGACCCAAGAAAAAGGGAATACAAGTTCAGGTAAAAAGCGCAACTTTAATCTGTAATATTTCTTCAAAAACAATCCATCCAACCACGACCCCAACTTATAACCTGTATCTAATATAAAAATACAAAGAAAGGAAAACCCTTTATACATTAACACTTCTTATCAAACTAGAAATTACAACAAACTTGTAAAGGATATAAGAGTTTTCTTCTTCTTCTTCATCTGCATCAGCTTCAACTCTCTAACCACGACCCCATCACCACAATTCTTCAAAATGTAGCTCACACACGAAATCCAATCCAATAGGAAACCACCACGTTCGTTTTACATAAATGAACTCACAACACAAACACTACAAACAACACAACCATCTGAATGACTCCTCCAGAAAGAGAGATTTTCATTAAAAAGCATCCACCATACATTGGAAAGGTATCAATGAAGATGATCCCTCTTAAAAGATTGATGTTGTCGGAAACGATCCATAGACAAGAATTCATCTACAAAGGTTTTGGGAGGATTTTGAAAAAACTGAAGACAACACATCCTTTCCAACAGGACCAGGTATCTGCTAGGCAAACAAAGGGCATGAAAATACAATATATCCAGTTGCTGGGAATCAATGCTTACATTGATATTCATTCACAACTTTGGAATAGGCTTGGAATCATTATGAGAGTGCCTATGCATATACGCCAAGTACCAAGCAAAGTGAGCAGTTAATCGCACTGAAGGATCTGCAGACTGTGAATATTGCTGAGCAAAATGAACATAGTTCTGATAAGCTTGACTGGCAGCAGCTGTCCATTCTCCTGGAATTACTGGCCAATTGATCTGAGGTCCTGTAAGGGAATCATTTGAGCTCCATCCCCTTCTTCTGGAAATCTGATTATCAAACCCATCATAGTCACTAACCAACTGAGGTGGTTGAGATATAGAAGTGTTAGGTGAGGAAAGTGGAATAAGGAAAAGTGGATGAAGTGAGGGATAGGCAAAATCATAACAGGAAGAAAAGTTTAAAGAAGGAGTGGCAGAAATTTGTAGGGAATCACTAAGGAAGGGTGTTAACTGATAAATAGAAAATGTGGAGGATACATGAATGGATGGAGAAGGACAGGGTGGAGAAGGGGAAAATACCCTATCCTCAATAAAGGAACAATATGTAAAAATGGGAATTTGAGGGAAAGACGAAGGTTGGAAAAGAAGGGGTAAAATAGTGGTGGAATTAGATTGACAAAGGGAAAGATATAGATCATATCGGTGAGCCATTTGTTGGTAATATAGGAGGGTAGGAACAGAAGGTCCTAAGAGAGATCGTCTATGATATGCATCAAAAAAGGTAGAATCAAACGGATTATGTTTTGAAAGATAGGCTAAGAGATCCATCCTCAGTTGATTAGTACTCTGGGTATAAGTAGGAGCTGTGTTTTGTCTTTGATTCAGGACCACAGAATCAATCATGGTATGCTAGGAATTATCATGACAATTAGCCACTTTGGAGGAGTAACTCTGAAACATGTCAGCTATGCGCAACTCCAAATGGTTGACATACAAAACAACTTGTAGAACCACATCCCCCACATACCATGCCATATCCACCTCATCTGGAATTACCAAGGCTCCTCGTAGATACATGTATGATATCAACATGGTATCTGGCGTGACAGAATCTTCAAACACCATCCTTACTACCTCTGTCAACAACTCAGCAGACCAAGCCCCACTCCATCCATCCTCTGGAAGAGGTAAATCCATCGTGGAAAGCTTCATGTAGAAGGCCAACTTCTGTAAGTGGTAGTGGACAAAGAAAGAATGGTCTGGTGGAACATATTCCTAAAACTGCTCAAATGTAGACCATAACAAGTCCATTCTAGACTGCAATCTTTCCACTTTATCTTGGAATAGAGGGCACAAGGTAGCCTGTCTCTGAAGAGCAGCCAAGTCCTACTGTGAAAGAGAAGGGATCATGGGAACATTAGGGCTTGGAGGAACAGAGCGTGACTTTGCCAGTTGATCTTGCAACTGCTTGATTTGGGAGGCTTGGGATTCCACTGTGTCATTAGCAGTCTGTAAAGCTGAAAGTTTGTCATCTAAGAGAGCTTGGAACTCATGCGCTTCTCTGGACATCCTCTCCTTCTCCGCTGAAAGGCTAGTAACCTCGGATTGAGCCTCTAGTAACTGGATCTTCAAAGAAGAGATCTCATCTCTTTGGGTGGCAACCAGTTGGGTTTGTTGCTCCATCTGCTTAAACAAATCTGCTAGGGTATCCTTAGCAGAGGCTAACTCGGATGTTACCTTATGCAACTGGTCCTTAGACTGCATCAACTCTTCATAAAAGGAAGCGTACAACTGTTGAACACAGGCTGTCATTGACAATTCAATGGAACTCTGAATATCTTTACAGAGGAAAGGAATTGCATCTCCTGAGACTAGACTGTTCAATGAGGGAACTGATATGTCCAATGATCCTTCTCGATGTGCTCTGAACAGGTTATTACAAGTGAGATACCCAAGGAGATCACTGCCAGAGGTAGCAGGAATGGGCACTGAAGGAAGTACTGAAGGAGCTTTATTCGCTACCTGCTTCAAGCGTTTGCGCTGGATGACTAGGGGAGGCGGAGAATCATCATCCTCTATGTCAATAGGTTCTGACTCATCTGAAGGTGGAGGAGGAACTGGATCTGATGGAGGAGGTGGAGGCACACTCTTCTGTAAACCTGAGTAGGTCAAGAAGGCAGACAAATATGATCCATATGTGACATTGGTAACATTACCCCTGGTGACTTTGACGAAATGTTGATCCATTTTAGTGAGGAGGTAAGTGCTCCAATCAATAGCAACTCCTTTCAACACCATCCTGGAAGCTGTGAAAAGCTCTTTGGACAAGTACTGAGATGGCATTTTGGCAGGCATAAACCTGTCCTGGAGAAACTGACATACCATCTTCCATACGGGATTAGTGATCATGGAAAAGGAAACTCGTGAAGAGTTGATCACCTTCTTAACATCCAGCATTTCCCTTGTTTGCTTTTGCAACAGCTTCAGAATCTCTTCATTAGAGAAAAGTTGGCGAGTGGTAACAAAAGGTTCACCTTTGGAGGGAAGAGACAGAGCCTTCCCTAGGCCTTGAGGTGTCAAAGTCATAGAAATTCCCTGGACTAGTCCTGTCTTCTTGCTGTAGGAGGCCAGAAACTCATCACATAACGACGGATCCTCTGGAAGCAATGGAAAGGAAATAGCCACAAAAGCAGCGAGTCCCGCCTTCGTGAGAGGCTCAAAAGTGAGTAGGGAAGAGTAATCCCTACTAACTAGTGGGACATACTGGATAGGGGGAGGAGTGTGAGAAGGCGCCATTCAGATGGTTACACACACACCACAAACACAGACAATCAAGGAGAATGCGTGCAAAGCAATAGACAAAAAAAAAAAACCAAGGATAAGAGAACAACCAAAACAATAAAACGTGACTCGACCAACTAACCCCAAGCAAACCACAGCCTAGAAAAAATTCGACATGACCTTGAGACATATGCGACCGAAAGCTTCATGCTATGCATCAAACAAACACCCAGAACCTCGTATCAGGCAGTAAAAGAAAAAAAAAAGAAAAAAACTACATACCGTACCCTTAACCCTATCAAAGACAGGAAACCAAAATATCACCACAACCTACACATATCAAGACTACATAGTTGATAAACCAGTGTTTGACTATAGAAATAACTCCAATGACTGCGCATACCCATACCACGAAACGGGTTTGTTAAAAAGGGAAATTAAGTGCAGTGAGGGGGGATTAATTTAATGAAAGGTTTATTTTAAGAAATTATTAAGAAATGGGTGAAGTTTTATTAAGTGATAAACCTTAGCAAGAAAACGACGGTTCTTTCTTATAAATTTAATTACCAATTATTAGGTGAAAACGGTGCTTTAATTCGAATCCCGGACTTCAATACCCAGACTGGGTCTCTAAATGCAAGTTCATTGATTACAAATTAAGGTGATGTGGAGCGTTTTTTTGCCAGCGCTTGTGACGGCTGGTTCATTTTAATTAAAAATATTAAAGTGCCTTTTTAGCGCACTTAGCACGTGCGAAGTGAACGGCAGGTTTATTTTAATTAAAAAAAATATGGTGTATTTAGCGCGAATGCGCGTGCCATGGTGGTGGTGAGGGTTCATAAGTGTTTTATTATGTGTTGGTTTGTTTGTGTTTTTTGTTTTGTTTTGTTTTTTTTTGTGGTTTTTATTTTTATATTAACCGTGAGTTTTGGGATAGCTTTAAAAAAAAAACAAATAAAAGGGAAATACATGGTAGTGGGTGTATGGAAATGCAAAGAATGCGCTCTCCTCAATCCAAAAGTATCTGGATTTTTTGCGAGACGTTTAGTTGGGGTGTTGGATGAAAAAGGTTTTTTTTAAAATGATTTTTTTTTTGTTTTTGTTTAATTTGCAAGGAAGTTAGGTGTGAAAGGAAAGATTATGATAGCTGAGAAAAATATGCCAAAGATAAATAAAAATATTAAAGAAAATGTTAGGAATTTTTTAGAAATTAATTTGGAATTTTTAAGCATTTTTAATGAATTTTTATCATATTTTTGGGTATTTTGAAAGATTTTGGAATTTTAAAATGGGAAAAAATATTTTTTTTAAAACTTACAGGTTTAGAAAAATATGGCCATGGGTTGCAAAAATAAAAGGAAAATTTTCTAGATTTTTCTGTAATTTTTGCAGAATTTAAAAGTGGTATTTAAGGATTTGTTTTGTATTTTTCAATGTTGTTGTTTGTTTTTTGTTTTTAAAAAAAAATTTGTAAAAGGGTTTGTGGGTGTGTGAATTAAAAATCTGGGAAAATACCCAGCAAGAGGCTGCGTGGCAGCTGCGTGTCAGCAACCAACGATCAAAGTCCCGCAGCCGCGCACGAACAATCGCGAACAATCTATCTCAATCACCCACTCGCGCATTTGGCTACGTCGCGAGGGTGGCTGCGGGTGAGACAGGGGTTTATGGAAGGGGTTGCGGTGGGGGATGTGTTGCGGGTATGCTGGCAACGACTCTGCAGCGTAGGACAGGGAGCTTACAGGGAGTAGGGTTGGCGTTGTGTGGGTGTGGACTCGGGTGGGGGTCGTGTGATTGGGGGGAAGGGGGCTTAGAGGGGTTAGGTATGTGGAATGGGGGGCGTGCAGAGGAACAAGGGTGTGCAGAGGGTAGGGGGTGTGCAGGGGTGTGGTTGTGTGGGGAAGGTGGGTTTAGAAAGGTGTGTGTGTTGAGGGTGGGAAGGGGGTGTAGGATGTATGTTGGGTGGGAATGGGGGTTTAGGGGGGGTGGGTTGGGTGTGGTGGGAAGGGGGTGTAGGATGTATGTTGGGTGGGAATGGGGGTTTAGGGGGGGGTGTGTTGGGTGTGGTGGGAAGGGGGTGTAGTGGGAATGATTTGAATGGGGGGTGGGTGTGAACAGTTGGGAGGCGCTGACTGGCGATGACGTGGACTGCTGACGGCGCTGTGTCGGCCGTAGGGACAGATTGGCGTGGAGAGGTGACGTGGCCTGGGCGTGGCGGGGCCGTGACGGCGGCAGGGTGAAGCGGGGGCCACTAAGCGGGTGAAACGAGCAGGGGCCGCATGGAGGCGGGTGGGCCAGGGCGACAGGGGGGCGACCGGGTTGGAAGCGATGTGGGCAGGTGAACGAAGGGCGACGAGGGGGCGGCCGGGCTGGAACTGCGACGAGGCGCTGCAGGGGCGCGGGTGGCGGACGAGGCACGCAGGGCGGCCGACGTCTGGCGGAGAGGCGGCGGCTGCGACGTGCAGGACGGCGAATGGCGGGGGCTCGGGCCACAAGGCGAGGAGGCGGCCGCTGCAAGGCTGGCCGGGGAGGGAGGACGAGGCCGGAGGGAGAGGAAGGAGGGGAAGGAGAGGGGAGGAAGGAGGAGAGAAGGAGGAGAAAAGGAAACGGCGGGGAGAAGGAAGGGAGAAGAAGGAAGAGAAGAGGAAGGGAAAGAGAGGGGAAGAGGAGGAGGTGGAGAAGAACAGGGAGGGAAGAAGAAAAGAAAGAGAGGGAGGTGGCGTTGGAGGGAGGTGGGGGGTGGAGATGAAGGTAGGGAGGGGGGGCACGCAGGAGCAGGAGAGGGAGAGAAGGAGGGGAGGCAGTTAGGATTGGGGAGGGGTCGGGGAGAGAGAAGGTAGGTAGGGTAAGGGTCAATGGGCAGGGGCCCATGCAAGGGGGCAGAGGAAAGGGCAGGGCCCATGGGGGGTGCCCATAGGGGAATAGGGAAGGGTCAATGGGCAGGGGCCCATGCAAGGGGCGTACCCCCTCGTCCCGCGCGCGTGCACGGGGCGAGGGTAAAAAAAATTTGCCGTGACGGGATCAGAATAGCACCGAGAGGGTGATATGGGCCACACGGACGTGACCAGGGCACGTTAAAACGCGTAAAATCGAAAACGGGCGCGTTCACGCGCGAGACGGGGCGCGAAAAAACACATAAAAATAAAGAAAAATTAATAACTCCCAATCCGAACGTCAAAACGAAATGACGTAAAAACAAAAAGTGGGTAGGACGGCAGGGGGAAGACATGGAAAATATGCAACGGAGGTTCCGAGAGGGGTAAAGGGCGGTCACATGCAAAAAACACAAAAAACGGACCAAAAAACTCAATTAAAAATTGATATCGGGAGATCCGTGCATCGGAACGAGGTGCAGAAAAAAGGAAAACTATGCAGAAAGACGTGCCCAACAATCCTATCACATCAAAACATAGTTCCGACTGAGATAAGATGCGTTCATGTGGGAAAAGCCCAAAAAAAAAAAACCCAAAAATGAGATCAGAAATTAATACTAGACGAACCGTGCGCCGGAATGATAGGCAATAAGAAGGAAAAATCTCCGTAGGAAGGAGTGGCACAGGATTATCACGTTAAACCACAGTTCGAGAGGAAGTAGGAGGGGTTCACATGCGAAAAACTCCAAAAATATGCCCAAAAACTCATTTAAAAATTAATAAGTAAACATCCGGAAGGTGGGTGGAAAATGAACGATCGGATGGGAAGGGACACCATTAGGGTAACAGCAAGGCATGGCATAGATGCATTAGCAGGTTAAGGCATATGAAGAAGGGTATGCGATATAAACGCGCAGGGACGCGTCCCCACACTTAAGACCTTAACAGATAGGGTTAACCGAGCAACAGGAACCTAGGACCACGCCATAGACCATCCACTAACGTCCCCACACTTAAAAGATGAACGTCACTGAGAAACAGAAGTTGTAGGGTTAGAAAAACTTGGCCCATTTTGTCAAGAATCAAGGTTGAGTGTCGATGGCATGTCCTGTGTTGTTGTCGGCTTTGCTGGAGGTACCAAGGCATCTTCTCGGCACACGTCTGTCATGGCAGGGACCACGCGGCAGCACCCAGGGAGATGGCTGATTGAAGGGATCGCAGGAAATTCGTCGATGATGAGGGATATTACACTCCACTCACAATCACTCAAATGAAATGAAAGAACTGTCACTCGCCCCATGACTAATATCACTCGAGGAAGAATGATTGAAACGCATATCTCATACCCGGTTTAGAAATCAACATGGGAATGGTGCAGAAGGAGTATGCCAAGGTGCACAGTTGATGGTGCATTAGTGCGTCCAACCCATCTGGCATAAGTGTAAGGAGGAAGGCAAGGGAGCCTTACAGTGCAGTGTACAGAACAGGGTGATGTGTCTTGTGATGACGGTAGAGACCCATCCCGTGGGTGCATAGGAAAACGGGAACATACCTGACTCCAAGTGTTGTAACGTCCCTCAATCTCACCTCTCGGTAATTGATTGAAGAAACTCCAGTCACACTCAACCCACCCTCTGTCTCACGCTCTGTTGATAGATACAGGAGGGCAACCATATCCTGAAACCCGTTGATGTAATCCTCACAGTCACTTGTGCAAAGGTTGTATGCCTTTTGCGCATTCGATGGTGCAACTGTGCATCCCGCCCTGTGCTGGCATACAGTGCGAGAAGGAAGGCCAAGGAGCCTTATAGTGCAGTGTACAGAAACAAATTGTGCTTTGTGCATTGAGAGGCCCATCCCGTGCGTGCAACACTTCATTCACACTACTCACCTCTCATTTGATTTGAAGGGAAAAGACTGGTCTCTCGCCCCATCCTCTGTCTCACTCTCTGTGGATAATTACAGAGGGCAACACATACTCACGTCCCCATCCAGTTAGGATGAAAGCTCACATCACTCGATTGTTTGTCGATGAAGATCGCGTCATTAGTTGCTGAAGAGGCGTACCCAGGGAGGTAGCCATCAAATCGAACATTGTGTTGGATAGGACATGTCGTCTGCTAGAGGACAGTTAGACACTCTGCAGAGAGACCCAGGACACAGCGTACCAAGGGAGGCAGCTTCAGAACTGGATCTTGGAAATTTCAATTGATGATTCCACTTTCTGGACTGCTAGGTGTTGCCACCTTTTCCACAGCCAGCTTCCAAGGGTGGTTATCACCTTTTCTTGGAACGAGGCCTGCTATGACAGGGAATTGCTTCCTTTTCTCCCATAACAGATTTGTTTTCTTATTATTATTTTTTCTTTGTTTTTCCCTATTCCCGAGGGTGTTTCCACCTTTTCCCGAAGAATAGGTCGGCATGACAGGGACCTAAGTCATTTTCTCCCATGACCGATATATATATATTTTTTTTCTTTTTTTTTCTTTTTCTTTTTTTTTTCTCTTCGAATTAAACAAGGGAATGGTAAAAAGACCATGTATCAGAACCAACCTCGCCACTGTCTCGCTGGTGGAAAATAGAGGATAAGAGATCAAGGGTGGAAGGTAGGGTTGAGGGGATAGAGGGTTGCGTCCACCTCATCAGGAATGGCTATAAGAAGTAGCATCATAAAAAGTACAGTGCCACGCCAACGAGAGAAAGGATCAGGTGACCGTGATTGTCAAGATCCCCAAGGAGGGAAGTACTTCTTCAGGCGATATCCATTAATCAGGAAGGGATCATCAGAGGCATCAACAGTCTGCACTTGGACAGAGCCATTAGGGTTGATGGCAGTTACCTTATATGGGCCCATCCACCGCTGTTGGAGCTTGCCAGGAAACTTGCCAAATCGTGAATCATAGGCTAGGACCAAATCACCTTCTTTGAACTCCTTGTGCTTGATGAAGTTGTCATGGTAAGCCTTGCGTCAAGCTTGCGTGGCTTCCATGCACTGTAGAGCCATCCTGCGAATTTCGTCCAAACATTCCAGGTGCAGGAGACGGCGTTGCAGTGAATCATCATCCCCAAACGCTCTTTGATAGCCACTCTCAAAGAGGGTAATTCCAGTTCAACAGGAAAAACAGCTTCTGTACCATATACCAATTGGAAGGGTGTCTGTCCTGTTGCTGCTTTATGGGAGGTTTTGTACGCCCAGAGGGCCTCTATAAGTCGATCATCCCAATCACGACGATGTGCGGCAATCGTCCTTGTCAGAATCGAGCAGAGGATTCGATTCATGACTTCAACTTGGCCGTTGGCTCTGGGGTAATAAGGAGTGGACTTGCGATGGCAGATCTTATACAACTCTGTCAACTCTTCCATGACTTTGTTAAGGAAATGAGTGCCTTTGTCACTTACCATCTCTAAGGGACTGCCAAAACGGGTGATGATATTCTCATACATGAACATGGCCACGCTGTTACCATCGTCCCGCTTTAGGGCTTTAGCTTCACACCACTTTGTGACATAATCCATACATACGAGGATGTATCGGTTCTGTCTCCTTCTGGTAGGAGGATCGATTGGACCTATGAAGTCGATGCCCCACTTCTCAAACGGCTTCAGGGGAAGGATAGGTTGCAGTGGCATGGCACTTATCTTGGTGGGTTTCCCCATTCTCTGACAAGCATCACATCTTTTAAAGTAATCATAGGAATCCTTGTGAATGGTAGGCCACAAGTATCTTGCTAGCAGAGCCTTCCTGGCTGTAGCTTCTCCTACAAAGTGGCCTCCACATGGCTCGTCATGGCAAGCCTTCAGAACAATCCCAATCTCACCTCCTGCAACACATCTTTTGAGCACTTCATCTTTTCCTTTCTTGTACAGTGCACCGCCTAGCAGGGTATAGGGGGCTGATTCTAGCATAAGCTTCTTCTTTTCCCGACTAGAAATACTAGGAGGATACTATTGGGTTGCCAGTAGATTGGCAATATCTGCATACCAGGGAGTTACAGTTTCTACCAGGAAGAGGAAAGTATCATGAAGGTCTGGATCATCCTGCTCCTCGTCTGCAGTTTGTGGGATACACGACAGATGATCAGCCAGAACATGGGAACGACCAGGCTTAGTAATTACCTCAAAGTCGAACTCCTGAAATAGAAGGAGCCATCTCATCATTCGTCCTTTCACGTCTGCTTTGTTCATCAGGAAGGACAGGGCCTCATGATCCACATAAAATTTAAAGTGGGTGGATAGGAGATAGTGGCGAAACTTCTCTAGGGCAAACACCATTGCCAAGCACTCCAGCTCGGTCACTGTGTAGTTCCGTTCTCTATCAGTGACTTTTCGGCTTGCATAATAGATCGGTTGATCTAGCTTCGAGGAGCCCTTCTGGCAGAGAACTGCGCCTAAGCCTTCAATGGATGCATCAGTGTGTACATGGAACTCTTTCGTCCAATCAGGAGGTTGCAGAATGGGTGCCTCAATCAGACACTGCTTCAGAGTGTGGAAGGCTTTGTCACATTCTTCTGTCCAAGTAAACTCTGCATCTTTCCTCAGAAGCTTGTGCAAGGAGGTTGCCTTTGTTGCAAAATGGGCTATGAACCTTCTGTAGTAACCCACATGGCCTAGGAATCCCCTCAACTGTTTGAGGTTGGTGGGTGCTGTCAGAGCTGCGATCTTTTCGATCTTTGTAAGGTCTGTTGATATCCCTTGTGCAGAGACAATGTGGCCCAATAGAACTCCAGAAGAGACCCCAAAGATGCATTTTTCGGGGTTGAGGGAAATCCCATACTCCCGGCATCAATCAAAGCATTGTTCCAAATGTCCCCAGTGTTCTCGGATCAAACTATAGACACAGAAGTCATCCAAATATACCTCAATAAAGTCGTGCAGATGATTTTGGAAGGCGGCCATCATGACTCGCTGGAAAGTAGCAGGGGCATTACAAAGTCCAAACGGCATCACTCAGTAAGCGTAGGTCCCCCATTTTGTGGTGAAGGTTGTTTTGGATTGGTATTCTTCTGCGATTTGGACTTGGTTGTATCCACTGAATCCATCCAGAAGGGAGTAAAGCTCATGTCCTGCCACTGTGTCCAACAGTTGGTCTGTGAAAGGGATAGGAAAGTGATCCTTCTTTGTCTTGGAATTAAGCTTTCGGAAATCCACACATATACGAAGCTTGCCATTCTTCTTGAGTACAACCACGATGGGTGAAACCCATTCACTATTTGCCACACTGGATAGATGAACTCGGCTTCCAGAAGCTTCAGCAGCTCTGCTTTTACCAATGTGGAATAATTCGGGTTCATTCGCCTCTGTCGTTTCCGTACTGGCTTGGCATCAGGCTCCAAGTCAATATGATGCTGACATATTGTGGGATCAATCCCCTTTAGGTCTTTGTAGGACCATGCAAACACGTCCAAATTTTCTTTCAACAAGCTATACAAGGTTGACAACTCCTCTTCTGGGAGGCTGCTACCCACCTTCAAGTGGCGTTCAGTGCCATTTGCATCCACAAAAGTTAATTGCCTTTCACCTTCTGCTTCACGGATAGAGGTCCCACGGACTGCTTCTGGATACAGATCCGACTCCTTCAAAGGAGTGGTATCCTCTTCTGATGGCCCACTAGAACCAACTTCTTCTTTTGGAGGAGACTTAATTTTCTCCTTGAGATGTTGGAAGGGGATTAGAGCCGTTTCGGGTTTGGTTTCAAGATTAGTTACCTCGTGGCTGGAAAACTCATCTTCTGATGACACATCTAGGAACGTCACATAACAGGGACCCTCTGATGCCTGTTGGGTTGGTGGGACTGGTGCTTGTTGGCATGGTGCATCATCATCATCTTTCTTTGGCAAGGATGGGTTAGGATGGCATGAGCCACTACTGAAAGATGGCTTATTCTTCTTAACCCATGTCTTATAAAGATTTTTCATATGAGAAGATCCATTTACCAGACCAAATGGTACCATCTCCATTCTGTCCCATAGCATGAGCTCGTTTGCTTCTAATGCTTCTCGAACTTCTTCTCCAAATGTATCCTCTTCGGGTGGAATAGACTCTTCTGGCTCACTTTCATAACCTTCTTCGTCAGTATCATCTCCATCCTCTTCTGTTTCTGTCTCTATCTCTGCTTCTGCTTCTGTCTCTGTCTCTGTCTCTGTCTCTGTCTCTGTCTCTGCTTCTGCTTCTGTCTCTGTCCCTGTCTCTGTCTCTGCTTTTGTTTTTGTAGGAGCTCTATAAGAGAAGAACAGGTTCTCTATTTCATCTTCTGCCTCTGTCTCTAGCTCTATTATAGCCATGTAACAGGGAGAGCAGTATATCCATGCTTCTATCTCACTGTCAGAAGTGATTTCGGAAATCGTTCCTAGTTCAGGCAGGAAGTATTCACCCATTGATAATGACTTTGCATCTTTTGGAAGTTGTCTTACAGTATCCACTGTTAAGGAACGTGCCACTGTTTTCTTGGGAAGGATCTATTTGACAGCATCTTCGTCTGCTGATGTTCAATCTGTAGCCTCATTAGGGGAGTCAGAAGATAATTCCAAGGAGGTGGATCCATGTCCTTTTTGAGAACCATATAGCTTCAGCACCACTTTGTTGGGTCCTCTACCCAAGGTCAAGGTTCCTTTGAACCAATCAGTCCTTGCTCTGGCTTCAAAAAGCCATGGTCTACCCAGTAACAGAGGGTAGGATGTACCATAAGAGTTTGGCTTCACCACTAGATAGGTTAGCCAATATATTTTCCAGCCACTGTAGTCTTCACATATGGGAGAATGCCCAAAGGCTTGATTCTACTCTGATCTGACAGTCTGATGAGCCATTGGGTTGGTTGCACACCTTGTAGGCCTAGATCCTTCATTGTCACATCCGCCATAATGTTCACTGATGAACCACAATCAATCAATGCATTTGCAATGAAGCAGCCTTCTATCCACACGCCAGTCTCTGGAGTACCTGGATCTAGGAAGGCGTTAGCCACATCCACTTCTTTTACAGGTTCTGGAGCTTTATTGGACTTTGTTGCTGTTGAAGGAGCAATCCTTAAGCCACTCTTCTTGTCAGTATACTTTTGAACCTTTTTCGGCAACTGGGAGACAACATCAATAATTGTCGGAATGTAAGGTTTGGTTTAAAGGTATCTAGATCTCTGACCAGATCATATTCCTTAATAGGATCCACTGGCTTCTCTAATCGGTTAGGGAATGGGGAAACACCCATTTTCATATTCCCTCTCTCTTCCAACAGGGGAATCATGGGAACTTCTTTTGCCACTTGTGGCACTTCCTCCTCTTCTGTCTCCTAGACCTCTGGTCCTGTCTCTGTAACTGTCTCTGTAACTCTCTGTGGCATTGTAGTGCTCTGTACAGCACTGTAAGGCTCTGTTCTGTTCTGTTCTTTTGGTGGAAGATTGAACATCACTGTTTTGGCAGGAGGATTGTTTTCTTTCTGGATAGGTGGTTCCTTCTTCTTTGCACATGTGATGGCAGCAACTTTCAATTCCACTAAATTGGAGGTGGGCTCTTGGGCCTTGGCCGGACTATCAGTAGCATTGTTTTTCACTGGGGCTGGGCTTGGACAGTCTTTTGCAGTGTGGCCTTCTCCTTTGCATCGACTGCATAAGGGCTTGTAATCTACTGACCTTCTGGGATTTGGACAATTTGGTGAGATGTGTCCCTTTTCCCCACATCTATAACACTCCACTTCTGATCTCTGACCACCACCAGGCTGTCTTCCTCTGTAACTTTGAGAAGGAAATCTTCTGGGCCCGAAATTAGGACCAAACTCTCTAGGCTTGGGTCCAATATCCTGTGTTGTCATTTTAGATTCCAACAAGTTGAATCTTGCATCTTCTTCCTTCCTTCTCCTATCATGCATCTCCTTCAGAGAGCAAATGTCCTCTGTATGGTTCTTCCGCAAACAGTAGGAACAGAAGGCTCCAGGAATGGTTGGTTTTCGTGTGCATTCAGTGGCTAAATGGCCTGCTTGATGACACTTACCACACCAAGTATTTGACCGCATCACATCTCTTCCTGCTCCTGCAACATTGGATATGCTAGCGGTATTAACTTTCAGCGTCTGTAGCTGCTCTGTAATCACATCCATCAACTCCTTTTTGATGTTTGCAACTGAGTTGGATAAGTAATCCTTCAAGCTTTCTCCTCCGGAGGTACTGGCAGGAGGGTTTTGAGGAGTCTCTGTAATCACTGCATGAACAGGTTGGGCTGGTGCAGAGGGATCTCTGTTTTGATTCTGATTCAGAGCTCCTATTTGAACTGTTGGCTGTTGGCTCTAGTTGGTAGGGTTCCACTGTTGTTGCTGATTTGGCATTGGGGAAATTGGTTGGGACCATTGTTGTTGTGGTTGAACCATCATTTGAGGCATTGATTGTGGCCACTGTGGATTTGGTGCACTGTACTGTGATACTGGGGGCATCTGTTGGTAAGGGTAGGGGATAGTCCCTGGGACTGCATTTGGTGGGTACATCATTCTTGGCATCAGAGGAGGTAGGACTCCTCTTCCTGTATTCATCGCTAATATAGCTTCCACTTCATCGTACAGTCTTGCACCTTCTGTTGCAGCTTGCAGTGTCGCTGGTCTTTGCAGCTCCACAAACTTACGGACTTCTGGTTGTAATCCTCTGAGAAACACCCCCTTCTGAATGCCATCATCTAGATTATGGTTCATCCATCTCTTCAGGATGGATTCCATTTGTGAGACATAAGCTGCTACTCTTTCTCCAGAGGACTGACTTAGGTTCATGAATTCCTCTCGCATCCGCTCTTCAAAACCTTCATGCCTGAATTTAGTGAGGAATGCCAACTTCAGGTCGTCCCATGTGCCAAAAGTTCCTGCTGCTTATCTCTCATACCACTGAAACGCTGCGCCCTTGAAAGTGACGGGGAATATTGCCAACCAATGCTCAGGGGTTCTGGCATTGTTAGCCACACATGCTACCATAAACTCTGCTACATGAAGATCGGGGTCTTCATTGTACTCTCCCTTAAAAACTGGCAATGGAACTACATTCGCTGGCCTGTCATCAATATTTCTAGGACGGATCTGGCTTGGAAGTGGACCTCCAGCAAGGAGGAGGAAGGGCTTGATGTGCCATTGGGACTTCTATAAAGAGTTCCGCAAGGGCGTCAAAGGCGGCTTCTGCTGCGAGCTCGCTCTTGGCTCTGATTTTTGCTTTCTCTCTTCTCACGTACCTATGGACTCGTTCTAACGCTTGCCTCTTTATTGCGTCATTCATCAGGGGGTTGGCTCCACTATGTTGTCAGTGCTCCACAGAGGGTTAACAAAAGGCTTCAGTCTCTGGAGGACTCTCTTGCCAATATTTTTTCTACTTCTTCCTTTTCAACGTCTCTGAATTCTGCTTTCATGCCACTGCACAGAGGAAGGTATTCGGTTCTGAAGGTGTCAAAATGCATACGTCTGAGCATTGTGGTGGTGCCATCATCATAGTAATGCCAGCTTCTGATGGTTTTAACAGTGTATGTTGTAAAGAACACTCTATCTACCAACTTCCAGTGGGTTGCCAATTGAACAAACAGAAGATTATCAGTGCACCAAGCATCCCATGTATCTTGCTGTTGAGCATCCACGAACAAATTCCAACTCTTTTCCTTCTTGTCTCTGTGAACCTCTATAGACCAAGACTCCTGAAGCTTCTTCACAATTTCCCACTTGATGATGTCTGGAAACTTCTCAATGAATGCCAAATCTTCCATGGATGGTCATTCTCTCTGTTTTTGCTCTTCAGTTTGTCCCCAAACAGTTTGCCACCAAGATGCAAGTTTCTGCTGCTTCAACAAGAAGAGGAAACTGTCCACTACATAGAGCATGCATCATGATGGTGATGTGTTTCCGCCATTGTGGGATGAACTTCTTATGGAAAGTGGCTTTGATTATGAGAAATTCCAACTCTTCAGTGGAAGAAGGAACTTTACAAACATCCATTGAATTCTTCTCTTCTTGGCAATGCCATTTCCTTCATTTTCAGCCTCTTCTGGTGCTTGTTGATGGCAAGTTTCCCCGGTTGCGCACCAAAAACATGGAGCCCCAAGAGGAACACTAAGGAAAAGGAAATTCTCTTGCAAGAAAATCTATCTTGTAACATCAACAAGCTTGTTTATTATGTTTTATATGATCACAATGAAGAAAAGAACACCAGGCACAGCAAATCTTCATGCAGCATCATGTAGATCTCCCACGGATTTGATAGAATCAACCATATTCTTCAATATCTTCACAAAATCCATCAATAGAACGAAGAAAGCAAAGGAATACACCATCTTTTAATGGAAACACATCACATAGTATTCATCTTTAATATCTTCATAGTCTTCTCTCTCAATCTCTCATATACAATCACTCTGTTTTAGTAGATTTGGCTATCTCTGACTCTCTCTCTCTCTCTCCATCAATCATACATCATATCCTCACTACAATCTCTCAAAAATCACTCTCAATAATCCTTCTTAGGTCGTGGATACCCCTCCCAAGAGGTATGTTTGATATGAAGAGTCATCAAAGCCACGATAGTGTCCTTTCATAGCTCACTACTGTCACTTCACTCTAGTCTTCACTTGAGTCTTCAGCAGCTACTTCTTTCACTTCTTTCAGCTCTTTTGCCCTTGTATTCACCTCTTTCCAAGGCTAGAAAAATTTTCCAAGCTACACTCTCATCCATCAGAACACATACAGAAGTATACAGAACAGTCTACAGAACAGTACTAGAACAGCTACAGTATAGAACAGAACATAACAGAGACAGAGGCTCTACAGAAGACCTACAGAAGGTTACATAAGGTCATAAAAACCACTTAACTCATACTCAAACCATTCCAAACTCTCACAAACCATTCAGAAACTTTCACAAGATCTCAATCTTCATCAATCAATACTCCATCCCTCCTTACAAAAGACAATCAGAACAAAACAGAACAAAACAGAAGCTATATAGAAGGTATACAGAACCAATCAGAACCTATCAGAACATCACAAAACCACTAATAAACATCATGAACTTCCAAAACACAATATATCATCCAAAACACTCTCAAACCACTTCCAAACCAATCAATCTTCTCATAAAATCAACCATTCAGCTCTCAAAAACAACAAAAATCAGCCAAAAAACAAGTCATTTCAACACTCAACAAGAGCCCAGCACTCTTAAAATAAATCATGGTGCGCTTTGCACTTTTTTACAAATGTATTTACTTGCATTTTTTCTTGTGCGTCTTTCTCCTTGACTTAGGACTTTTCTGCACTTTTTATGTTTTCAGATTTTTCTTGGCGTGTGTTCGTCTTTCATTCCACTTTTGCCTTGGCCTTGTCTTCTTCTTTATATTTTTCAAATTTTCCACCTTGTTCATTTGAGGGTTAACATTACCCCCTCCTAGACAAGTGCCAGTTCCATGGCACTCACCAGCGTATGTAGCAGACTTTGGCATGCACCAAAGATGTGGGTGGAAGGGACATCTATGGTTTGCGGTGGAGTTTTGGTGGTGGTGTGGATGAAGGTCATTGGGGGCACGTTGTTGGCCTAATTGGCTAGTGATAGGGTTATTGAAGTTGGTGATAGGACTGGTTTTTGTTGGAAGTTGCACTCGTGGCTGGCACCGGTGTTGATATTCTGGGGATTCTGCGAGCAAGAGGCTTGCAGGATGATAAAGGAAAAGAATTCAGAGTTGAGCGTTGATGAAGAGATGACGATACTTTCATTGAATTATTCAATACTTGCAATTGAAAACCTCTCATATGTGGTCTCTCCCTGGGGGTAGTACTAGTTTTCTTATCATGCACAACATGTAGTTTGATTAGTTTGGGAGATTAGTTGGAACTCTAGGCAAGCTGAGAGTATTGTCCTGCACTTGAGGACCCAAACTGTGTATATATTGTGGTGCAGATATTATGTGAGTGCACGTGCATACATAGATAGTACATAGTTAGAAGATTGTTGGTTAGGTTCTTGGTAGTAGTGTGTGGATGAAGGAAGGGTTCAATGGGGTGGAAAAAATTGTTGATGTTGAGGAGAAGTACACTTAGAGGCTTGTTGAGACATTATTTGTGATTTTGGCATAGCATACTTGAGCTCATTGATGCCTGAGATTTTTGTAGCTAGTGGCTACTTAGAGTGGTTGAAGAGTACAATGTACTTTCCATAGTCTTCCATGCCTTGCTTACCCCTATTGATTGTGTAACGTGTCCACTAGTATCATCCAGGACACGTCTTAGCAGTCCATTGGAAAGGATGTCTAGAAAGCTTCGCCCAGCACTCCCATGGAATGTTACGTGATTTGTGATCTAGGGCTTTCCGCATCTGCTACGTAGCGGAAGTATTCTGCCCGTTCCCACTTAGGATCGACCGGAATTAGGGTTTTCCTACTTGGTCATTTCCTAACAGCAACTAGCGTCGGACCCAAGTGAACTACTTTACGCACAAATGCCAGGTCCGAAGCGGATTCACGCTGCACTTGGTTCAAGGAGAATGAGAAACGAGAGGGATGCAAAGCTCAACCTCTCTGCCATAAGGCATAGTCCCATTCCATTCCCCTAAAACAACGTAAATCGGGTAAGACATAACTCTAGGTCAACGCTTTCGTTGTTCGTGTCCTTTGACAATCATCTCGTTGTTCTTCGAGATTTGAGAAAATTTTCCGACCAACCGGGACCACCCAACCGTAGGACAGACCCATGGCCCATCGTCCGCACTTTCCTCGGTTTGTTTTAGTTATGTAATTATCTAACACATTAATTGGACATGTAACAATCAGCTTCTTTAATTAATCCGTTAAGCACTAGTTCCTTCACGTAATCTTATCACGTGACGTAGAAAAACAATATCATGCAAGTTCTTTATTAACATATCATCATATTTATCTTTGAAATACAAGGATTTCCGCGTGTAGGCTTGTCCACAATCCGCCCGAAGGCTATCCAGCAATCCACAGGGATCACTATTCCAAGTTTCCGCCCGTAGACTAGTATTCGGGCCTCGAGATACTATGCGATAATGGAGTTACGAAACAATCCGTTTCAGTTTCTTTAAGCTGACCTAGGGTTTCCTAACTTTATTATTTTCTTTAAGAAACTCAGGGACAAACCCTAGTTCTTTTACGTTTACAATTTACTCATCCTACAATCAGGGAATGTGGGCAAGTATCTAAAGTATAAATGTTTCTTGGATTTTAATTCATTCCGCACGATTTGTTATCTATGTGTCAATTGATTTTAATATCGAGATCACCTCCGCACGATTTGTTATCTATGTGTCAATTGATTTTTCAATCCTAAACTTTATTGATTTTAGGTTAGGTAAATTCAATTAATCTTCCTTTTTCCTTGCGAACAAAATTCATGCCAAAATAAGCAATCTTTCCCTTGCTAAGTTATGTAGTTAGCAATGATAACTTCCTAGAGTTTAAGCATCGTAAGAAACCTTTCATGATTCGCACCTTCCATGATGATTCGTTGTAAAAAGAATAGGGGTTAATAGTATAAGATGCAGTTTTATACCTTCTAGATTTAACCGAAGTATACTACTTTAGTGGGTAAATAATCTTGCTCATAATTCGTTTCAATGCATAATGCTTTTTGAAGGAAAACTATGTTTATACTTTATTTATTTTGCATGTTTAATTAAACTAAATTCCTTCGTCGTAAATAACTAGGACAAAATATATCTTATCCCTAACAATTCATCTTGCACAATTGAATTAAAACCGATATAAAATTAAGAAGGAAAAACCTGGGTTTGGGGTGAGATATCCACATGGATATCGGGAGATAACCCTCCCGCAGCTACTCCTTGGACTTTCTTAGGAGGCATCGCCATTGTAGTCCTTCGAATGTGGAAGAAACTTTACACTCCTTTTCAGAATTCCACCATCGCTCCCTTGTACGTCAATGCTCTTCTTCTCTTTTTCGAGTAGGGGAGAAACCAAGTCCATGGGTATTTTGGAAAGGCACGGAATAGTTAAGGGTCTAGCCACGAGGAGGGGTAATAAGACCTTTAAGGTCTTAGTTTCTTTGGGAGGGAAAGGTTTACAAAGCCTAAAGAAAAGGCCCTATAGGGGTATATACACGGTGAAAAGGGTGTGTGTGTGTGTGGTTCCAAAAGGCGTAAGAAGAGGTCTTGGGAGATTTTTGGGCATGGGAGTGAAAGGTATAGGAAGGGGGTCTTGGAAGGGTTTTAGGACACGGGGGTGAAAAAAGCTTAGGGGTTTAAAACCCAGGGGGGGAAAAGAAAGGGTATAAAATAAGCTTGGAAAGGCTTTAATCCTGTGGGGTTTTGGGGTTATAAAAACCTACCTCAGAGGCAATAGGAAAGGGGTTTAAAGGTGGCAAGGACTTATATATCACCGCCTGTGAGGGGTTAAATCCCAGGGGGGTGGAAAAGGGGATAATAAACCTTCAAGAGGAAGGCTTAAAAGAAACTTACATGAAGGGGGGCTTAGATCCTCCCCTTAGAAGCTTCTCAAGAAGCTTCTGAGAAGCTTCTGTGGGCTCAAAAAGCCACGTGGAGGGAAGGGAATGACTTAATGGCGGTGGATGGCGATTCCCAGGTGGCAGATGGCGATTTCCAGGCGGCCGATGTTGGTGACGGATGACAGCGTGGCTCTATATGACTCCTTCAACGGCGGCGTCCCAGCTCTCCCAGCTTACTCCCTTAGCATGACGGCTCTTCTCAGCATCCCATCCTATCTCCCCACTTCAGCTCCACCTCGTCGAGTCTGGCAGCGTCGTCCTCCCCTTTTTCCCTTTCGTTGGGGGGTTTTTATAGGGAGAAGGAAGGAATTCCTCCCTTCCCTTGTGTCGCCTTGCATGAGCTTGAGGATACGCAAGCTCCAACGAGGAGCTTGCTGTCCTTTCTAAATCCCTCACTCCCCTCCAGCACGAACTGCCGCCAAGAGAGAAATTTTTTTTCCATGAAAAATATTTGATATATTACATTCTCTCCCCCTTAGAGGAATCGAGATGTCCTCATCTTGAGATAAACTGGGGGTATTGTTGGTTGAGAGTGCCTTCATCTACCCAAGTTGCATCCTCTTCGGGATAATCTTTCCACTGGACGAGGCATTCTCTCAAGGTTCTGGATCTTAATTGTCTCTCCCTAACTTCTAAGATCCTATTAGGCCTTAGTTCAAGGACTCCTTGACTAGGCATTACAACTTGTTGGTTGTCAAGTACATGGTTGGGATTAGGTACATACTTCTTCAATAGGTTGATATGGAATACATTGTGAACCTTTAGGTTCTCCGGGAGTTGCAGTTTATAAGCATTAGGTCCTAGGCATTTGAGAATCTTATAGGGCCCACAATACCTTGGACTTAGCTTCTTGCAATCCCCTAAGGATAAGGAACTCTTCTTAGGGTGTACGCGAATGAAGACCATGTCTCCTTCTTCGAAGATTCTATCTTGACGCTTCAAATCCGCATATGCCTTCTGTCTATCCTTGGCAGCTTGGATGTCCTGTCTTATTGACTTTATTTGGTCCTCCATCTCTTCCAACATCTGTCTTGAAGCTTCAACCCTTAAGGTTGGATAAGAAAAGTTTAGGGGACTTCTGCAATGATGACCATATAATGCTTGAAAAGGAGTCATCGGAATGCTCTGCTGGTAAGAAGCATTGTATGCAAATTCTACCAAAGGCAAGTATTGAATCCACCTCTTCGACTCTCGACAGCAGTATGCCCTAAGCATATCCTCGATGACTTGATTTACTCGCTCTGTTTGGCCATCCGTTTGGGGATGGTAGGCGGTGCTAAAACAGAGTTGAGTCCCAATAGCTTCAAAGATAGCTCTCCAGAAGTGTGATGTGAAGAGAGAATTACGGTCACTAATGATTCTTCTGGGTAAACCATATAGCTTGAATATCTCCTTGATAAACAATATTGCAATGTTTGAGGCTTTATAGTTTGTCTTAACTGGAATAAGGTGTGCAACCTTAGTGAGCATGTCAACCACAACCATGATGGAGTTGTATCCTCCCTAGACTTGGGGTAGGCCTACAACAAAATCCATACTGATGAATTCCCATTTCATTTGGGGAATGTCAAGCAGTTGCAGTTTCCCTGGCATCATGACATGTTCGGCTTTGATACGTTGGCAAGCACTCAGTGACATATTTGAGAATGTCACCTTTGAGCCTCTCCCAATGGTAGCTCTTCCTAACTGCATTAAGAGTTTTTACCTAGCCAGGATGTCCTGCGAAAGGAGAGTCGTGAGCTTCCCACAATATCTTCTACTTAAGTGACTTGCTTGCTGGAATACACAGCCTTGTTCCATAGTAGACAAGTCCACCATTAATGGAAAATTCTTGATACTTAGCCTCCAGCTTTTGATTCTGATCCTTGATAGAGATCTCCTTTAGCATTGATTGGTAGGCCAAATCATGGCATGCTTCCTCTCTAGCTAACTCAAGTATAGGGTTGCTTGGCATAGATACTTTTGTAGCTAGAGATCTGGCCGTTGATGGATTCTGCAAGATTAGGGAATTTAGGAATGCCTTGCGACTAAGTGCATCGGCAACTACATTCTCTTTCCCTGGTCGGTACTTGATTTCAAAGTCATATTCCTCCAACAGTTCAATCCACCAACGTTGCCTCATGTTGAGCTCGTTCTGGGTAAAGATCCATTTGAGACTCTTATGGTCAGTTACTAGAGTAAAATTGTTACCCAACAGGTAGTGTTTCTAGAGCTTTAGAGCATGGATGATAGCTAGCAATTCCAGATCATGCGTAGCATAATTCCTTTCATGACTCTTCAATTTCCTTGCGGAGTATGCTACTGGATGACCTTCCTGCATAAGTACACACCCCAAGGGAAGAATGCTAGCATCAGTTACTACCTCGAAGTCCCTATTGAGGTTTGGAAGTTTTAGAATAGGTGTTGATACCAAACTTTGCTTCAATCTGTCGAAGCTATTTGTTCGGGAGTTGACCACACAATGGAAGTTTGCTTCTTCAGTAAGTCCGTCAGAGGTGCTGCAATCAAAGCATAGTTTTTAATGAAGACCCTATACCATCCTGCCAATCCAAGAAAGCTATGTATCTCTTTGATGGATACTGGTGTTGGCCACTCAAGTACATCTCTGACCTTGGCTGGGTCCACTAAGATTCCTTCTGCTGATACTATGAATCCCAGATATTCAATCTGACGCTTGAAGAATGCACACTTCTTCACTTTAGCATATAGCTTATGTGGCCTCATTGTCTCAAGGACAATTCGAAGTTGAGGTTCATGATTTTCTTCCCGTTTAGAATAGACTAAAGTGTCATCGAAGAAGACAAGTACGAAATCATCAAGATATGGCCTAAAGATATCCTGCATTAACCTATTGAAGGTGGCAAGTGCATTCGTAAGCCCGAATGACATAACCAAGAACTCAAAGTGCCCATATATTGTATTGAAGGCCGTCTTTGGGATATCTTCTTCCTTGATCCTTATCTGATAGTAACCTGACCTGAGATCAATCTTGGAGAAGATCTTCGCACCCTGTAGATGTTAAGAAGTAGCAATTGCGGTCATGCAATGCTACATTGGATGGGTGATCAGGTAAAGTAAACACCTCGCTTAAGAGGGGGTGTTGAGAATGTAAGCTTCGGTATTTGCGGGTGTGTATTATGTGAAAGCACTCTTGTGTGCTTAAGATTGTATGGTGCATGAATATGGATGAGAGATGTGGAGTAAAGTGTGCCACATAGGGCACACATGTAAAGTGTGGGTTGTATGGTGTCACATGGGGACACACATGGAAAGTGTGAGGGATCATTGATGGAGTATCTCCTCCTTTATATATGTAACTTGTGTATGCAATGAAAAAGAAGAGAACATTTGTTGAGTGTGCACATTGTTTGCCTTCTCTTTGTAGCCATGGAGTTCCTTGTCTATTACAATCCTCCGTGATAATGTATCAATCATTTTGTACACACCATGATCAACCCCACATTGGGTTTCTTGACATGGTATCAGAGCCGTGGTTAGGGCTCTTGATCATGGTGATTTTTTAAAATGTATGTAGCCTATATCATTGTATGCCCTTAGTATGTTTTAGCCATTCTTTCCTTAAAAATCTTGCACACTCATTATTATTATGATTGCAAATGAGGGAACTGAAAATTTTTAGGATTACAAAGAGGCCATCAACATCAAATGAAGGAGCTGTGTATTATGGAGACTGAAAACGGAGTTTTTCACACAAGTCATGGAGCCATTATCAACAAAGAAGCTACTAATAGAAGTCAAAGGTATTTGGCCATTTTTCCTCTTGATTATTGTTGTTGAGCATGGAACAATGCTCAAAGAATAAAAGGATTTCTCTTTGTGGACATTGTTGTCCTATTGGCTCTTGCTATTGAGCAAGGAGCATGTAAAGGTGCATATGCTTGCTGTCATTGGAATGGCAAGTGGTTTTTGGTTGGCTACAATCCAAGATGGAGCACATCGGTTGAGGCATGTCTCATGTGTATGCTCAAGTATGAGCATGTGGAGTGGAAGCAAGAAAGGCTTTCACATACTTGGCACCTTATAAACTTCTCAAAACTAGAAGCATGTGATAAGCACCCTTGAAGGTGCATGCTAAAAAGACCATGTAGGTTTGGAGGGTTAGAGTCCTGGAAAGAGAGAGGAGAAAAACTTTCAATTGTCAAAGGTGATTGTGAAAAGGCTCTTGTAGCCCTGCAAAGAGGTAATAGCACTAAAGCTTATACGAGATGCATGCAACTGCTACGAAAGAAGTGCATTGGCCCAAAGAATCCGAGGTCATATATGCCGGCTGGCGTCCATTATCGAAGACGCAACCAAAAAAAAAAGAACGGCATCTAAAAGAGGCCATTGACGCAGCACGATATGGTGTGATATTATCACCACAGTCCATTGAAGTAGAGCATGAATGTCAAATCCTATTGATCCAGCGAAAGAAAGTATGTATGAAGAAAGCCAGCACAAGCTACCGACACCTGAGCCAAGGATTGCTCAAGTGCAACAGGAACTTAGAAGCCTTGTTCAAAAGGCAAACATTGCTTCGATCTCAAATTGGATGAAGACTTTAGGCATTGCAAGCAGAAGCTGCTCGCAAACATGGTGTTGCAGAGAGAAAGCTACCAGAAGCTGAAGCCCGTGACGATGCATTGGGAAGAGAGCGCCAAAAGGAGGAACAACATGACTAGGTAGAGCCACAGGATGCGACGCAACATGCCAAACTGATACCACGAGGATGAAGACATTGATTATGATCGAAGGCCATAGCAGGAATTAGCGCAGGCAGTCAGGCTGCCAGCCATGTCTCAGCCACTAGCATGGACACAGAAAGGAAGGACGGCCTACTGTATCGACTGTTAAATGGAAGGTTAAGAAGCCTTTGCAGGAGCGTCAGATGAAGTGAAGCTCCTTGTTGGGAATCCCCCCCGGACTGTTCATGAGCATCGGACTGTGGCTTGCAGGTTGAACGTCTTGAATAACCAGTTTATACTATAGCAGCTCTGCTGCTACACTGAACATGCAAGTGCAAGGCGTCTGAAAATGTCCATACAAGAGAATTTGTTGAGCCAAAGATAGCACTTGACATGAAAATAGGAGAAGCAATCTTCTTTCACAGTCAGAAAGACCCACCACAAAATGGGTACACAGGCTTTGAAAAGGAGAAGATGAAGAAGAAGACGCAAAGGAGCTTCTTGTCCTGCTCTAAGCATGAACATCAATGGACGTGTCATCATGACCAATGAATCTCCACCCAATTAAAAGATTCTCTAACGAAGATAAGAAGAAGGAAAAAGAAGACGAGTCATGACCACATGTGGCATATACCTATTATCCAAACCTTTTAAGATTGGATGTATAAAGCTTCTAATTCACACAACAAAAGTGAAACTATAAAAGTTGTAAATGTCTTCATGATTCACATTTGTGTCAAAGGCAATTGTACACAAGATTTTATATTCACCCATCACATGAGGGTACTCCTACCCGAGCCGCATAGAGCTCAAAAGTGGTTGGTTTCATACATATAAATCTCGACATGTATTCAAAATAAGTTTGCACAAGAATTGGCTTGTGTGAGGGTTTCTCTGCCCGAGATTGAGATCTCAAAAAGAATTTTGCGAGTGCGTGGTGTGTGCACATGATTGTTGCACCTTGAGGTTTGTCATACCTTTCCCGAACATCTAGGATTGTTCAAAAAGGATGGGGTAGGTTCACCCGAGCAAGTGGTGCTCAAACGAACATTGTACACGCACATAAAACATGCATATGGTGGACTAGAAGTGTCTAGTCATATAAACACTCCAATATAGCATTGAGGGGGAGTGTTAAGAAGTAGCAATTGCGGTCATGCAATGCTACATTGGATGGGTGATAAGGTAAAGTAAACACCTCGCTTAAGAGGGGGTGTTGAGAATGTAAGCTTCGGTATTTGCGGGTGTGTATTATGTGAAAGCACTCTTGTGTGCTTAAGATTGTATGGTGCATGAATATGGATGAGAGATGTGGAGTAAAGTGTGCCACATAGGGCACACATGTAAAGTGTGGGTTGTATGGTGTCACATGGGGACACACATGGAAAGTGTGAGGGATCATTGATGGAGTATCTCCTCCTTTATATATGTAACTTGTGTATGCAATGAAAAAGAAGAGAACATTTGTTGGGTGCGCATATTGTTTTCCTTCTCTTTGTAGCCATGGAGTTCCTTGTCTATTACAATCCTCCGTGATAATGTATCAATCATTTTGTACACACCATGATCAACCCCACATTGGGTTTCTTAACAGTAGACGATCAAGAAGCTCATCTATTCTAGGAATAGGATACTTATTCTTGACTGTTGATTGATTCAACCCTCGGTAATCAATACATAGTCGAAGTGTCCCATCTTTCTTTTTCTGAAATAGTACTGGAGCTCCCCATGGTGAATTGCTAGGCCGGATGTAGCCCTGATCTAACAGTTTCTTGAGTTGTTCCTTCAGCTCAATTACTTCTGGTATGGACATTCTATAAGGTCTCTTTGCAATTGGTGCAGCTCCAGGTACTAACCTAATCTCATGATCCACTTCTCTTTGAGGCGGAAGTTCAGTCAACTCTTCAGGAAATACATCCACGTATTCCTTTAGCCAAGAAGGTCCTTCATGAGACTCTTGCTTTTGATCTAATTTGTTGAGTTTGATCAAGTAAACAGGTAATCCTTTTCTGACTCCTTTTATGATCCGAAATACTTTGGCCAATTGGATTCTTGGCACTCCAGCCTCGCCTTGAGTTGTGACTAATTCCCTTTTAGAGTTTCGAAAGGAAACTTGACCCTTTCCATAGTGAATGTGGGCGTCGTTAGGCTTAAGCCAATCCATTCCGAGTAGACACTCATGGATACCTAAATTCATGACTCTGAATTTAACCGAAGTCTTCTTTCCTCCCAGAAAGAATTCCACCTTAGCAGTTTGCCTGGTACAAGTAACCTCACGACCATTTGCCAATTCCACAAGCACGGTAGGTGCTTCTACTGTGGCTATTCCTAATCTTTTTGCACATGCTGGTGAGATAAAGGAATGTGTACTGCCACAATCAATCAAGGTCTTGAAACCTTTACCTTGATAGTCCGATGGTGTCTGAATCACTGAGAACTGGTGATTCGGCCCTTTCTTGTGTAAAGCGGCATGGACTGTCGCTCTTTCGAATTCTGCTTCCATGGTCGGATCTTCCTCTTCTTCTTCTTCGCACATTTGCCTATTGGCAATGCAGGCGGTTCTTCCTCTTCCTCGGGTAGTGGCTCCTTGACCACGGCCTGTTCCTTGGAAAGGCGCTTGGCGATGTCCTCCACCAAGCTTGGGACATTGCCTCTTGAAGTGATTGGGTTCGTTGCAGTGGAAACAACGGAGGTTTCGGCCATTACTTTGAGTAGGAACAAAGTTGTTGACGTTATTCGTCCTTGCTTTCTTTCTTTGTCCCTGATTATGACCTTGAACTCTCTTCATTTGAGGTCTGAATGCTCCTCTGTTCGGGTCATTATAAGACCAAGTTTTGTTACCTCTTGGTCTAGCTTGCACCTCCTGAATTATAGGCGCCGCTCGAATGAGTGCATCTTGAAGATCTGATGGACACATAGATTAGAGATGGATATTTATAGGTGGATTTAAACCCGCACAAAATTTGGACACCTGCTGTGTCATGTCCATCTGTGGTGCATACTTTAAAAGTGAGACGAATTTAGAGTAGTATGTGTCAAGAGTGAGTCCTAGCTGTTTTAGCTCGTAGAACTCATTCATTTTCTGCGTGCGATATGCAGGTGGAAAGTATCTTCCCTGCACGGCTTTCTTCAGCTTCTCCCAGATAACGGATCCCTCTGCGATCCCTTGATCCCTGTACCATTGCTTCCACCAAAGTCTGGCTTCGTTGGTGAGCTTTAACTTGGCGAGCATAGCCTAATTGGTGGGTGCAGTACCAGTTGCTTCGAAGTAATCCTCCATGGATTCAATCCAAATTTCAGCATCAGCTTGGACGAATTTGCCTCTCCTGTCAAACTCGAGTGGCTTAATCTGCTTAAGAATGAACTTTTTCTCCTGGATTACAGCAGTACTTGATGTAGGAGGCGAATTAGGAACCTGTACCTGGGGTTATGCCTGAATAAAGGTTTTCTTTATTATACAATAATCGACGTTAGCTTATATTACATCTTTAATTCAGCTATCTCGTAAACAATGTAGCTACTTAACTTTTTATCAACTCTTATGCACAGCCAGACATTGATAAAAATAAGTCTTTATTTGTATTTATATGGGCATAGCCCTTTTGAATACAATGTTTAATGCGATGATAAGCCAATTGTTACATTTAGTTTGGGGAGAACAACGTTGTATTATATTTATCTACAGGAACTGTGTAATAGTAAGGTTTTGGGTCATGGATCTTCAAGAATCGATAAGTCATTGGAAGTTCAGGATATCCTTTCCGTTGGAATCCATACTTCTCATGGCAGCCCAACACTTTAATCCTGTCATCGGGGATTACACGGGTTACTTCCTCATATACATATGAGTTCATCTCAACCCTCCTCGAATATGCAAAGTCAAATTTACGTGAGCTTCCACAAAAACGAACAGCTTCACGACTTTCAGGTCTTCCAACCACTTGATCCTCTTTAGGTTGGTCTGTAGATAAGCAAACCGATGGGCGGCTATATAGTAGATTCGTGAAGCACCCATCCACCTTCGTTCCATGTACAAAGGTGATGGATTATAGATCTGCTCTAGGATGTTCATCATCCCAATCCTTTGTCTATAAAGCGGAGAATGCATTGCAGTCATAAACATGACTCGAAATACCAAAAACTTGTTCCACGCTTCGTAATTCTGCAAGACAGCATTGAAGGTAAGGAAATATTTGGACAACAACAATTACTTTACTTCATTTCATTGAGATTTCATAAAAACAATTCCGTTGTTGGTCGGCTCTGATACCATCTGTAACGTGTCCACTAGTATCATCCAGGACACGTCTTAGCAGTCCATCGAAAAGGATGTCTAGAAAGCTTCGCCCGGCACTCCCATGGAATGTTACGAGATTTGCGATCTAGGGCTTTCCGCGTCTGCCACGTAGCGGAAGTATTCTGGCCGTTCCCACTTAGGATCGACCGTAATTAGGGTTTTCCTGATTGGTCATTTCCTAACAGCAACTAGCGTCGGGCCCAAGCGAACTATTTTACGTAGAAACGCCAGGTCCGAAGCGGATTCACGTTGCACTTGGTTCAAGGAGAATGGGAAACGAGAGGGATGCAAAGCTCAACCTCTCTGCCATAAGGCATAGTCCCATTCCGTTCCCCTAAAATAGCGTAAATCGGGTAAGATATAACTCTAGATCAACGCTTTCGTTGTTCGTGTCCTTTGACGATCATCTCGCTGTTCTTCGAGATTTGAGAAAAGTTCCCGGCCAACCGGGACCACCCAACCATAGGACGCGGACCCATGGCCCATCCTCTGCACTTTCCTCGGTTTGTTTTAGTTATGTAATTATCTAACACATTAATTGGACATGTAACAATCAACTTCTTTAATTAATCCGTTAAGCATTGGTTCCTTCACATAATCTTATCACGTGACATAGAAAAACAATATCAGGCAAGTTCTTTATTAACATATCATCATATTTATCTTTGAAATACAAGGAGTTCTGCCCATAGGCTTGTCCACAATCCGCCCGAAGGCTATCCAACAATCCACAGGGATCACTATTCCAAGTTTCTGCCCATAGACTAGTATGCGGGCCTCGAGATCCAATCCCGAGTCACGTTAGCCTCTTGTGCAGGACCCGGAAGGTGAGGGATTTACGGCTAGAGCCCCCCTGGCACCCAAGTGTCCTCCTGCTCCAAGTAGCGCTTAACAGAGAGACCTCTCGCGGCGGGTTCGGTCCACGTTCCCGGCGCGGTCAACAACCCCCTTGGTTAGGGTCAGGCAAGCAGTCGGGGGTAACTGAAGCTGCCACTTCCTTCAGGCCTTCAACCTGAAGTATAGATACTTATTTACTTTGTAATTCATTGGTCAAACAAGTCAAACAGTGCTCTAAAATCTCTAGCAAGCACAAACATTTCCATTGATCGATTTTTGTTGTTGGCAAAACTGCTAAGGAAGGAATCTTTCCTTTCGAATGCATCCAGCACTTGATCCGGGGTGTCTTGCAACTTGGCAAGATCCCTTATATTCTGGGTTAGGGCATACCCTATTAACCCAACTTGGTCAAACCCTCAAGCTCATTGGATACTTCAGTTTTTGGTTTTTAACCTTCCTTACTTAGAAGGATATCAAAGTATACATCCTCTTGCAAGATAACTTGCGTAAGGATCCGCCATCCTTGTTGCGGGAATTTAGCCTTTCTTCTTGTGAATCAATCACAAGACCATATGACTTCGTACTTGCCGCACAAGTCCTGCATCGTACTATGCGATAATGGAGTTACGAAACAATCCGTTTCAGTTTCTTTAAGCTGACGCAGACCTAGGGTTTCCTAACTTTATTATTTTCTTTAAGAAACTCAGGGACAAACCCTAGTTCTTTTACGTTTACAATTTACTCATCCTACAATCAGGGAATGTGGGCAAGTATCTAAAGTATAAACGTTTCTTGGATTTTAATTCATTCCCAATGAATATTTCGCAGCACGTATTTCTAGGTTTATATTAATTTGGTTAACTTTTAGAAGGTAATATCGAGATCACCTCCGCACGATTTGTTATCTATGTGTCAATTGATTTTTCAATCCTAAAATTTATTGATTTGAGGTTAGGTAAATTCAATTAATCTTCCTTTTTCCTTGCGAACAAAACTCATACCAAAATAAGGAATCTTTCCCTTGCTAAGTTATGCAGTTAGCAATGATAACTTCCTAGAGTTTAAGCATCGTAAGAAACCTTTCATGATTCGCACCTTCCATGATGATTCGTTGTAAAAAGAATAGGGGTTAATAGTACAAGATGCAGTTTTATACCTTCTAGATTTAACCGAAGTATACTACTTTAGTGGTAAATAATCTTGCTCATAATTCGTTTCAATGCATAATGCTTTTTGAAGGAAAACTATGTTTATACTTTATTTATTTTGCATGTTTAATTAAACTAAATTCCTTCGTCGTCAATAACTAGGACAAAATATATCTTATCCCTAACAATTCATCTTGCACAATTGAATTAAAACCGATATAAAATTAAGAAGGAAAAACCTGGGTTTGGGGTGAGATATCCACATGGATACCAGGAGATGACCCTCCCGCAGCTACTCCTTGGACTTTCTTAGGAGGCATCGCCGTTGTAGTCCTTCGAATGTGGAAGCAGCTTTAAACTCCTTTTCAGAATTCTACCGTCGCTCCCTTGCACATCAATACTCTTCTTCTCTTTTTCGAGTAGGGGAGAAACCAAGTCTAAGGGTATTTTGGAAAGGCACGGAACAGTTAAGGGTCTAGCCACGAGGAGGGGTAATAAGACCTTTAAGGTCTTAGTTTCTTTGGGAGGGAAAGGTTTACAAAGCCTAAAGAAAAGGCCCTATAGGGGTATATACACGGTGAAAAGGGTGTGTGTGTGTGTGTGTTTCCAAAAGGCGTAAGAAGAGGTCTTGGGAGATTTTTGGGCATGGGAGTGAAAGGTATAGGAAGGGGGTCTTGGAGGGGTTTTAGGACACGCGGGTGAAAAAAGCTTAGGGGTTTAAAACCCAGGGGGGGAAAAGAAAGGGTATAAAATAAGCTTGGAAAGGCTTTAATCCTGCGGGGTTTTGGGGTTATAAAAACCTACCTCAGAGGCAATAGGAAAGGGGTTTAAAGGTGGCAAGGACTTATATATCACCACCTGTGAGGGGTTAAATCCTGAGGGGGTGGAAAAGGGGAAAAGAAACCTTCAAGAGGAAGGCTTAAAAGAAACTCACATGAAGGGGGGCTTAGATCCTCCCCTTAGAAGCTTCTCAAGAAGCTTCTGAGAAGCTTCTGTGGGCTCAAAAAGCCATGTGGAGGGAAGGGAATGACTTAATGGCAGCGGATGGTGATTCCCAGGCGGCAGATGGCGATTTCCAGGCAGCCGATGTTGGCGACGGATGACAGTGCGGCTCTACACGACTCTTTCAATGGCGGCGTCCCAGCTCTCCCAGCTTACTCCCTTAGCGTGACGGCTCTTCTCAGCGTCCTGTCCTATCTCCCCACTTCAGGTCCACCTCATCGAGTCTGGCAGCGTCGTCCTCTCCTTTTTTCCCTTTCGTTGGGGGGTTTTTATAAGGAGAGGGAAGGAATTCCTCCCTCCCCTCGTGTCGCCCTGCATGAGCTTGAGGATACACAAGCTCCAACGAGGAGCTTGCTGTCCTTTCTAAATCCCTCACTCCCCTTCAGCACGAACCGCCGCCAAGAGAGAAAAAAAAAATCCATGAAAAATATTTGATATATTACAGATTGCAATGGCACTGAGATGGATTCCGAAAAAGAATTGTGCAAATGGCTCAGGGTGACAAGTCTAACCATAGGCAAGACGAGCGCCCTAGGTATGTCCTGCCCTTGATGTTCCCTGAACAATTGTGGAGGATGTGTAAAGGGCTAGGGGGCTAGGAACGGAGCCAGCTGACCAAGGTCACTAGACATACCTAATTTGAGAACCCCTATGTGTGTTGTGCTATGATTGTGAGTGCTTTTTTCTTTCTTTCTTTTCGTTTCTTTTCTTTTTTTTTTCTTTAAAAAAAAAATGAATACAACCAATGCAATAAATTGAGGCTATTAGCCTTTCATTTGGATTGAGAAATGTCGAGATCCAAAGGTTGTGAAAAATGGATATGACAAATATGATTGCATTACTAGCCTTGATGCTAGAGAAAAAATTGTTGAGATGGAGAGATACACTTGTGATTTTTCAAACCTCTTTGTAACATTTGAACCATCGATACAATTGAGGTAGTGATTGGAGTGAGGCAGATGTAGAATTTGGCCAAGAAGGGGAGAGTAGCCACGGCTATGCTTTGGGCCATGCTCAAATGCAATGTGTGCTTCCTGTAGGGGGTGACTTTCTCTTCCAGCAGCAGCACGGCTTCCATCATGGCTCTTTGTTCTTAGTATTTATGTCACTTTCTCCATAATGGTTCCTTGTGGGCTTGGTGGTCTTGTGGTGACTTGGACATTGAACACTTCAGTACAAAGACTAGTGTCATCCTGGATTCACTTGGCAACTCGTGAGAGTACATGCAAGTCATATGCTTCCACCATAATGAACAGGTGTAGCTCAAAGAGACATCGCTTATCTAAATCCCATGGTGTTGACTTCGATACATATCACATGCACTTGATTATCATTGCTTATGTATGTGCTGGCTTTGTTTCTTTTGGTATTATCTATACATAGTCACAAAACACATTGTTTATTTATATACATGTTTATAAATCCATGTCACTTCGTGAGGATAAAAACCAATTGTAGAACTCAGGATTGTACTAGAGTGTGGCACAGGCATCTAGTACTCGTGGCAGACTACTCAATAACAACATATATTTTGCAACATCGAGTAGCATGGTACCTTGTCTGAGTCTACTGGCAACATGTAGCTCCTCCTCAGTGAGAATTTTATCAATCAAAGAGTTCTCTTGGCTAGTTTTAGCTAATTCCATACCCCGAATGGCAGTTAGTACTTGAAAGGAAGTTGGCACCACATAGGTTCGGTCTCTTTGAGATTGCCATTTGGCCTTGAGACTGTCTAGGCTCCAAGTTCAGCCATTGTAGAGCACAATTTTCAAACCAACACTTTTCAAATTGACTTCAAGCCTCTGATTGTCACTTTAGTTGCTCTATCTCAAAGAGGTTTGGTTGGAAAAGCACTTTGTTGAATGTCACACTTAAGCATTCATCAGCTTCCTCGTTAGAGATGAGTTGCATGCGTTCATATAGGAGCTTGTCATAGTGCTCATTAAGATATTCTTGCTCTTCTCAGGATAGTGGATATGGCACGTATTCCTCAAGTTGCTTCCTAGGAAATGTGCCCATGTCTGCAAGGACATAGACAAATGCAAATAATTTGAGTTTAGCATCCAACTCAGTCAAGCACTCTGTGACACTTCTATGTTCTATGAAGGCTTGCTTGGTTGCTATCTCATGCAAGGTTCTAGGAGTTTCCCTAGGCTTTAGCATAGTTGGGGGCTCAGGCCTAGATAAGCAAGATTGGTCAATGCTAGGATTGCTTATGTCCTCGGGATTTTCATGTTTCTCCTGAGGCTTTGCTGCTATTGTGTCATGGTTCTCCTCAGATGTGACTGGTATAGTTTTGTCATCTTGTTGTGACAGTGTTGTATCCACTCTTGATTGGTCAATGCAAGTTTTGTTGTTATCGGTGGACTGAGTATTGCAAGCAACCGTTGATGGTAATGGTTGCTTTGACTTATCAGAATACATGGATGTGTCTGAGGTTTCACCGTTGTTAGGAGAGATGGCAATGGGTTCAATGCTTCATTCCTCGGTTCTTCAAGTCTCAATCTTCTTGGCATCTACTACCACCACTTGCAACTGCCGTTGTTTTCGTTGTTTTCTCCTCTTTTTCTTGGGAAATTGAGATGTATCCTTTAAAGACTTAGGACCATGAACTAGGTCAGCCGTTGATGTGCTTGGTTGGGCCTCAGCATTCTCTTTTTCTTGTGTGTCCTCATGATACATAGCCACGGCATGCTGAACAACCTCGCTAGGTTGTGAGGGTACAATTGCCTCTCTTTTTGGAGAGTTTAGTTCTTCAACTAATTCCCCTCCATTTAGCTGCTCATCCAATTGCATTGGCCGTTGCTCCTGGTCGAGTGTCTGCTCTAGACTCTTGTCCTCACCCATTGGAACATGCCTCCATTGCTTCTTATCAAAGTGGGTGTTATGTTTAGAGCTATTTTTCTCTTGCCCTCCTGGAGGTTCGGGTGACTCTAGTGTAGAACCAAGAGACAGCTTAGGGTTCCTCTCATGTAGGCTTGGATGAAACTGGCTGAAGAAGTCAAGGTTGTATTGATGGGAAGCATAGAGATCTAGGATTGTAGGGTCTTGAATGAGACAAAAGACATATGTCTAACATCAAGTACCATGCTCCCTACTCCAAACCTGCTAGCCACATGTAGATCTTCTTCTAGAAGCAATTTATCATACAAGGGATGTTTTTGAATAGTGGTAAAAAGCTGGAAATCATGGACTGTTGCCAACACTCTTAATGAGGTTTGGGTAACATACATGGGATCATATATTGATGTCCAAAGGGCTTTCCTTTGCTCAGCAAGCACCATTAATCGGTGGCCAATTTTGGCTAACAAACTTTGGTTGGAGTACCATTTCTGCACAAAGTTCCCTTGTCCTTTCCCTTTTCATTTGATTGCTTCAAGATTTTCCTTGTTTGTCTCACGTTGAGTAGTATAGAGTGAGGGTGTCAAGTGCAATTCTCTAGATGTGGCTTTTGGAATGTCCTTTATGACTTCTTCAACGATAGCTACATAGTGAGAGCAAACATGTTGTTGCTCATTCCACGTTAGGGGTTCAACTATGAGCTTTGTGTGCTCCAATGTTGGCCTTGCAATGTCCACATGGATATATGCATGTGTGATGGTTTTCAGCTTGTGATCGAGCTTCATCAGGCACTTCATCTCTGGTTCATTGGTCAGATGCGCTATCTCCTTGGCCAAATCTGCGAGAGATTTCCCCTCAAGCATAGGCTTTAGGTGCTTCAAAAGTGTTGGAGGTATCAAGGATGCTACTTATGGCACCTCTCCCACATGTGAATTGCTAAGGACACATTCCGTAAGGGGCATCATCACGGCCAAAGACTGTGCCCACTGTGATTCCTGATTGGAAGTAGTAGCAGCTAGTTCAATGGACTGGCTACTATTGGTGGATTGCAGTGTCAAGTCCTTAGGCCGATCAGAAGTGGTAGTTTCTTTTGTTGCCCTTTGCACATTCACTTGTGTAGATCGAGCATCAATTGATCTAGTCACACTGGGTTGAGCATCAGATCGAGCTAGTCATGCTGGATTGCAGAAGCATATCCTTTTAGGCTGAGAATTAGGGATGGTGTCATGTCCCACTTCTTGGACATTTGGAAGCTCAAATGGAAATTGAGATAGGGATTGAGCAGCTACACTTGATGGCTATTGTTGTGCTTCATGTGTCCGTTTAGGAAAAGAGGGTATAGGAGATTTGGGACTCCTAGGTGGACTTGGCACTGGCTGATAAATTTTCCCATGGCTATTAAACATTATCCTCTTGGAAAGTCAAAGGCTCCTTGGGCACTAGTGGTCTTTGTGCACACTCAATGGTTATACCTGACATCCACTTGTTAGGCATGCTAGGCTAAGGATCTACCTTTCGAATAGTCATGTTTGGTTTCTTGCCTCGAGACTTGGTTTTTCATTTAGATTTCCTCTTGCGCTTCTTTACTTTTGATACAATCTGGCCTTCAGCTGATAGAGGTGGTTTAGCAGGGGGTTTTGGTACCCAAATCCATTGGTTACCTACGTAATACCCTTGAGCACGTAGCAACGCTTTGGATATCCATCGCAGCATTGTGTTGGCTCTCCATCGATACCTTCGTCTATAAGACTTGAGCTTCTTTTGTGGTCTTCTATGATATTTGTAAGTCCCGAGCCTATCCTTGGCATTGTCTCTTGACCTTCTTGTTTCAAGCATGGCCTCTCTCACTGGTTCTCTTTGTTCAACCTGTGCTTGTATCAACTCTTTCAACAAATCCTTGCTCTCATTACTAGGCTTGCCTGGTATGTCAGAATGTTCCTTGTCTTTCCCTCGAGGTTTGACGAGGTCACCCTTACTAAAGGTTGTGATTATCCTCACACCCGGTAGCGTCAAGTGTATCCTCTATGCTACATAATCGGCCTTACACTTTGTCTCCCTTTTGAAGGGTCGTCGTAGGAGGATTTCCTTTCCACAATTAGTACTATTTGGAGGAACATGGAAGAGGATAGGCAAGCTTTCAGTCTCAATAGTTACAAGGATTTTGCAATTTTCTATAAGTGCTTGTGGGTGTCCCCCATAAGGATTGAGAGTTGCATCAGTTGCTGTGAGCTCTGGTTAGCCTAGTAGGGTCTGTGCTTCATAGGTCAATATATTAAAATCATCTCCTTCATCGATGAGAGCATCAACATAGTGCTCTCCTATTGCAGTGAGTTTGACCCTAGGATAAGCAGGCGGTACTGTGTCTTTATCTTCCGGGTCTTAGCTTATAAATTTAAGCCTTTTGATACATGCCTTTGAGTCCCCAACTACACAACCAGATGTGGATTCTCCACTAATGTCTTGGGTCATCTGTGTAGTGCCGTTCAAGGTGCATCTATTGTTGGAACTGTCATGCCTAGTCATCCTTGCAGTTGTAGCTTGATATTATTGCATTCCGCCTAGATGCAGTCCGAATGCAACACATACGTGATTTTGCGGTGTGGCTCTTTTGCCCTTGTTGGCTAGATTGGCCCATTGAGGTTCTAGGGTCTCTATTTGTCTTTGTTCAAGTATGGGCTTTTGGTTACTATTTTACAAGTGAGAATCCATGCTTGTGTAGAGCCATTACTACACTAGGATCTAATTTAGAGGACCTGTCACGATGTGCATTTTCTCTCCAACCTACTTGGGGGAGATGCGGAGGGGGTAGAGCCCCCTCTACAGGGGTTCGGGGAGGCAGTCCCCCCAGCTCGTAGGGCCGTTACGCTAAATACCATGCAGGATTTGAAGGACCGTCCTTCGTAGCTAAGTTTTGAACTACTTGATCTAGATTGTAGCTCAATGAAAAATCTATGATGTGCTTTTGGCTCTATACGGTCTTTGGGTCGGTATCACGGGTAAGATGTTAACATTTTGAAAAAATCCAAATTTGGCACAACATGTCCAAATTGCAAGGGCTGAATCTCTGATTCGGCCCGTTCGAGTGGTCGAGGGCTGAATGAGAAAGGGCCGAAGGCAACTGGGCCGAATGTCAAATTCGGCCAGTCCAAATGTGGTTTTTCGAGGGCCGAGTCAAGTGGGCCGAATGCCAGGTGTTGAGATGGCAAGCTCAACACGTACGGACATTGATGATGGACCGCTTGGCTAGATGAGCCCACACTTCTACACTTAGCACGTTGTTGGTCATTATGATACTCACATGGCCACTGACTTATCACTTATTATATTTAGTTTGTTACACCTACCTACAGTTGGCAAAGACATAGTGCCAGTCGATTAGTGTAGTCGGTTCTGCACTATTTGACTTAGTAGGCCACTTTCCTTTATGTTGTATCTTATCTATAATTTGTGTACATTGTATAGTGTGTGGAACAAGAAGAAGAAACCAGTAAGAAAACGTTTTGGCCTCCATCTCTCTTCTTGTGTTCTTGAGTGAGCTTCCTATTGTGTATACAGTGTGTGTTTGGCGCAACAGCTCAAGCAAGTCCCCCCACCACGCGATTCTTGACATTGTATCAGAGCCATGCCACTGAAAGAGGCTGATTTCGAAGGCTGAAGTGAAGGAGAAGAAGCAAGGTTCGAGCAAGCAAGCAACGGGTAAGAAGCTCTCCCATTCTTCCACTCTCTCTCTTGGATAGTGCCAGTGGAGGCACCAGAAGCAGGGTTGAGCTAAAATCTCAGATTGCTGTGAGATTTGGTGTGCGAGTAGATCACTGTTTTTTGCAGAAACGCCCTTAAGGGCTATCACACAGCTTTTTTGGGTGTCTTAGGCCGTTTCACGCCCCGTTTTAGAGCCACAAGGTTGCGGACAACAGTTTCAGGGTACACTGTGATTTCGGCTGTATTGACCGAAAGTGGGTGCACAGGTTACATATTACATGTACTATTGAGGTATTTGCAAGAAGCAAACATAAGGTTTATCTGCAAACAGGTTGCAGATTACATGTACTATTGAGCAATCAGTGAAAAAGGTTGCTTGGTGTATTGTTGTGCACGTGTTGTAAAAGATTGCAGAAGACTAGCTTGTTGGGTTGTATCCTTGTTTGTGATAATGGCAGAGAACAGTGGAAATCCAATTATTGAGAAGCTCGAAAAGAACAACTACCCTTCATGGAAGTTCTGTGTGACGAACTTCCTTATTGGAAAGGGCATTTATGAGTTTGTCTTAGGTGAAGAAAAGGAGTCAGAGAGCTGGGTATCCCTCCGACTACAGATGAGTTAAAAGCATGGAAAGAGTGGAATACGAAAGACAAAAAGGTGATATACTAGCTATCTGCAGTCATTGATAATACTATGTTGGGACATATCAGGAATGCAGAAACTTCACATGCATCTTGGACAAATTTTGAGAGCATGTTTTCAGTAAATACAAAGGCACGAAAGATTCAACTCAAGCAAGAGTTGAATGCCTTGAAGAAAGGAAAAATGTCTGTCAATGAGTATGTTTTGAAGGTGAGGAGCATTGCAAATGCCTTAGTAGTGATGCAATGTCGGATGATGATGATTTGGTTTCATCCACTCTGAGTGGCCTTAACAATGAGAAGGCATGGAAATCATTTGTTACTTCAGTATATGTATGGAAGCCATTTCTAGATTTTGATGAGCTGATCTCTCTCACGATTACTGAAGAGATCAATATGCAGGGTGATTCGTCTAAAAAAAAAGGTGAACAAGTCCAAGCATTTTACTCGAGTTCAAAAAGGGGACGTGGAAGATCCTCTTCGAGAGGTCGTGGTATGGGACGTGCTGGCGATAACCAGCAAAATATGTTCAATCAACAGTTTGGTGAAATGCAGGTTTTTGGAGATAGAGGAAACTTTAGAGGCACGGGGAGCTCTAGAGAAAGAGGTGGATGGCAGAATAGAGGTTCTGGAAATTCTGCTATTGTTTGCCATTATTGTGGCAAAACAGGCCATATTGTAGCCCATTGCTATGCAATGAAGGATGATATTCGTAGTGGTAAATTGCAGCAAGGAAACTATGCATCATCTTCACGACAGAATGAAGACAAAAATAAGCATCTGTTTGTTATGCAGCATATGATGAATGCAGTTACAGGAAAGGGGACACATGATGATGTATGGCATGTTGATTCAGGTGCATCTAATCATATGACCAGTCATGTTGAATGGTTTGGAGAGATGCAAGACTTACAAAACCCAGGTTATGTGCAGACGGGTGATGATTCATGCCACCCAACTTTACACATTGGAAATGTTCCATTGTCCTTGTATGATGGCCAGACAAAGAGTCTGACAGATGTATTACATGTGCCATCAATTACAAAGAATCTAGTATCTATTGGCCAAATGGTAGAGCAGGGGTTGCACGTCCGATTCAATGCAAAAGGTTGTTTTGTAGAACACTTTAATGATAAGTGCAGGTTGGTTGCAAAAGGAAGTAGAGTTGGTCAAATGTTCATTTTAGATGTTGGAATTCCTACAATGGATGCTGCTATGTATGCTAAAGGAAAAGGAGTAGTTGTAGATATTGAAATATGGCATAAACGCATTGGACATGCAAATGTGCAAAGGCTAAAATTAATGCAGTCCAGAGGATTAGTTACAGGGTTGCCTTCTTTTAGAGTTACAGAATTGCATAAAGTCTATGAAGCATGCCAGTTTGGTAAGCAGGCAAGACAACCCTTCTCGCATGACAGAGAAGTGAGTAGAAAAATACTTGATGTAGTACATATAAATATTTGGGGGCCTACACAAAATGTATCTCTTGGTGGTAGCAAATACTTTGTTACATTTATTGATGACTGTTCAAGGAAGTTATGGGTATACTTCATGAAGGAAAAAAGTGATGTGTTTAAGCACTTCAAATCTTTAAGGCAGCTGTTGAAACAAAAGCATGCTTAAAAGTAAAGTGCTTGAGATCAGATGGAGGGGGAGAGTACCTCTCTAATGAGTTCAGTGGCTTCTTGAGTACTCATGGGATAAAGAGGTAATTTACTTGCAAGTATACCCCACAGCAAAATGGTGTTGCAGAAAGGAAAAACAGGCATATTGCGGAAGTTGCATGGGCATTAATGGCTGAAAAGAATATGCCCAAACATTTTTGGTCTGAGGCTGTCCATACTGTTGTTTACATTATGAACAGAACTCCTACAACTACAGTTCATGGGATGACTCCTGAAGAATGCTTTACTGGCATGAAGCCTGATGTATCGCACTTGAAGGTATTTGGCTATGTTACATACATTCATGTGCTAGATGAGCTACGGAAGAAGCTTTATCCAAAGGCAGAAAAATGTGTTTTTATTGGATACTCTTTAGAGCAGAAAGGGTATCGCTGTTATAACCCTGTCAGAGGTGAGTTCATAGTGAGCAGGGATGTTATCTTTGATGAGATGGAAAGTTGGTATACACCTGCTGGTGATGTTTTGGATGATGATAATGATTAGGACAGCTATGTGCAGAAAGATAAACAAGAATCACGGAGTCTTAGAGGACCAGAAACATCATCTGGTACTACACCTACAATGAGCCCTTGGTCTGGGAGACTAAGGAGTAGCCCCACATCTTCAGGTGGATCTATAAGTGTTGCAGGGAAGGACAAAGGAAAGAAGAAAGTGTTGGATGGTAATGATGCATCTACCAGTCATTTGGGATTGGATGGAGATTCTAGTTGTTCGGAGAGCTTGGATGATGAGCTTGGTATTCCTTCAGTCAGGACACCAGGTGTATAGAGAGCTCATAGTAATGTAAAGGCTCCATTGAGTGATCCGGTGGTATGCAGATCTAGCAAGGTCAGATATCCTATTAAAAGATTTGGTTTTGAATGTTATGCAGCTCACCATTATGCTTATATGGTGAAACTAGTTGAGGATGTTGAGCCCGCTTATTTTGAGGATGCTATTGGTCATGCTCATTGGGATGCAGCAATGGTTGAGGAGATGGCTGCATTAGAAGCCAATAAGACTTGGGATTTGGTACCCTTGGGTAAGAAAGCTATTGGCTATAAGTAGGATGCAAGCATAATCATGTCTCGTTAGCTAGCAAGACCTATATTTATCAGGGTGAGAAGTTTCACAAATGTACCAAAAGTGGAGTCTGGCTATAAGAAGCATTATGTGGAAGGTTTCTTGGTTTGTTGGGCCAATTCTTTTGCTATTTTATGGATTGAGCAATAATACCAACACTTCTTTAAATGGCTAAGGGGAGGTGGCTTGTGTTTGTATTGACCCTAAAGGGAGATGCATCGGGTTCTTGCACAATGAGTAAATTGCTATCATTCCTACTTTTATGTGTTTGTGTAGGCTAGCATAAGGCGAGGCAATAGCTCTTGATGCTACAAGTGCACTAGTATGGTTTGTGTTTATGGAGCTAATGGTATTCACAACCTTGATAGTACCCTTAGAAACATAAGAGTGCCTTGGGTGCCCATTGGGTATCATACATGGCGTGTGATGGTTAAGGTGGTATTTATGGCATGTCTATTGAGAACTCGTAGTGGTCCTAGAGGATTTAGATCCTTCATCTAAGTGGGACTTGGACCCCTAGCACATTTGAGGTAGTGAAGCATTAATTCTCACATCTTGTTGATTCTAGGCTTGAGTAATTAGAAGAGTAGGAGAGTTGTATTAGTTATGGAAGAAATGGGCTAGTGTGGGGGATGAGTGTACTGATTGGTGTGGGCTGCAAAGCTAGATCCCGAAGATTGGAGGTTGAGATAACCCTTGCGCTAGGGAATTTAAAGTGAATACATTTGTCAATGGTGAGAAATTTGAATGGTCGACCTAGCAAGATTTTAATTCCTACTCCTTCTCTATTCATAAAAACATAGAAGAAGATTGGAATGGTTTCAGTCTCTTATGTCAATTGTACCTACATTCTCCTAGTAATGAATATGATTGACCTTCGTAAGGGTGTAATTTGGTGTTAGTTAGCTATAATAGTGGTTGACCCAATTCTTGTCAATAGCAATAAGAAAGGGTATTGAAGGCAACACCTTCATCAATGAGTGCATCAACGCCATCAAATCTTTGGTTGTAGTTAACCAGATGTGGAGATAAGTGGGTGGAGTTATCAAGTCATTTTCCAAGTCTAGGTTACTGACAATTGCTACTCTAATAATGAAGGTTCTAGGGAGAAGGATGGTTAAAGGTTTGATTGTTGCATTGTATGCATTGCTCCATTTTTTCATACCAGGTTTGTTCAGTCACGATGATGGATCATATAGGAACATTGGGGTTCTTCATGGGTGGATCATGTAAGTACTACCCTAGAGGATAGTAACATTTAATATGAACACCATTACGAGGGCCAATAGTTTGCCCACCTAAGGTTTTTAACTCTACATTTCTTGTCTTGCTGGTTGATAGGACATAGTGGGGTTCAAGGCCTTAAAGTTTGAGTTTCTCTTTGTGGCCTTTGATTGAGTACAACAACACTAGGTCAAAAGATTGTTGCTTAATATGTATATTGAACCAAACCTTTCATCAAGATTTCTCAACAAGTAGAGAGTGAGTTGTGAGTAATCATGTTTCAGTCAGGCATTCAAGTTTCATAACATATTTGGTCTAACATTTAGTACCTTCCTAGCATTCTTGGATTGTAATGCGGAGACTATGAATAAGGAAATCGACAAGCATAACCCCATTAGTCCTGTAAGTCAACTCGAAGTATGTTTGGTTCATGGCTATCTTACAAGTTATTTGATAAGCCCACAGTGTAACCATGAGCTTATTATCCTAACTCCTCCACATTTACACAATGCACCTGAAGATCAAGGCATACCCTAGGGAGTCTAAGCTCACCTTGGCTAAGCATGTCTCCTTGAGTTAGTCCCACTTTTTCCCTTTCCACATCATTCATCCCCATGTAGCAAATAAACTTTCAAGCAAGAAGGGAAAGGTACTTTACACAGAAAATGCTTAGTTGCATCAAGTACCACATGTGTTTGATCTACCAAAGAACCATGTGCTTCAAAATATTATTGGATTGGGCTCCACCTTTTGTCCATCTCACCCATGGTGTCTCTCCAATATCTTTATCTCAACAACTTCCTTTTCCCTCAACAATGCTACTTCTTCCCATCTTCAATAGTGCAATATTCCTTACTTCATTAGCTATCATTTAATAGAACAATCCATGGAGTAGTATATTCTAACTAAGTCTTATGATTTTGTGACTAAAATCAAAGATCGTGATTAGTTGGAGTAGAATTGCAAATCCTCAAGTGTGTTCTTACAAAAGTGGTATTCTCATCCACTTGAGATTGCTCATGATGGTAGTTGATTTTGACAATGGTGGCTGAACACTAGTATATAATCGATATGCTTCAATGTGACCCAAGTTAGTAAATGACTACTTCAATGTAGTCTATCATCCTAGGTGGGAATCTAGTACTCTCAAAGTTTCACCAAGAGAATGCAGGAGCATGATAGTTCACATTGATGACAAAGCCTAGTAATGAATATCTAAGACTTGAAGATGGCATTAGCGCTAGAAACTTTCTTGAAAATTTCAAGTGTTAAAAGTATCTAGATAGCACATTATTAAAACAACAAGCTACAAAGACCATCTAAGAGACTCCCCAAACTTACTTCCACAAGAATTTTGTCATAGTTCTAGCATCATTCTTCCTTGTGGCCTTTGCCTTTGCCATTTAGTCATGTAGTCAATAGCTACAATAATATAGAGTGCTTGGGAGTACTGGGTAGCAACGTTAATGGGTCCCATAAAGTCTACTTTCCATTTCTCAAAGGGTTAGCAAGTGGTTATAGGGGAGGATTTCATTTTATTCTTTTTAATTATAAGCTTGCTTCATTGACACTCATTGTAGTGTTTGAGGAAATAGGTTGTATCTCTAAAAGTCACCATAATTGGGAGTATAGAATCTTTCTTGCTATGATGTTTATGTCAAAGTGTCCTCTTGCAAGTCCTCCATACACTTCTTGCAACACACCCTCCATTTTGTGCTCATGTATGCATCTTCAAAGAAGAGCATCCTACCCTAGTTGAGAGAGTTGATCGGATAGGGTTGGAGATAAATGAGTCATACCTTTTCAATAGGTATCTTTGCTAGGCTATTTTTCAAGAGATAGATGATGTCATTTGCCCAATGGAGTACGAGATCTACGGATCCATTTTCTTGAGGAACATGCTTGTATAAAGAGTTGGGCTTCTTGTTAAATACTGAAATAATGATATGAAAGGTGTCATGCTCCCAATGAGATATGAGATTGGCCTTAAAGATTTGGGCTTCTTGTTGAATGCAAAACAAATGGGCATCAAGGAGCTTATCCTCAACCCCAACTAATTTCTCACTACTACATTGGTTATACAAGAAATGATTAATGAAAGTATTGCTTTCCTTTCTGTATGACCACTAAAAAGCCCAACTCTAGTAGAAGTAGAAGTCAACCAATATAGTTGTAGTGTAGGGTTAGTTTATTAGATGGAGGAGTGCTTGATGGTCTACAAAAAATGTGAATGGGGTAACAAACAAGTAGTGATGAAGCTTCTCAACCGTGTATACCATTGCTAATCATGGGATAGTTCATCTCTACTTTGGTGAATTGTCTATTGGGAAAGCTCACATGGAAGTCCATATTATGCTCACTAGGCTAATACAACATGACTCTACTTGCAATTTTGAAAGCATTGATGTACACATGAAATATTATTGTCCAATCCAAGGCTTGTAAAAGTGTTGTGGTCATTAGATCCCTTTTCAGTGCTTCATATGAAGCTTGGCATTCATCTATCCACTCTTAGATAACCAATAGCTTATAAAGTGGTCATACTATGGAAGTTTAATTTAGCACAAAGTGACAAAAATATTTGGTATGTCCAAGGAGACATTGAATGACCTAGTGGGGGATCTATTATCACCTTGATCTTCATAGTGTTCATTGCAATGCCATTTCTAGATACCACATGGCTCAAAATGATACTATGTTTAACCTAGAATTGGCACTTCAAAAGATTCAAGGAGAGTTGGTACTTTTGAAATCTTTCAAAGACTAATAGAATCGATTGATGATGAGAATAGTACCTCTATGAAGGTGTGGGCAATAAGTATTAATGTTGAAGAAGAAGCTCAAATCCTTGACCTTGGTGACAAAGCTTCACTCCTCACACTCCTCATTGTAAGCATGAGCTCCCATGAATACCAAACTTCTCTCTGATACCAATTGAGAGGGAAGCAATGATGGGATGTAAGGTAGAAGCTATAGAGTGCAAGAGCATTGAGAGAGAGAAAAGAACACAATAGAGTTTTTTCACGAGTACAAAATTAATGGTATCATTATTCTTTGTTATCTTTACTTATATATGACTATACAATGCATTAATATACAAGCTATGCCCACATGGCTATTGCCCATTGGTCTTTACCCCTATAACAACACAAACACCCATGTTGAATTGTAAAAAAGTAATTAGATTAGTTGCATTGAAGAACTATAGTTTATTGATATAGAACTGAATGAAGTGGACATCTTCACTTGTTGGCTACACTTCTTATAGAATTGGAATTACCCAGTTTCCAAAACATTTCTCTTTCTATTATTATGGGATTTATAAAATTCACAAAAAATTGTTTAGATGGATTACAAATTCTCATGATTGTATGTTCTTCATTTACCTTGCTTTTGGCAAAAACACTACAAGCATTAGATATATATATATCCAAGAATACAATGAAGGATTACATAAAGGTACTCTAACCTTCTTAGAATCTCAAACTAATGCCTATTGGATCATCCAAAATCAATATGATTTTTTGATCAATCTACCTACGACTATTTTGTAAATCCATACATTTGATATCATTTCGTGCTATGAAGCCATCTTGCAACATGGCCTCGACCCAAATAAGATTATGGAAAAAATGATTAGTTTAGTCAAGCTTGCCAAGAAGTTGGGATATATGGATTTAACAAATATAAAAATTCTATTAAAATGACCCAAAAAATAAAAAAATACTTCCTTAAGGCTCAAAAATTTTATTGAGCTTAATAGGAGGTGATGCTAGGAGACATATTCCACGGTGGATTGCGTGAGATATTCCACGGTGGATTTCATAAAACTATATTTATTTTTCGGGGCTCATATACAAGGCAGATTCCTTATTGTGAAAATATCAGAGAGGCAAGCATTGGAATGTGTGCACAAGAGGGAGAAGAGAGCTCAAAGTACAAGAACAAAATCTTGTTTACTAAGTTGCTTACAAGGACAACTTGGGTACACTCTCTCACTCATTGATAGTGACCCATAGGCTGTTTATATAGCCTCTACTGGCTAGGGTTAGGGTTTTCTCTGTCCTTCAGGCTATTCACACCCATCTGCCCTCATACACCCTTGCTTATGGTGGGTTCTTATGCCTATCTTCTAACACTCCCCCTCAATGCTAGGGTGGCATTGGGTTACAAAGCATGTAAGATGTCCCCCCCTCAAACAAATGGGATGCCTTTATAGATCAGGCTACAAGAGTGTTTATAGGTAGATGGTTTAGAGACTCAAAAAAGTTGATCATCAGATGGATTGGAGACATAGTTGGCCACCAGTTCTTTGGGTACTTCAGGAATGTTGGGGCATTTACTAGTGATATGCCCTATCTTCTTGCATTTGTTACATTTCTTTTTTTTTGGGATACTTCTTCCAACAATTGTTTACAATATGCCCCTTTTTATTACAAAAAGAACATTTAGTGAGAATTGTATGTAAATAAACTTGATCACGGGAAGTTGAAGATGCCTGACTGGTGCTGCGTTCTTTGTGGTTCCTCTTTTCTTCATCCAAATAGGATTGGATGGTACTTGCTAAGGTAGGATTTGAAATGTTGGTAAGAGTGGTTATGAGTGTAGGAAACAGATTTTTCACAGATTTTAGGAGAATAGCAATAGCATCCTCTTCATGGATTGGAGCTTATACTGAGGCAAGGTGTGCCATGAGACCCTTCATGTGAGAAATGATTTTTTCCAAGTCTTCTCTTGATTTATATTCCAAGCTAAAGAATTCAAATTTAAGTAAGATTTTAGTATTTTTACCAGTGGTTCCATAGAGCTTTTCAAGCTCATCCCATTTTTCTTTAGCAGTGTTTAGTTGATCAACATGATGAATCAAGGACTCATCTAAGTGTAACATGATGATTGCTCAGGCACGTTGGTCATCCTTTACATCAACCAGATTTGGAGAGTTTATAGCTCTAGTGCCTTGAATGAGAGGCCAATACCCTCTCTCCATCATCTTGTACTTGATAAGTACCTGCCATGGGTGGAAATCTTTGCCATCAAATTTACAAATTTGAGGGTGAACATCAGCATATGTTGTGGCCATTGGGAAGGTCTTACCACTTGCTAAGACAAGGGCAGTGTCTAGTCCCTTACAAACTTGCCAATGAATGCGGAAGCAAATCAAGGATACCCTTACAAACAATTGATATTCAAAATTGCAATGAAGAGAAAGGCTGAAAATCATACATATGTAGTATTTCAAAATATGACTTTGGTGGTCCTTTCTTATGTGCAATCTTCTTCCGAAGTTTAATGGTCTTTTTAGGCTTCAATGATGTGAATCTAGACTGGACTTCTGGCTCCTCCTTGTGGTATGGCTTAGTAGATGAACCTTGTGTTGGACAAGGACGGTCTCCGATTTCAATGCTTATTGATGATGACTTTGAGGAGAGTACAATGACACTCATCTCTTTGATTTCATTGACCAAGATATTTGAAAGAAACCACACATGATATGCAGCAAGCAACACAAGTTTATGTGTTTATAGTTGTACATATAGCCTTACAAAGTGAAGTAGAGCACTTAATGGTTTTAATTTTCTGATGAAAAACTTAGATTGAGTAAATACCAATAGCAAAACGATTGAGCAATGTGCTTTAGTGCTTACAAGCGCTCATCTCTAGTTTATGCCTCTAAAATGGGGTTCCCAGATTAGTAACTGACTCTGGAAGAGATAACTCAGTGATTAAAATCACTGTTAGTGACAGCAGAATATGAAAAAAACAAGTAGGTCAAGCTTTCAAGCTTGTGGCTATGGTTGCCATGAAACCCACAGTTAGGGTTTGACTCTACGGGAGCAGTAAAAGAAGAGTTTCAGGAAACCCTCTTGGGTGGAGATAGCCCAATTGGGGGGCTATCAAAGCCCCATGGCCGCCACCATCATTGCGCCTACTAAAGGCCGCTCCACCGTACGAACTGCCAGACTATTCCGAACTGCTCCATTCTGAGAAAACCCGCAATGTCGTGCTCTTGGCTGCCCAATGTTGAGCTCTAACTTTCCACACAGCTATGCCTTGAGGTGGAGAGAAGGTTTCCAGAAGATAGCAAGAGCTGAAATGCCCTCCTAAGGATGCATCAAGTCCACCAAGGTCAGGGGGTCCAGAACAGGCTATGGAGGTGAAGAAGGTGGGATGAAAAATGGAGTTCTTTTTGTGCACTTAACTGAGATAGAGTTGTGGGAAGCTGAGTAGATCAGAGATGGTTCTGATACCATGTGAAAATATCAGAGAGGAAAGCATTGGAACGTGTGCACAAGAGGGAGAAGAGAGCTAAAAGTATAAGAACAAAATCTTTTTTACTAAGTTGCTTATAAGTACAACTTGGGTACACTCTCTCACTCATTGATAGTGACCCATAGGCTATTTATATAGCCTCCGCTTGGCTAGGGTTAGGGTTTCCCTTGTCCTTTAGGCTATTCACACCCATCTGCCCTCATACACCGTTGCTTACTGTGGGTTCTTATGCCTATGTTCTAACACTTTTGCGAGAAGTTGACGGGGACACCTGTCCTTTTCAAGCGTAGGATTAATTTAATGTACACATGGGTGATTCCACAATAGGTGATTCTACAAAATACATATCAAATTAATGAACGTTTATGAGTTTAGAGTGCGCACTCGGATTAAATTAAGGTTAGAACATAGTTCCAACCTATTTAATTATTTATAGTTGAAGACTGCTGGGTATTCATTGTTGTTGGGTTTTATCTAATTATTTTCTAATAATTATGAATGCTTTAGTTGATGTGTAGAGCAAGTCGGGTAGCATCGAGGTGATAGCGTGAATTCAAAATGCCTAGAAGATTTACTATTTTTGATGGGAGCACGTCTTATCGCTAAAGGCGTGGCGCCAATATTTATTTAGGTGCGCTTGACAAAACATTTACTATCTTGTATATGCATATGCACTCAGTTTAATATTCCATTATTTGACATTTTATTTGGGCACAGCCCCCCGACTTTTGGATGCCCAAATGCCTTGCTCTTTATTTGGGCAAAAGCAAACACAAAAGCCAAAAGCATGCTATCTGTAAAGTGAGCTATTTTTTAGCTTGAAAATAAATAAATCTATAAATACATGCCTTGTGAAGCGCTCACATAAGACATGGGGAGATTGAACCCAATTTGTATTTTTGTCTCATGTCGTGCAAACTCTCTTTTTGCTTTAATGAAGGTTTTGTAGAGTTCTTTGTTCTTGGGGACCTTTTAGCATTCACTACACGCGTATACAACATTCGATCTATGCACCCGTGGTATCAGAGTGAAGCTAAGATCAAGAGCTTCCAATCACTTACCATCTCGCACGAAGGCTATCTTGTGATGAACTGACAATACAGGCATGTTCCTGGCATGTTCCTGGCAATGAATAACCCCTTGTTGTACCCTTAGATCACGAAGGACCTCTCCTAGGAGGTGGAGGACCACTCATGAAGCCCCTTTGTGAAGACGTTTTTTCTCAGAGAGAAATTGCTAAGTTTTATGTTAATTGTTAAGCTTATAAAGCTTAAGCTTCAAATGTTTCAATTTTGTAATGAGGCATGTACTAGCTGAAGTCGTCACCATAAAAAGCATACCGCCATCTTGCGCGCTGCCAATGATTCACTAAATCTTTTCTTTACAAAGATTAAAGTTCTTAAGCTTAACTAAAGCTTCAAATCAACTATTAATCTCCTCCATAGTGGGTGTTCTCACTATGGTACTCCCAAACTAGTTTCGAAGTTCCAACAAGCCCCTGTTCTTACCTGCAACTTGGCAGAGTTAATTCATAACAAGCAAGCTGTCACACATAGTCTATACGGAGGATTTTTTCACTTGAAAGAAGACCGTTATCAATTGTTGTACTCGAGAAAAAGCAAGATTGTTAAAGAAAAAGCCATATTAAAAAAAAGCAAGCCTTGTAAGCCCAAATTTGAGCTACGCTCATCCTTCTAATGAGATTCAAGTGTGTGAGGTTGTTTGAGATTTTTGCAAGATGTCCAATCATCACATGGAAGATTTAATGGGTGAGGGTGATTTGCCAGAGCTGACTATGGAGCAAAAATTGGATTTAATCATGATGCAACTTCAAGAAGAGCGAAGAGCATGTCAAAATTTGCAAGCACAATTGGCTACACTTCAACAATCCATTGTCAATCAAGATGGAGCGCAACCTGAAGATGTTATTCGACGTACAATTGATGTGACACTTGATGCATAGTCTCTTAGAAAAGAAGCCAAGATAAGTAAAAGAAATTTCAAATTTCGTACTTTTAATGGGCAACGTGATGGAAAAAGTATTCTTGCTTTCATCAGTCAGTTTGATGACTATTTTCATGAAGAGCAATATGTTGAAAAAGATAAACTTAAATGTGTCACTAGCCATCTAGCAGACAGAGCATCATTATGGTGGACTATTGTCTGCAAGAGTGTTGATTGTCCCTCTACTTGGAAAGCCTTTCAAAAGAAATTTTTATAGAATTTCCTTCCACCTCAATTCCATGAGAAAGCTATCAACTAGTGGGATCTCCTGCAACAAAGAGATCGTGAATCTATCCCGCAATACACTGAGCATTTCTAGAGTGCTTTACTTCAACTTCGAATGCTTGAAGATATTCCTGGGGTGACCCACAAGCACAAGTATATGTTTTGTTTGCTTGGTCACTTCTATGCGGAAGTGAATATGTTCAAGCCAAATAATTTGGAAGATGCGATTTCTTTAGCTCATGATGCGAAGGATAAAATTCATGGACGAGAAAAGTGACCACAACAATTTTCAATTAATGGTAGCTTTGGTACACAGTAATTCAGTTCTAACTTTTGAAGATTCAATCAAAATCGCTTTGCTCCTTCTTCTTTTCTTAAACCTTGGACTTGACCTCCTGCTTTACCATCAATTGCTAATTCAAATTCTAAGTCTTCTCTCTAGCCAAATCCCAATATACCCAAACTTCCAACCCTTACCAATAATGTCTCCAAAGCAAAGCCTATCGTTTGCTACAAGTGTCATCAACCTGGACACTTAGCAGTGAACTGCCAGTCCAAGAAGCAAGCTGTTCAAATCAATCACTTGGAAGCAATTGATGATGAGGACCATGAAGATATGCTAGACTTCAGTGAAGATGACGATGATATTGGTGATGCATCAGATACTTTACCAGGTATGCCAAATCCTCATTCGTTATTAACAATGAAATGTTTTGTGCATGGTCAAGAAAATATTGTTCTGCTGATTCACCACTTGGTTTACCACCTACACGTCCTAAAGACCATAAAATAGATTTAATCCCAGGTTCTCAACCACCATGCAAAGCACCTTATAGACAGATTGAGCAAAAAGAAATCCAAGCACAAGTTGAAGAACCATTGAACCAAGGACTCATTAGGCTCAGTAGTTCTCCTTTTGCTACACCTCTCCTATTAGTTAAGAAGAAAAATAATACTTATAGGATGTGCATTGACTATCGTGCCCTAAACAAAATCACTGTTAAGAATAGATATCCGATCCCTAGGGTAGATGACCTCATGGATAAACTACAAGGGCCACTATTTTTAGCAAGATAGATCTCAAATCTGGATATCATCAAGTACAATTGGATACACTTGACATTTTTCAAGACTGTATTTAGAACTCAGTTTGGTCATTATGAATTTCTTGTTATGCCTTTTGGTTTGACCAATTCACCAGCTACATTTAGTCGTATGATGAATCATATATTTTTGAAGTACCAGAATTGTGTGATTGTTTTCTTTGATAATATAATAGGTTTTCAGTAAAAATGAGAATGAGCATTGTGAACATCTATCTTTGGTTTTCAAATTGTTGAAAGAGAATCAATTATATGCTAAGTCTGATAAGAGTTAATTTTTCCAAACCCAAATTGAATATTTAGGTCACATTGTTTCTTCTTTTGGTATTCGTGTTGATCCTAAAAGGATAGAGAAAATTTTGAATTGTCCAATTCCTAAAAATGTGTATGAGTTACGTTCTTTCTTAGGACTTGTCAGCTTTTATAGAAAATTTATGAGAAATTTTTCATTGCTTGCATTGCCTTTGACGAAATTGTTAAAGAAAGGTGTTGTGTATCATTGATTTGACAACTAGCAAAAGTCTTTCGATTTGTTGAAACATGCTTTGACACATGCACCTGTCTTACAATTACCTGATTTTAATCGACCATTCTTCCTAGTAGTCACTGATGCCAGCGAATTAGGAATAGGAGTTGTCCTCATGCAAGATTCACATCCCATAGCCTATTCTAGTTGCAAACTTAAACCTTTTGAATTGAAGGATTACACTTACGATAAAGAATTGTTAGTTATAGTTCAAGCTTTACATCAATAGAAACACTATCTAATGGGATCCGAATTTATGATTAAAACTGACCAACAAAGTATCAAACATCTCCTTAGTCAGCCACAAATGTCTGATTGTCATATCAAATGGACTGCTTTCATTCAAAGTTTTCATCTACTTATCCAATATCAACCAGGTAGAGAGAATGTTATTGCTGATGCCTTGAGTAGAAGACCAAGTATCCCCATAATATTTATGTTCTATCTTTTGATTCCCTTATTCCTATGAAGGATACCTATGACCATGACCCCACTTTTCAAGCTGATTGGAACAAATTAGTTGCTAATAACTGGATTCCAATTGATTCTTTGTCTTATTACGTTGTTTTTACCTTTTATGAGAAAAGATTTGTGTCACTGTTCAATTTAGATAATTTGTGTTGCACGAAATTCATTGTCCTCCATATCAAGGCCATAGAGGTATTATTTCTACTTTAAGAACATTGATTGAAGATTTTTATTGGTCACAAATGGAATCTGATGTTTCTAAATTTGTTTATGAGTGTTTAATTTGCCAAAAAGTCAAGCAACACCATGGTAAGCAATACGGTTTGTTAATGCCTTTACCAATTCTTGACTGTCCATGGGAACATATTTCAATGGATTTTTAACTGGTTTGCCTAATACATAAGCTAATCATGATATGATTTGGACTATAGTAGATTGATTTAGCAAGCAAACATATTTTATACAATGCAAAAAAACATTAACTGCATCTCAAGCTGCACAATTGTTTTTGAAGACTATTTTCACTAATCATGGTTTGCCAAAAAGTTATTATTTCTGATCGTGATTCTAGATTTTGCAATAATTTTGAGGCTACTATGTTCGCTAATTTGGGTACTAAGATAGATTTATCATTTGCGTTCCATCCTAAAACTAATGGGCAAACATAAGCTACTAATAGTACAACTCTAGATCTTTTATGTGCATACACAATTTCAAAACCACAAACATGGGATACACATTTTCATCTACTTCAATTTGCATACAATAACACACCATATAGAGCTACTCAAAAAACACCTTTTGAAATCATTTATGGACATAGATTGCCTACACCTATTACATCATTGTTGAATAAAGTTTAAGATGCTGATGATATTGCCAATATGCATGCTACTATTTTTTTTCAAGTTAAAGATATGATTGCAAAAGCCCATCAATCACACACTAAACAAGCTAATAAGAAAAGAAAAGCCATGAGTTTCAATGTTGATGATTATGTATGGTTACGCTTTGAAAAGAGAAGATTGCAAAGTATTGAGAAACACCCTGTTGTTAAATTAGCATCTAGGTTTTATGGATTTCAAAATAATTCACAAGATCAATGACAATGCATTTAAATTAGAAGTACCCAAACATTGGAAGATCCATAATACTTTTCATATCAATTTTCTATGACCTTTTAGAGACCAATTACATATCCACCCTGTCTATGAAAATCCTCCTTTGCTAGAAGAAGAAACTAAAATCGTTGAACCCAAAACTATTCTAGACACTAACTTTATGACCACTAGAACTGGCCGTAGATATTCTAGATATTTGGTTAAGTTTAAAAATCATCCTGTTGAAGAAGCCCAATGGATGCATGCCCATGACCTAAGTGCTTATCCCTCACTGCTCACTCTACATTGAGCTAATAACAATTGAGGACAATTGCTATCCCACCCTGGGGGTATGATGCCAGGAGGCATATTCCACGGTGGATTCTGTGAAAATATATTTATTTGCTGGGGCTCGTACACAAGGTGGATTAGCGAGATCCCTATTCATGAGACATGTTAGAAACAATTCTCGACCTTTGCAGTTGATACATTCGGATGTATGGGTTCTGCCATAATGCATCTTTTGGTCGTGCTAGGTACTATGTATCTTTCATTGATGATTTCAACTAATACACATACATGGCTATATATTCTAAAGTACAAGGATGAGGTGCTTGATGTCTTTAAGGAATTTAAGAAGCATGCTGAAAATGAACTTGGATGTTATATCTCATGTTTGAGATCTGATGGAGGTGGAGAATATGTATCCAGAGAGTTTGACATGTATCTTGCTAAATATGGCATAAAAAGGCAGCTCACATGCAGTTACACACCTCAGCAAAATGGTGTGGCTTGTGCAAGAAGTTGATGGGGATGCCTATCCTTTTTGAGCTTTAGATTAATTTAATGTGCACGTGGGTGATTCCATAGCGAGTGATTCTACAAAATACATATCAAATTAATGGACCTTTACGAGTTTAGAGTGCACACTTGAATTAAATTAAGGTTAGGATAGAGTTTCAACCTATTTAATTATTTGTAGCTGAAGATTGCTAGGTATTCACTTTTGTTGGGTTTTATCTAATTATTTTCTAACAATTGTGAATGCTTCAGTTGATGTGTAGAGCAGGTGGGGATGGCGTGAATTCAAAATGCCTAGAAGATTTACTATTTTTGATGGGTGCACGCCTTATCACTAAAGGCGTGGCGCCAATATTTATTTAGGCGCACTTATTTATTAAAGCACTTGACAAAATATTTACTCTCTTGTATGCACATAAGTGCTCGATTTAATATTTTATTATTTGACATTGTATTTGGGCACAGCCCCGGACGCCCAAACGCCTTACTCTTTATTTGGGCAAAAGCAAACACAAAAGCCAAAAGCATGCTATTTGTAAAGTGGGCTATTTTTGAGCTTGGAAATAGATAAATCTATAAATACATGCTTGTGAAGCGCTCACACAAGGCATGGGAGGAGATTGCACCCAATTTGTCTTTTTGTCTCATATAATGAAGGTTTTGTATAGTTCTTTGTTCTTGGGGACCTTCCAGCATTTACTACACGTGTATACATAATCCGATCTGTGCACTAGGAGGTCCTTGATAACTATTCCATATAAGTTGAGCAGCCATAAAACAACAAATTAAGGGCATTTCTATAGGTTATCCATGCTTCCCACTATGGTGCAACATGTACCTTTTTTTGTTTTCTTAGAAATGGAGTTTATCAAAAACATTTTTGGACTTATAAAATTCAATATGCTTTCTGTCTTCAAGTTGTCCTTTAGATTTATTAATGAGATATGTTTCATAAATAGCAAATTTGTTGTTGATTGTTTGAACGATGGAAGGACTTTATCTCAAGATGACCTAATGAGTATATAGCCCTTACACATCATATCCATCAGAAACACATGTAACACATTTGGTACCACATTCTTGAATATAGAAATCAGCCTCACTAGACCTTGCATTGTTGATTATACTTCTTGTACTGCATGGAAGAAAGGTAAGTTACCTTGTGGTAATATTAGCCATATACATGGAAGAAGTGTAAGTTAGCTTATGACAACATTAACTATATACATGCCCATGGAAACAGACTAAAAGACATGGCTCAAAAGGTTTGTATATCACAAATGCAATCTGTACTATATAATGCTTCTTTAGTATCCATGGTAATTTTCAAGTATTCATGTTAACATGCAAGAGATCATTCCAATACTTGGTAGGGAGTATGGCCATGAAGGTACTTTTCCTGCATTCATGTTAACATTCAAGAAAACATTTCAATACTTGGTGGGAGTAGGGCACATTGTGGGCTTACTCTCCACCTTATGGCCTTACACCTTGGGAATTGGGGTCACACACACACACGCACACGCACACGCACATGCACACGCACACGCACACGCACGCGCACATCCCCATGTCACTATTGCTAATACACTATACACACTCACAAGCACATGCACACTCACTAATAATACACTCATATCAAGCACATGCACACACACTAATAATCCACACATTCACCCACTTTACATGGTTTTAAGCACACATATTATAACTTCCTCATACATATGCACACCCTTGTATAATGTTACTTCTTTAACCAATGGTTAGGCTAAAACTTATTTTTTCCTTATGTTTTGTGCAATAAGATTGGTTAATTTTGGGAAGAGCTCTTTCTTCGCAATCAATAGGGGAGAAGCCCTTCTCATGGGCTCCATCCCCCCCATGAATGGCTAGAATATCTAATGTTCCCTATCACAAGCATAAAATCCTCCATTGCTTGCTATGAATAAGGCATGTGACATTGTATATATATATCGATGGTGCAGGTGTGCATCTGCACTCTTTTACTCACTACTTATCTTCTTCATTTGTGTGTGGTCTTCATCTACACATGGTCTTTAGCAATGGTACTTCTTTCTCGAGAAAGCATGGGATTGGTGCCATTTGCATTAGCTTCCCAAGTGTGACGCATGTTCTTCTCCATAGGAATTAGTATTTGATGGCTTAATTGTGGCTTTTGGCTTTGCTATTTGGAACATACCTTTTTTTGAGGCCCTTGGATTCAAATGGTATTATGCATAGAGTTTTTATTTTTACTACTTCTAGGGATGACAATCATAAGTGGAAAAAGGCTATGTAGCCAGAGATGGATTCTTGGATGAAGAATGCAACTTGGGAGTTGATTTAGTTGCCTAAAGATGAGCATGCATTGCCATTTAAGTGGGTATATACGTTGAGAATGTCCACCAAATGCATTTCCTAATTACAAGATAAGGTTGGTAGCCAAAGGCTTTAAGTGCAAAAAGGGGTATAGAGGGGATTTTCTCTCCAATAGTCAAGATGACTACTATTCATACAGTGTTTACACCAATGAATGTAAAGACAAGTTTCTTGAAAGGGGACTTATATGAGAATAACTATATGCAAAAACTAGAGGGATTTGTTATGTAGGGCAAGGAATGGATGATATGTAAGCTTCACAAAAGTCTTGAGGATATAGATGGAATGAGATAAATTATTGTCTCTACACAACTAGATGGATACACATGGAATGAGATAAATTATTATCTTCAAACAAAGAAGGGTTTGATGGTTGTATTATGATTTTGATGCTTTTCATGAATGGTATGGTGATTGTTGAAAAAACTATCTTGAATATGAATGTATTCTAGAAAAGGTTACACAAAACTTTCAATATGAATGTAAGTGATATTCTTCATATGAGAATTATGTAGGATGAAGGCTAGAAAATTATTTATTTATCTCAAGAATGATGATAGACCAAGAAACCCTCTAAGTGAAGTAGTGGTGGTAAGAGTTGGCCAATATCTAACACACTGCACCTTCTTAGAGTCAGCATGTATTCCTGTTTCATTGACAATATGACCCAAGTACTCCACCTAAGTCTTCATGAATGAACACTTCTTCTCCTTAAAAAGAGTCTGTGATGCCTCAATACATCAAAATTCTTTCTCATATCACACTGTAGAGTCTTACTGTAAATTAATATGTCATCAAAGAAGACAAAGACAAATTGGAAGATGAAAGGTTGCAAATGGCATCACTAAGAAATGATATAACTCATGATCAATCCTAAAAGTGATTTTAACTTCATCATCCTCTCGCATTTGGATCTAATGATATCCTAATCTCAAGTCAAATTTGGTAAAGAGCCTAGCCCCCTTGAGCTCATCAAGAAAATCATATACTTGAGGGATTGGATACATGTTTTTCATTGTGATCTTGTTTAGTTCTCTCTAATCAATACACATCCTAAAGGATCTATTTTTCTTCTTCACTAATAAGACTAGAGAAACGTATGATAAAGAAATAGGCTCAATGAACTCCATCGCTAGAAGCTCCTTGATTTGCTTGGCTACTTCTTCACGCTCACATTTAGACAATCTATAGGGTGGCTTATTGATCGGCTTTGAATTTGGCTCCAAATCTATAGGGTGATCCACTACTTTCTTAGGAGGTAATGAAGTAGGTACTTCAAACAAATCCATGTACTCCTCAAGAAGAGCTTTCAAAGTTGGATGATTAGCCAAATTCTTGGATTGACCTTCAACCTATTAATTAAGGTATAAAACAAAAATATGAGAGCACCTCTTGTACTCCTCCTTGAGTTGTTGAATAGTGATAAGCTAAAAATCAGATTTACTAGAGATTCCCTATAAATGGATAGGCTGCCCATCAATGCCAAATTCCATTTACAACTATGAGAAATCCATAGTGATCTTTCCTAAGGTCATCAGCCAATTTTACTGGAGTACAATATCCATGGGTCCCATTTCCAAGGTAATCAGCATTACCTTTGCTTCATAATTTTCAGCCAATTGTAAGAAAACCCATGGTTATATTTGAGTGCCGATTTTTTCTTCACCATTTGCTACTAAAACTCTTATATGTTGTTGTAAATCAGGGGGAAGACAATTCAATTTGTCTACAACTGACTTATTCACAAAACTATACAAACTGCCATTGTCTATCAAGATAAGCACATCCTTCCCATGAATGGTACCCTTTATATGGAGTGTAGTAGGGCACTTAGAACCTATCAAAGCATCCATAGAGATGAAAAAAATAGTGGTAGCATGTGTCTCATTAAGAACCCCCCCAGATCAAAAGAAAAACTACCATCAAAAGAAAAAGTGTCAATAAGATCATAAAACAATTCTTGCCCAACTTCCTCTTCAACATCCTCATTTTCAATGGTAGGCACAAATGCATTTTCCATGCCATTATCATTCTTTGAAATTTCAAAGACTAACATACTATGGAACTTGGCTTTTACATTCTTATATATACACTTTGTTGCATGGTTACTTGTATACTTCTCTCTATATTTGAAACATAAGCCTTTTTCTCTCCTTTCTTTGTGTAGGTTCATAGAAATAGACTTGGATTAACATTGGCTAAAGTAGTTCTAAACTTAATGATGGATAAGTTGGCACTCTAAAGCTCCCACTTGGTGCATTATTGATGCCATAAATATTGCCAACTTGTGGCTCTTTTAAAATAGTTCTTGGCTATCCAAAAGTAGGCTGAAATATGAACTCTCTTCTATACTTCCTTCCATAACATTCCACAAGCTCAATGGATTTGAAAAGAGCGGTGGGGCTTTGCACCATAACATTAGCTAATAAAGAAGGTTCTAAATCGTAAATGTACCTGTGGAGTTTAGCTTCATTTCTTACACTCTCTACATATATAGTGGGGTTGATGAATTTGTTTGTATAATCTTGCACATTTAGGCCTCTTTGCTCATACCATATTTGTGCCAATTTCTTCTTTTCAAGAGGAGAAACAAAGACCTTAGCCATAAGTGACTTGAATGCATCCCAATTCTCTACTAGTATATTTTCCTTCTGAATGTATCTCCACCAAGTATGTGCAAACCCTTCCAAATGTAATGAGGCAAAGTGAATCTTCATATAATCAGTTCTAGGGAATATATCAAAATAGGACTCTAATATTGAAATCCGTTCCTCTAGGTAAGATGGTGAAGATGACTACCCATTGTATTTTGCCAAAATTATTTTATCTTTTAATTCCCTCTCATGAAAAGATTGATGTCCAAAAATAGGCTGATCATGATGATAGGCATTGGATCTCCAAAATGAGATGGTACTCTTCCAAAAGGTGGCTGAGAATTAGTGTGGAGCCTTGCCGATGATAGAGGACCTCTAGGAACTTCAGGATTCAGTCCATAAGCTTGGGGATTAGGACCGTTCATGTTGCCCAAATAGTTTTCATGTCTTTGTGAAGTCTTCCTACTTCATATTGACTATTTGGAATACCCCTTCATCCAATGATTCCTTGACTTTTACCATTAAGATTAGGTGGCTGAAGTGGGATTGATGGGTCACTGTTTGATTGTGTTTTCTCCCTAGCATCTATGATTTCCATTTGCATTTGCATCCATTGAGAGAATTGAGCCATGATTTGTGCATCGAATTCTACCAATTTTTCAAGTTAAGCCTTTGTTTGGGTAGTGGAATCCACCAACTTCTCAATAGAAGACTTTGTTTGATGATGACTGGATAAAACCACGTTCAATTCTAGATAATAACTCTATATGCCTTTGAGCATGTTAAGATTACAAGCACTAAGTTCTCCTCACATTTGAGGCTCTTTGGGGCTCTATTGAGGTGTATTTTCCAACAAAGTATCTCTAATTTGTTGAGCATATTCATCTTGGACCTTACTCTTCCCTTTATGACTTGCCAAAGTAGTGTAGTCCTACATGATCTCATGCCAGTAAACTGGTTATAACTTGAGCTAGGAAATTGTGATTCTCAAAATTTTTGATTTAAAATGGAGCCAACAATACTTTCTTTGAGATGTCAAGCTCTAGCACGTTATCATATGTTTAGAATAAAAAATTATGTAACCCAATCTTTGAGGCTGAATTGCCCACATCTACATCATTTTTTAACCTGCAAGTACCCTATTTCCACCCATGAGAGAAAAATGGTTATACCTAAGGGCTTCCAAACCCTATAGGGAGCTGGATAGGACCTACGGGTAACTTATACTACTTGCACTTGTATCACAATGATAAAGATGGTACATGTAATGGCATGTTTATACCTTGCAATGTCCTATAATAGCCTTGTTTCACCCTATTTTGATCTTCAAGAGACTTGAAGTGCTTGAATCTTCAATTCTCCACTCACGGTACCTGTGTGAGGGATAAAAATCACCGGGAGGTGGGAAAATTTTCCCTAGGTTGATTGGTTACACCCCTTTGGGATCTTTAATAGTGAGAGAGGGTCACCTGTCTATTATCCCACTATCTCCCCCAGCATCTACCTTTTTTCTTCGTGGGAATCTCAACATGGCAGTGATATACTACTCTAATCAATCACCATGATATGTATTAGTAAAATATCTATTTAGCTCATTCCATGAGATACAATATGATTGAAATTGACAAAATGAATAGGGAGAGGATCTTACCATACAGTGACTCACTGTTAGCTTGTCCTTGATCTTACCATGCAGTGACTCATTGTTAACTTATCCTTTACAATGGATTATGATATATTTTTCCATGAATCAAACAATCATCACAAAATTATTGGATTAGAGTGAGCAATTTAGCCAATTAGTTGGCTCTTTAACAAATACGATTGGATGTAATGTTGAAAAATCAAGCAAAAGCTTCTAATCCACTGTTTGAATCAAGAAAGTAATGCATCCATGATGAATAGGATGATGTAACCAATGATGGGCTGCGATTTGATGAAAACTTTTCTATTATTTAATATGTCAATAAAATGGATGAAGATCGTCAATTGGATAGATGAGAGAGATTAAGAATTGAAGAGAAATACCTCTTGCATAGTTTAATGAAGGCTTTTAATAATCCCAAGTGCTTGAAATAGCCTTCAGTTATAACCTTCAATCCTCATTCCTTGTATGTTTAAAAGCAATCTTGAAACCTCAAAAGCTTGATATTAGAGCCCTAAACTCGTTTCCCCCTACAAGGTAGCTTCTTTTTTCTTCTCCCCTTATTGCTTGGGTGCATGTTCTCTTGGACTGCATTGCCATGGAGGCCAAATGCCTCTCCAGCAGCATGCACTCCACTATCAAGACCATCAAGGTGATGTATGGCCAACACTTCACCCTTATATTTTCCTTACCCACCCTTGTTGACCCTGCTTGTCCACTTTCTTCCAAGGTAGAAGTTCCCCAATCTCATCTAGAGTCAAGCACTCCAATAGATCCCACCACCAACATCTCCAAGGACACCAAGGAGAGCACCAAGGTGCTAAAACATGAGGAGTAACTTACCCTGTAGAGTGGTGAAGACCAAGTCCTCAAAAAAGACGATGAGCCACCCAGCCCTGCTACCAAGCATCTCGCTAAGTAGGACTTGCTACCCACAACATAGGAGCCCCACTAGCCCATGTCACCCAAGGAATCTAGCTTGGCCACCAACATATTTGCCAAAGTCACCCTCCTCAAATCCAAAGGGTAGAAACACCCAAGGGAGGAGAAGACCACCGATGAAACCAAGCCCCCCATTACCATTCTACCCTCACTACTCTAGACAAAACCTTCCCTTTGAGCACATCCCTCCCTACCAACTCATCCTAGTAGCTTGTCATTATCCCCCTAAATTTAGCTGGGAGATGGCTCACCAATCTTTGAACTTCATCAATGGATTCTTGACTAGGCAACAACATCAACAACATGACTTTGCAGCAGAGAGGTGGAGTGCCTCAAGTATTGCCCTCTTTGAGTAACTTTGGAAAAAGGAAAACACCCTCTGGAAGCATTGCCAAAGGATGCAGGTGTGCCAACATACGTAGCTAGCCTTTGGTGATGATGTTAGAAACATTGCATAATAGTTGGAGTGGGACAATGTCTTCAATTAGTTTTGTGCAACTAGAGTAGCAAACCTGGATGGCTTTGACCCCGCTCACCTTGGAGACCATTGCGAAACTCTAGCACGACTATGGTGAGATTTTGAAGCAATGGGAAAAGCTCCATCAAGGAATCCATGCTGCCATGCTTGACTCCTGCTCCCCTTGTGCCCATCCCCTTGTGCCCAAGATGAGCCAGACTGTAATGCCCAGACCGTTCCCTGTGCTCACCCATCAGCCTTGACCTAGACTGCTGTTGGGGGTAAAGGCACCTCCGCCTAGCCACCCGTGTATTACTACACTGATAGTACCTGCCACTACACACTGTAGGTGGTAGGCACCCATCACAGTCACTTATTCTTTATTCTTTTAGTGACAATTTGAATAAAGGAAGGCCCGGCCACACATTGTGGTTGTTGGAGTTCCCACTTTGAGTTTCACTCTCTCTCTTGCTCTTGCTCTCCATCCACCATAGCTCTCACCGCCAAGCTTCGTCCTCATGGGTTCCACTTCCCTTTCAAATAGTATTAGAGCAAAGGCATTGGAGCTTGCATGACATTCTCTTCAGCCTGGATTTGAAGAGTTTCAACACGAGCTTCAATGGCAGCCATGGCACCTTCATTTGTAGGTATGTTTTGATCTCCTGCCTTCTCCCCGAGCTTCTGGCCTTCCATTAGCACCTTGCAGAGCTGCATTGGAGCCCCCTCAACATTGCCAAGTGCTTCAGAAGACCCCCCAGCTCCCAAGAATAGCCAACACAAAATGCGTCAATTTTTAGGGGGTTGGACTGATCTGTTCATGGCATTTTCAGCTTCTTCCCTGGCATTTTCAGCTTCTTCCCTGGCTTCCCAGCACTGTTGGAAACCTTTCCGATCATTGTTGGATTCCCCGGCATTAGTTATTGGCTCCTGATGATCGATTCGAGTGCTTCCACCTTCAGCCATTGCTATATACACAGTCCCAGGACTGTCAAAACAGGGCAACACTTGACATTTACTGTTTGATGCTTCTTGGCATTGCTCGTTTGATGCCTATTGATGCCCGGTGATGCCCGGATGTTATGGGATGTTATGTCTATGCTTTGGGACTGATTTGGAGCAGATTTGGTTATCGATTGAGCTTCATTTAATAGTAAATATGCTATTGTAATACAGTGGGCTGAAGCTCATTTACTTGGTGTAAGCATTGGTTCTTGGATCCGGGGTGCTTTTGGTAAATATAAATGATCATACCGATGTATTTGGAGATTGACAAATGCTTCTTTTTTGTTCCAGAATGCTTTTGAGCTTGGATTAGGCTCCGTCTTGGTCGTCGTTCATTGGCATTTGGCTTCAGTTGGCATGCTTTGGACCGGTTTATGCCTATTGTCACTACTTGACATTTAGGCTTCTTGCATTTATGGGTCTGAGATAGCTTGGGATTTATGCTCGGATGTATCCTATTGGGATTTGGCATGTCTGATGTTATGTACACAGAGTCTTACTTACACTTGAGCTTAAGCTTGTGGGACAACTACATGCATTTGCTCTCTTGAGAGCTTTATGCCTACAGTTAGTTTGTAGTGGGCTGATTTGATATGCCTATTGGGGCAAGCACCTATCTCTGTCACATGTTTGTCAGTTTTGTATGCATCTTGGATGGTTATGCATTGAGCTTCTTGCTCTATCAGTTGTGCTTGTGCTTGGTCTCTTCTCTTACCCCGAGACCCATTACATGCATGACTTCTAGACCTATGAGATGTCTCTTGCCTAACAGGTTATTGGTTTGATAGTTCTTGGTATCGTCTTACCCCTTGACACTCACTGTTGGATGTATCTTGCTACCTGGCAGTTGCAGTGACATATGTATCAATGATTGCTTCATTTTGGGATAGTTATACATATTGTTGTCATCTATTACAACAAGCTAAAATCGGCAGATTTTGAGCACTTCTATGAGGGCAATGCTTACTATTTGATGTTATCTTGGTCATATTTGGTGGACAAGTGCTTCTCTTGGTGATATTCACTCTTTCAGCCAGTTTTAGCAGTGGTTTTAGTGCATTTTTTTGCTAATCATAGCAACATGCAATTTTTCCTTTTTGCTTTAATTTGGGACATTATGGCTGGTCATCTAAAAGACACAACTCTCTTTAACATTGCCAAGTTAGATGGTAGGTTTTGTTAAAGGAGTTGCACATTAAATCTTGCGTTTCAAGGGTGTTAAACCCGAGGATATGGATGATGATGTTTGGATGGAAGTTGATGAGCTATGCAAGTCTACCATTATCTTGTCACTCTCAGAAGAGGTCCATCATAATGTTGTTGAAGATGAGAATCAGAGTGCATGGGACTTATGGGAGAAGATTCAAGAGCTGTAAGTGTAGCAGAGTCCTGCGTCATAGATGTATTGGCTGAAGCAGTTAATGGACCTTCGCATGAAGGAGGGGACATCCCTCTATCATCTCATTTCAGTCAGTTTCATGCTATCATGAAGAATCTGTTGTCACAGGGTATTGAGTTTAAAGACAACTTGCACCAATTTTTTCTACTTGGCACCTTGCCTGAATCATGGGATGTCTTCCGTACTGCCATATGCACGAACAAGCTTGATGGGCTGAAAATCAAAGATGTTGAGAGTGCTTTATTGACTGAGGAAATCAATAGGAGAAACAATGATGCTTCCCGCTCTTCACATGCATTGACCGTTAGAGGTGGAAAACATGGCCGGCATGATAAAGATCATAAGGGTAGCGACTCTCAGAAGTCTAGGTCTAAGTCACGTGGTCGCAATAAGTCCCGTGGATGGAAGTTTGATCTTACATGTCATTATTGTGGGAAAGCAGAACATATTATGCCGCAATGCCATAAGATGCGCGATGATAAGCATAAGGAACAGGGAAAAGAGAAAGTGTAGGAAAAGTCTTCTAAGCACAGTATTGTACCTGCAAAGTCCAGTGTGAAGATAAAAAAGGTTAATGTCACGCAGGCCACTAATTCAGATGAAGATTATATACTTGCAGCTTCTTCATGCAATGCCTTACAGGCTTTTGAGATACATTCTATGTATACGCAGTGCTAAATTTTGGATTTGGGTGCGTCATTTCATGTGACACCTTGTAGAGATTGGTTTCATACCTATCGTACCATCTCTGGTTCTGTGCGTCTTGGTGACGATAGGTCTCTTGACATTGTGGGGATTGGAGATGTTAGGCTCTGCAATTTCCTTCTGGCAGTTCTTTTGTTTTTCATGATGTACGCCATGTACCTGCATTGACTCGCAGCCTTATGTTAGCTAGACAGCTTGATGATGTAGAGTATTTTGTGTCTTTTGGAGACTCTGCATGGAAGATTACTTGTGGCAGGCTTGTGCTCGCAAGAGGTGCCAAGTTTGGCAGCCTCTATCCCTTACTTGTATTTGGAGCTACCTTGGATCATGTTTTGTCTGTGGGTTCTATCCCTCATGTATCTCTTTGGCATGCTCGTTTGGAGCATCTTCCCTTAAAGGAATGAAAATGCTCCATGCTTTTGCAGTATCTTCCACCTTTTGACTTTTCGCATTTTGATTCTTGTGATCATTGTTTGTATGGCAAGCAGACTAGAGATACACATAAAAAGTCTGGTAAGAAACACATGGGTGAGCCCTTAGCTCTTGTGCACTCAGATGTATGTGGGCCCATGCCCTGTCAGTCACTCGGTGGGGCAAAGTACTTTGTTACTTTCATAGATGATTACTCACATAAGGTTTGGGCTTATCCCATAAAGAGAAAATCTGATGTCTTAGACACATTTCAACGTTGGCTTGCATCAGCAGAGAACCAGTATGGGAAAAGGCTAAAATGCCTAATGTCAAATAATGGGGGTGAGTATGTATCACGTGCTTTTGAACAATTTTGTGATGAGTGGGGTATTAAGCGTCAGTTCGTCCCTTACACCCCACCCCAGAATGATATGACTGAATGCATGAATAGGACCATTCAGGAAAGGGTCCGTAGCATGCTTAGCCAGGCTCGCTTACCACAACACTTTTGTGCTGAGGCAGTTACTATTGCAGTGTATCTCATTAACCAGTCGCCTAGCAGTGGCATTGACTTTTAGGTTACAGAGGAGGTATGGGTAGGCAAGCCCCCCTCTTATGATCATTTGCATGTCTTTGGATGTGAGGCATTCTGCCATGTGCCCAAGGACAAATGTAATAAGTTGGATCCTAGAAGTGTCAAATGCATTTTCATTGGCTATGGAGATGCAGGAGAGATGGGTTACCATCTATGGGATCTGCATGCGCGGAAAGTGATCCGCAACCATGATGTCATCTTTCATGAGGAAAAAATGCATATGCAGCCTAAGAAAGTGATTGAGGTACGCAGAGTTATCTTTCAGGAGGAGCCACCTGCTCCCGTTCAACCCACTCCACGGCCAGCTAGATAGTGTGTAGCATCACCTGATGCTCATGGCCCAGATGTTAGACATGATGTTGGTCAGGGAGCAGAGCCTGGGTTGAGGCATTCTACTAGAGATAGACAACCTCCTGACCGTTTTGCGCCCTCTATGGATTATGTACTGGTCACAGATAGGAGAGCATCTCAGTTATGATGAGGTTATGCACATGGGTGATTGTCACTCTTGGGAGAGGGCTATGCAGTCTGAGCTTGACTCATTGCATAAGAATCAGACTTGGGATTTGGTTTCCTTGCCTTAGGGTAAGAAGGCTTTGCCATGCAAGTGGGTGTATAAGCTGAAAAGTACCCATGGACACCCCAAGCCGGCATAGAAGACTCGATTGGTTGCTAAGGGCTTTAAGTAGGAGCATGGTGTTGACTTTGATGAGGTCTTTTCTCCTATGGTCAAGATGACCACCCTACCCTTAGTCTTGGCTTTGGTTGCATACCTTGACCTGCACTCGTACCAGATGGATGTCAAGACGGCTTTTTTACATGGGGACTTGCATGATGAGATTTATATGGAACAGCCTAAAGGCTTTGCAGACCCTGGCAAGGAACACCTAGTGTGAAAGCTAAAGAAGAGTCTATATGGCTTGAAGCAGGCACCTAGGGAATGGTACCATAAGTTTGATGCATTCATGCAGTCATAGGGCTACAACCACCGTGATGTGGATCCGTGCTTGTACACGAAGAGAGCCCGTGACGGTTCTTCCCTGATTTTGGTACTCTATGTGGATGACATGCTTTTAGCAGGGACAACTCATGAGGAGCTAGATGCTCTTAAGGCTGAACTCAAGAAGAGCTTTGAGATGAAAGAACTGGAACATGCCTCTCATATACTTGATATGCGCACTATGCATGATAGATCTCAGGGACTACTCTATCTGCACAGAGGGAGTACATTTATAAAGTCCTTGAGCGCTTCCGTATGCAGGATGTTAAGCCTATTGGCTATCCATTACCTTATCATGTGAAGGTTTCATAGGCCAATTGTCCGCAAATAGATGAGTAGAGGGCCGAGATGGCCAAGGTTCCCTATGCATCAACCGTGGGCAGTCTTATGTATGCCATGATAGCCACTCGTCCAGATATTGATTTTGTAGTTGGGGTTGTGGCACGCTATATGGCTAAACTTGGCAAGAGACATTGGGATGCCATGAAGGGTATCATGAGGTACTTAAAGGGCACAATAGATATGTGTCTTTGTTATGGCAGCTAGGATATAGGAGTCATGGGCTACACTGACTCTGATTATGCAGGACATGCAGACTATGTATTCACTTATATTGGAGAGGATATCTCTTGGATGACTAGGGCATAGAAGTGTACGTCCCTTTCTACTATAGAGGTCGAGTATATTGCAGCCACAGAGGCTTGCAAGGAGGCTATCTGGTTAGGCCTTTGATTGCAAACCTTGTTATGACAGATGCTATGCCTACACTGCATTCGGATTCTATGAGTGCCATTCAGTTGGCCAAGAATATGGTCTTCCATGCAAAGATGAAACATATTGAGGTGAGGTATCACTTCATTCGCGAGGTTGTTGAGGATAGGTCTGTTGACCTTGTCAAGATTCCGACTGAGCAGAATCCTATAGACTTGCTCATGAAGAGCCTCACTATAGAGTGCTTTGCCTTCCTCAGGAGATTGATGGGCATTGGATGAGATTATGTCTTTTTCCTCATCCTGTTGTATATGTGTACATGTTATATTGACTTTTTTCTTTTTCTCTCTCATTGGGGCAGATTTGCCTTTAAGTGGGAGGTTGTTGGGGGTAACAGTGCCTCCGCCTAGCCGCCCGTGTATTACTACACTGATAGTACCCGCCACTACACACTGCAGGTGGCGGGTGTCTATCAAAGTCACTTATTATTTATTCTTTTAGTGAAAATTTGAATAAAGGAAGTCCTGGCTACACATTGTGGTTGTTGGAGTTCCCACTTTGAGTTTCAGTCTCTCTCTTGCTCTTGCTCTCCATCCGCCATAGCTCTCATTGCCAAGCTTCTTCCTCCTCGGTTCCACTTCCCTTTCAATTGCTCCCCTTGCTCAACCACTGACCTTGGCCCCTGCACGTCCTCCATCAAAACAGGTTGATAGTGCCTTTGTTGGTTTTTCTCCCTCTCACTTCCACTTTGCATCAAGCTCGGTAGCTAGGTTCAAACTTGTCACTTTCTATCTCAAACTAGACTGCCCACATCCTGGATCCTTTCGACCATCCACCTAGTGACTTAGAAGATAAGGCCAAGTGCCCACTGCCCATTGGAAAACATAAATAGGTCACCATGGAGGAGTCTGCTCTGTAACCTTGAGTGAGGAAGATGGATTGTCACAAGTCCTGACTCCAAACTTTTTTTACTTCTTTGTGGATACTAGTTCTATTGAGACCCCAAGTGGCAGCTCGTGGTGGAACAATGCATGGCACTAACTAACGGAATATAGAAGTAGAGGAGAGGATTTAGGTGCTTCAGTAGACGATGCTAGACTTAAACCTATGAGATTGGAAGGTGGAATCTAACCTTCTCTAGCAACACATCCTAGAGGAAAAACACTCGAGTGGCCCAAAAGATGAAGAAGGTTGACATTCCTCAGCCCAACTAGGATTCAATAGACCCACACCCTATCTTGAAGCACTAACGAAGTGCCTGACTTTGACCCAAGGCCAAAGCTAGAGAAGAACCATGCTAGAACCCAATAGCCGAGTCCCCCGATTTGGATGACCTAGGTGAGAATCATGGAGGTAGTGATTCCCATATGGATGATCTGCTCTCTGAAAACACCTCTGTCCGCACCTTTGATATCATGAAGTTGGCTAACATCACCCAATTCCGGGCCCACTTGACTCAATCTGAGGCTCTCTTCATCAAACATTGGCACCAAATCCATGGCCTCCTAAGTGCCGAGTCTGAGAACAAACTCAAATAGGAAGAAGTCCAACTAGGCTTGCCTCATCTAGATCACTTTTGAACAAGACTGCTGGCTGCAGTAACAAATTGGGCTTGGTGCCACTTACCTGGAGAAGCTCATTGCATAGCTCATCTACCACAATTTTTCATAGCCACCCCTCTCGACTCATGTTTACCTATGGTTGTAGGAGCAGCACCTCTAGTATAATCCCCTCCTACCACTCTGTCATCCATCTACAGGCAATGTAGTATCTTGACTCTAGTCCTCACCCAATCCCAACCCACCTCACCCTCTACTATCTCCCCTTCAACTATCAGTCCTTCAACCCTCACCTTGGCCACTACAGGCTGATGATTTACCTGACATAGCGGAGGATAGTGACATCAATGAGCAACTTTGTGGGTCCAAGTCCACCATGCATGTCAGTGTTAAAGGTAGTGGCAATTAGTAGCATTTAAAGCCAAGAGTCACCAGTGGTGCATTAAGGAGCGAACGGGTGCAGATGTAGTAAAGGCTATCTATCTAGCAAAGCACATGAGCAGAGAGAATGTTCTTCTGCAAGTAGTGGCCTATATAAAGGAAAGGAGTGAAACATTGTTCTTGTTTGAGCATAGGCATAGCCCTAGAGATCAAGTAATAGAGGGGTCCTCTTGCTCCATGCCACATCTTTCTTGAGTCTTTCTACTAATTCTACTCTGACATGCATCTTATGTGCTCTCTAGCACCAAAGCTTATATTGTACTATACCTAGTCCTTGCATTTGATTGTAGTACTGCCTTGGTCATTCTATCATACAATCATTTAGTTCCTTTTGTTTCCAGAGAATTCTGTTGTGACCACTTGGTCCCTGATTGATGTATTGATTCTAACTTTAGCAGTATACATTTTGGATTGATTCTTGAGTACATCTGCTATTTGATCTCTATGTTATGAATATGTATCACTTTGCAACCCGGGCACACTAAATGTCAAAAATCATGTCAGTGTTTATCTATGTTGGCTTTGAGTATGTAGATAATCATTTTTGTGGCAATAACTGTGCTTGGAGACTGATTACAAAAACTTGCATGTACTACAAAATTAAATGGCTTTCAAGGATTTTGATAAAACCCTCAAAGTTTGCTAACTAGGCTCTCTTGAGTCTACTCCACAGTGGAAGTTTCGGTTGCTCCCACGAGGATTGACCTGAGTTTTTCTAGTCAAATCTATTACTAGCGGCTAATTAATATTAGCGGATTCTAAAGTGATGTGAGTCGGTCTTTCTGGTTTCTAATGGTCTATCAAGTGTGATTTTTATTCATTCTTAGGAAAGCTCTTGGCTTATCGAGACCACTCAACCATAGGTCTGGATCCGCGTCGGGGGTCCATCCTCCCACTTCTCTCTCGAGAGTAGTTTTAGTTATCTAATTACCTACCACTTTAGGTTCAATATATAAAAACAACTTCTTTGAATGATCTCTTGATACAAATTCGTTATATGCCTTTTATTCACGGCACAAAAACAGAGTAAAGCAATTCCTTCTTAATAGGTCATTTTAAAAAAAAAAGACATTTACAATGTTTTCTATTCAAAGTATTATTCTCTCCAAGTTTCATTCCCCAACTAGTATTGGAACTTCTAGACATAGTCTAGAAATCAAAGAGTAGTTGGCAGTTTGTAAGAGCCTAAGGAGTTTAGGACCAAAGCCCCTTGGTATCCTCATCTCCTCTTGCCCGACTAGAGTTCCCTACGACAAGACCTTTCACGTCATGATTGGTCTAAACTCACTAACGTGAAACAAAAAAAGAAAAACCCCTTGGAGTAGGTTCTATCCATGCTAGCCTTGGGGAGGTCTAGCGCCATCAAGAACACTACCTCAGTTGACATTCTGTTTTCACCGAAATATTGCCTCAGTCTGCGATTTGTACTCAATCACCCATCTTTTAGCCTGATGATTTTAGGAAAGATCAGTACCTAGCTTACAATCACAAACATCTTATTTCAAATGCATTATACATAAACTTTTAACAAGTTTATTTCCGAGACAAATCTTTTCTTTCCAAAAATAATAACATCGAGGCAAATTAGCATAAGTGGAAAAATAACTTTGAGACAAATTAGCATAAGTGGCAAGATAACTTTGAGACAATTCAATATAAGTTACAAAACAACTTTGAGACAAATCAACATAAGTGGTAAGATAACTTCGAGACAATTCAGCATAAGTGGCAAAATAACTTTGAGACAAATCAACATAAGTGGCAATACCTTCCAATAGTCTTCTTGGACTTCCTCTTCCTTGGGGATTAGTTTGGACCGAATTTAAGCAAGAATTTCATACTTGAGGATAACTCCCTTGGAGTTTTGTGGGTCTTTGCCTGCAATAAAAGAAAATCTTTGTTAGTTTAATTACAAACAATATCATTTGGCAGCAATGGCATCTCAAGGTCTCTTATATACCGATGATTAGCATTCATGATTAACCATCAGAGATTTCATTTGATCAACACAAAAAAAAATAAAACGTATTAAATCTTTTAGGGACGCAATACCTTCCTCGTACTTGCTTAGGTTCATCTTGTATAGACCCAAGTTACCCCTTAGAATTCGTGGTTAAGAATTCCTCAAAGAAATTATATGCAAGAATTGAATAAAATCTTATTTTACGCACATAGTTTTTGTTGCATGTTCACGGATAAAGCATGCTAGCTGTTTTTATTTAAGAACAATAGTACCTGAAGATCCATGACTGGTGCTTGGTTGATGGTATTTACAGCTCCGTTTGTAATTCCCATACTTGCTATTCCATTTGTAGTAATTGTGTTCACAACGTTATTGGTAGCTCCTGCCTCCGTGACCTTCTAGTTTTTTATTGTGAGATTTCAAAAAAGGAAACTTGGCAAAGGAGCTTGGGGGTAATTAGATTGACCGGGGGGGGGGGAGGGGGGGAGTGATTACCAATAATTTTGAGAAATGGAGAAGAGTCTTAATTCCACAGGGGGGAATAGAATAGAAGGGATGGTGGAATCGAATTCAAGAGCTTGTAGAGTATCCTCCTTGTCTTCTTGACGAGGAATTCCCATGCTCGTGCTTCTCTTTCCCCACTCCCTCTTGCTCTATACTCCTGAGAAGGGCCTCTCCCCTCTTGCTCGGACTACTCTCAATGGCTCCCCATGCCTCTTATTTATAACTAAATTAGAGAAGAAGGGTTGTGGCTAAGAAGAAGGCCTCTTTATGGAGGGGATCTTAGCAAAATCAACAATCTGAAGCTTCCAAGATGCAATCTGATGCTTAGATAACAAATTTGATGGTTCCGTTGGCTCTAAAAGGGGGATAAAACCCTAGGATCCCTGTGCAAAATTCTTCCAGATTCACTCTTTATTTTTCTCCCCATTCAGAGTGTTATTTGCTACTTGTAAACTACTATCACAATGTGTGTGGTTTTGCCAATCCTTCTTTTTGCATGAAATCTCCAAAATTGTCTGAAAAAGCCACTTGCTTGTTTTTTGCATGACATCCTATTCTAGAAGTTTCCATATCTTTTTAGGATATTTACAATAAATAACATCCAAAATATTAAAAATATGCTAGTTTTACCAAAAAATCTAGTATTTTTGGACTATCCATACTATAGACACTGACACTAATGACTAATATGGCTCATAACTCTCGTTTACGTGGTAACTTTTGTGACGGCTGGCTATAGTCTTTGTCAATCCATGTTGGGTTACAATCCTCGGGTCCTTTTGCTCGAGATATTCTCTATTTAATGATTTTAGAGTTCCTCAAGTCCATTCTGCAAGAAGTCAAGAAGATTTTAAATCAAAGTCGGGATATCACATGTATTGATTATGAGGAAACTTTTGCTCCAATGGCTAAAATGGCCATTGCTAGTGGTTGTATCAAAGTATTGGATCATGCATCAAATGGATGTTAAGAATGCATTCTTGCAAGGGAAGTTGCATGAGGAAATTTATGTGGAGCATCCACCTAGTTATATGGATGAAATTCATCCAGATTATGTATGTAGCTTTGTAAGGCCTTGTATGGGTTGAAGCAAGCACCTAAGGCATGGCAAGCTTGTAGAACACCTTGTCAATATTGGATTTTGCAAAGCACAGGGTGATCACTCACTCTATGTCTATGAGAGTGATTTCATTAATGTTATCATTACTATATGTGGATGATTTGATCATTGTGGATGATATGAGATAGAGATTGACCATATAAAGGGTCTTCTCAAGACTGAATTTGAGATGAAGGATTTGGGAGAGCTGTGCTATTTTCTCAGCATAGGGATAATTAGGGCTGAAAGGTTATATGATTGTCACAAATAGAGTATGCATTGGATACATTGAGGAAGTATGGTATGGATGATTGCAAGCCTATTTCTATACCTTTGGATGTTAATGCTAAAATTAGTGCACATGAGGGTGACTTGATTGAGGATGTCACTATGTATCAGAAGATTGTGGGCAATCTTATCTATTTGACAATCTTGAGGCTAGACCTAAATGACATAGTTGGTTTGGAGAGTCGATTTATATAGATTCCATGGAAGTCACATTTGGATGCAATGTAGTGTACATTGCACTATGTTAAGTCCACATTGGATTATGTGTTATTCTATGGTACAAGTGTACCATTGGAATTTCTTAGTTACATAGATATAGATTGGGCTAGTAGTATTTCAGATAGGAGGTTTACCATTGGTATTATGTATTTCTTTGGCAATGTTGCTCTTACTTAGAGCAGTAAGAAACAATTGACAATTTCCTTGTCTAATACAGAGGGAGAGAATGTAGGTGTTGCAATTGTAGCATGTGAGGTAGCTTAGCTACATAAGCTACTTGGCAATTTGGGGATGTAGGTGGACAAGAAGGTTATCATCTACTATGATAGCTCTAGTAGCATTCAATTGGCTAGGAATCGAGTGTATCATATGCAAATCAAACACATAGAGGTCCATTACCATTTCATTCAAGAGTAGGTTTTGGTAGGTAATATTGACAGTTTATGTTAGCATAGAGGATCAAGCCGTTGACATTTTCACCAAGGCCTTGGGAATTGAGAAGCTTCAATACTTTTGGACTATGTTTGGAGTTTACAACCTCATGCTAACCTCGAGGGGAAGTGTTGAGATGTTGAGCTCTATATGAATGGACATTCACTACTTAAAGATCAGAGTGTCAATGCCATTACTAAGAGGAACAACTATCCTCTACCATACACTAAGCATATGCTTGGAAGTGCAATAGGAAAGAAGGGTTATAACCCATTGATGCATTTTCAGGATATCAAGTTTATTGGAATGACATACACAGAGCAACATTTTCCACTGAGTGGAGAGTGTGTTAAAAGTATTGTGTGAAGGCTAAAGATGACAATCAAAGAAGGTTGAATCAAAGTGAAAGCATAAGTCTCACGTACATGCTAGATTTATTTTTTGGTGGACTATTATTTTATAAGTTTCACTGTATTATTTTTGGGCACTTGTGTATATCATGGACACATTATTTTGTGAGAGCTATGGCTCACTTCAATACACATTGTATTATCAGTCATAGTTATGTTTGTTAACTATTGTATGAATTGCACACATGAATATGTACTTGCAATAACACAAGCTATGTCTAATTAGGCTAAGGCACAAGCATGCTTTAAGGAAGGATCAAGTTCAAAAAAGTGGGTAAGACACCCAAAAGAGGATGCAAAACCTAATTTATAGTTATAGCAACCCGAAAAGGAAAAAGGGATACAAATCCAAAAATTAAGTAGATATAAACCCTAAAATGCAAAAGGGGATGCATACCCTAAAATGCGAATAGAGTGCTATTCTAGAGAAGGGGCCTAATCTAGCCCTAACTTTGGTTTATATAAGGGTGGGAGGCCTTAGTTGTATTTAGCCTTTTGGTGTATCCATGTTATAACTATTGTATGAGTTGCACACATGAATATATACTTGCAACAGCATAGGCTAGCTCCAACTAGGCTAACTAACGAGTGTGCTTCAAGGATCAAGTCTAGAGTTTAAAAAAGTGGATAGGACACCCAAAACAGGATGCAAACCCTAATTTATAGTTGAAGCAACTCGAAAAAATGCAAAAGGGATACAAATCCAAAAATGAAAGTGAGTGTAAACCCTAAAATGCAAAAGGAGGTGCATACCCTAAAATGCAAATGGAGTGCCATTCTAGAGAAGGGGCCTATTCTAGTCCTAGCTTTGGTTTATATAAGGGTGGGAGATCTTAGTTATATTCACCCTTTTGGCATATCCATGGTGTAGAACCTTTGTCAATGAAACTATTGAAGCTTTTAATTCACTTTTTCTATTCTATCATATTGTCTCCATTGTGGAGAGTGAAGGGGGAGAGAGAAAGAGAGGTGTATTGAGTGAGAGATTGACGGAAGATGAAGCTCTACATCTTATTCTTGCTTTTCTTTTTCTTCTTCTCATCCATGGTAAGAGGGTTGAGTTTGAAGTTATGTGTGAGATTGTGAGAGAGTGAGAGATCAGGTGTGGTGAATCTCTTCTCAACCTTCTTCCTCTCATTTTTCTCCTCTATATTCCTCTCTCATCATTGGTGTACTTGGTGGTGGATGCAAAGGAGTAGCAATGTCATTGGTATATTTGGTGGTAGATGTAGAGCAACAATATTGTTGGTATACTTGGTGGTGGATGTAAAGGAGTGATGATATTTGATTGTGAAGCTTGGGTTGTAAAATCACATTTGAGTTTTCAAGATTTTAGATTACAATGTGGAAAGGTAAGTTAGGTGAGTTGACTACACCTCAAAGCTAGTCTTTTTGTTGACATCAAGACAATAAGAAAAAATATAAAGAAAAATAGACCTATAAATTTTAGAGAAAATCATTATTTTGGTAACACTTCTACTGCTATTTTATAAAATTCAAGATCCCTCCCATGCAAATTGTACTTAATAGTTAGCATTTTACATCTAGTTTTTCCTTCCAATAAGACTAAAACTTAATTGCATGAGAAGAAGTTGTGGTCGACTAAAAGGGACTAGAAAAGAGGCAAGATACCTAGAGGGGGGTAGGAAAACAATAACTCCAATCTTTTTGTATTTAAAGGATGAGAAATATTAGACCATCTCATTCATGTGTGGGGAAATTTTGAGTTCTTTCTTTCTTTTTAGTTGAGAGAGAGAAAGAGAGAGAGAGAGAGAGAGAGAGAAAACAAAATAAGTGAAACTTTCTTCTTCCTTCTCTTTATTGAGAAATAAGGCATAGCCTAAGCCCTTAACAGACTTGGAAAAGTAGTCTGTAGAATGAGAAGAATGAAGAAGAAGAAAATGAAGAAAGCCGAAGCCTCCATATTTGTGTCTTAACCACCTTTCGTTGTGCATCCCCATGGAATCTCTCATCTACTCTCAGTTGGTATCAGAGCAAAAGCATCACAGATGCATGATCAGAATGGAGCTCGAACAATTGCTCGAATTAGCTTGCATCAGAAGTAGAAGGAGCACTGATGCAGGATCGGTATGAATCTCAATTGATTGCTTGGATTAGCAGGACTGGTGGATGGTCCTCCTGGAGCTTGACTGATGGCTTGAGTAGACAGTATCAGAGGTAGAAGCAAGCACTGATGTATGATCAACTAATAATTCGATTTAGTATGTTTGATAGCGAACCACCTTGTTGTGATACTACTGGTAAAATGTAGAAGGGAGAAGACGAAGATGGAGGAGATGGAGCATCAACGTGCTTCTGCGCACACTTGCCTGAGACAATTTTTGCTTCGAAGCTCCTAATTATGTGCATCAGATTGATCCCACACTGTAGCAGTTCTGCAGAACTTTCCAAGCTTAGACAGTACATGCATTGATTTATGAGCATGCCAAGCACTCAATAATAGGGCAACCACAAAAGGAGAAAGAGAAGACATCATAGCGATGACCATGAGGGCAATAGTGGTGACGAGGATGATAAAAGGAAGAAATAGAGAGTGTTGAAGGAAGCAAAAGACATCTTGAAGAGGCACAAGCATTCTAGAGATTGCTCAAATGGGGACATCAAGCCCAAGAGTGCATCACATCAGGCTCTTTCAAAAGAAGATTATTATTATGAGAAGAACAAGGAGTTTTCAACATGGCTGAAGGAAGAGCAGAGTGTATTTTTTTCTAGCCTTTCATCAGCAGAACGTTACAATAGGACTTTTTGTGGATTATGTGGAAGCCTGGAATTTAGGGAAACTGTCAAGGAAGTATTATGAAGGCATTGACTTTGCTGCTCGCTCTAGACACAAGTGGCAAATTAGAGGGGAAAAAATTTTATTGTTGACAGGGAAGAAGAGCAAGAATTTTTGAAAAAGCTTGAAAAAGCTCAAAGAAAGAGGTTTCACAGAGAGCGTGAGGAGCTTATGGATGAGCTTCTTCCCAAGGCCACAGGTAAGGACAAGCTTCTTGATGAAAAGGCGGGTTTCTATGTAACTTAAGGGTGCTATTTTTTGGAGGTAAAAAAATTGCAGAAAAAATTGTGTAGCTTTAGCTTGACTGGGAGTTCATTCTTGGTGCGTAGATCGGTAAAAAACAATGTAAAAAGCATGAACGACAAGAGCAAGAGACCAATTGGGTTCAATCTCTCCCCATGCCTTGTGTGAGCGCTTCACAAAGCATGTATTTTATGTATATTTCCATCTTCATGCTCAATAATAGCCCAATTTACAAAAATATGACAAGATTTTAGCTTTTGAGTTTGCTTTTACAAAAATAGGAAATAAAGCTAATGGACGGTGCCCATGGAGTCTGTCACACCCAACACAATGTCCCAAATAGAAATAACATATCCGTGCGCATAGGCGCATACAAAATAATAATCAATAATCAATGCCTCAATAGACATGACAAAATATAGGCGTGGCGCCTATCAAAATATAATCCATAGGTCGAATACTCGCTAGACTCCAATGCTTTCCTCCGCCACTGCTGCTATCTCTACACATCAACTGAAGCATTCACAATCGTTAGTAAAATAATACAATTAAACCGACAAAAGTGAATACCTAGCAGTCTTCAGCTACATAAATAAATCAACTGGTTAGAAATAAATCCTAACCTTAATTTATTACGAGTGCACACTCTAAACTCATAAACGTTTATTAATTTAATATGCATTTTGCGGAATCACCTGCTATGGAATCACCCATGTACACACTAAATTAATGAAACGCCCGAAAAGGACAGGCGTCCCCATCAACTTCTCGCACAAAGAATCCACTTTGTGTATGAGCCCCGGACATCAAAGTTTACGGAATCAACTGTAAAACCTCACGGAATCCACCGTGGCACGGAATCCACCGTGGAATATGCCTCCTGGCATCAATTCTTGACACGAAAAATTATAGAAAAATAGCAAGAAGATTGATCGATTTTTAAGCCCGTATTGTGGTACTTTTTGGGTCATATGAGCACCGTTTGAGCTTCGTTTTGAATGTTTCTTGCTGGACAGCCAATGTATGATGTATGGGCATCATGTATGAAAGTATATAACAACATTTGAGGTTATGTATAGCAGCCATTCTCTTGGAATGGAATTTACATGAATTTTGGGGCTATTTTTGGTGCATTTTTTGTCTCGGGTTGACCATTTGAGGCAGTGGATTGGTTCATCTTGTTGAATGCTTCATTGGGACAACACATATTGCTAGTTTTGTTGAAATTGTAGTTATCAAAATGTCAGACATAACTCAAATTTCCCAAATTTTTGGAGATAAATTGACCAAGGATAACTATAGTGTGTGTTCATACAAGGTGTAGAACTTTCTTATGGGGAGAGGTCTTTGGGACCTCATTACAAGTGATGATGCATGTCCAGAGCTTCTTGAGGAGGCCACGGAAGAGCAAAAGAAGTCATACAAGGATTGGACTAGAAAGAATAGGAAGGTTTTGCATTGGATCTGTATATGCATATCAGAGACTTTGATTCCTCATATCAAGAAGGCAAATACTTGTAAAGAGACATGGGAGATCGTTGAGAAAATACATGGGACATGTATAGAGGCAAGGAAGATACAACTTAAGCAAATATTTCATGGAGCATGGAGAGAAAACCACACTATCAATGACTATGTTGCAGAAATCAAATAGGTTGCAGATGAGCTTGCATCTATAAGTGCATCGGTGGATAATGATGACTTGGTTTCAATCACTCTTAATGGACTTGGCCCAACATATAAATCTTTGGATACCTCTATTTCAGTTATAGAGGAGGCTCTATGCGAGACTTTGAAGAATTGATTGCTTTGCTACTTACAGAAGAATTAATTTTGGGTTTGAATGCATCTAGCAGTAGTAAGAATACAATTGGAGATAGTGTCTTTTATAATCAAAGAGGGCATGACAGCCCATCTAGAGCTAGAGGCTCATCTTATGGCCATGGTAGTGATAGCTTTGCATGTGATCGAGGTACCTTTGGTCATGGTGGTTTTATGCCTAGCGGTAGGGGGAGAGGTTACTCTAGAGGTAAAGGATGGTCTACTCCTCCACATAGAGATGGTGCATGTAATTATTATGGGCAATATAGACATTTTGAAAGGGAATGTTATCACAAGAAAAAGGATATGCCTAGGGGTCGAGGAAGGACCCAATATAACCATTTCGCACGTAGTTATGGAGGTACAAGTTATGAATCTAGAGGTGGCTCTGCTAGAGGCCACTTATTTGCCATGGAACATGTATTAGGGAGCATGACACACCCTCCCACGGAGGATGATTGGTTTTTGGACTCAGGGGCTACAAATCACATGACTCATCATGTTGAGTGGTTTGATACAAAACACCAAATGTAGAATGAAGAATATGTGGCTACTAGGGATGACACTTTGCATAAAATTACTCATATTGGTAGTGTGCCACTTGTCACTGGAGATGGAGTTGAAAATAAGCTTGGGTATGTACTTTGTGTACATACAATCACTAAGAACTTAGCATCAGTTGGTCAAATGGCAGACCAAGGAATGCATGTGAGATTCAGTAGATATGGATGTTTCATTGAGGAATTTTAAAATGGAAGGCCTGGCAGATTGATTGCAAAAGGGAAGAAGAAATGCATGTTATTTGCCTTGGATGCAAGTACTCCCGTCATTCAGAAATCTATGTATGTTGAAAGTGGGTATGGTCAAGATAAGGATGTTGAATTATGGCATAGGAGAATTGGACATGTAAACGTGCAAAGACCGAAACAAATGCAAACTAAACAAGTGGTTCGTGGTTTGCCTCATTTTGTTTATGTTAATTATGATCATGTATGTGAGGCTTGTTAGTTTGGCAAGCAAGCTAGATTACCATTTCCAAAGAGGGGGAGAACCAGCACTTATCCTTTGGAAATGGTGCATTTTGATATTTGAGGTCCATGTTAGAATGTCTCATTGAGTGGGAGATATAGATTCTATATCACCTGTATTGATGACTTTAGCAGAATGACTTGGGTGTATTTCATGCAGCATAAAAGCGAATCCTTTGAAAGATTTTTGGAGTTTAAAGATATGGTTGAAAAATAGTTTGGTTGTTACATAAAATGCTCAAGATTTGATAATGGAGGAGAGTACATATCATATGAATTTTCAGATTTTTTGAGAGATCATAGAATCAAAAGATAGGTGACATGCAAGCACACACCTCAGCAGAATGGTGTGGTAGAAAGGAAGAACCGTATCATTGTATAGATTGCTAGGGCAATGATGATGAATATGCCATTGACATATTGGGTAGAGGTAGTGTAAACTGTAGTACATATCATGAACAGGACACTTATAGCATTGACTCATCATGTATCACCATATGAAAAGATGTATGGCAAGACACCCACTATTGCTTACTTTAGGGTTTTTAGATGTGTTTGTTATGTTCATGTTCTTGACGATTTGAGAAAGAAGATGGAACCGAAGGCTATAAAGTGTATCCTTCTTGGATACCCTAATGAGAAGAAGGGTTACAAATGCTATGATCCAGTGATTAAGGAAGGTTTAGCAAGGATGTCAGATTTAGTGAGTATGAATCATGGTACAAGCCCAAGATTGTAGTGGAGTTGGATTCTTATGAGAGTAATGATGATGATACTCATGGGAAGAAAATTTCAGCAAATGGTAAACTTGGAAATCAACACTTAGAAGATATGTCTAGCCCTCAGGAGAATGCAGAAAGCAGTTGCAGCTATAGTCCATGGAGTGGCAGGTTAAGGAGTTTACAAAAGAGTGCAAAAATTGCAAAAGACAAGATGTCTATGGATGAAAGTTTAGAGGATGAATCTATCAATGATGAGTATGGTATTTCTCATGTAAAAACTCTGGGTACTAGAAGTGCAGGAAAATATGTGCCACCACATGCGAGAGCAGTTGAGACACCAAGTAGTACACCTCAGTTTTGCGGAGATAAAAAAGGGTTAGAGATCCTGTTAATAGATTGGCATATAATGGGTTCATGAAGATGCATTATGCTTATTGGTTTCATATGTAGAGCATGTGGAACCTACTTGCTTTGAGGAATCAGTGGAAAGAAAATAATGGAGATAAGCTATGGATGAGGAGATGGATGCATTGAAGAAAAATAAGACTTGGGATTTAGTGTAGTTACCTCATGGGATGAAATCAATTGGTTATAAATGGATGTACAAAATCAAGTGCAAATCGCATGGTTCTCTAGAAAGGTATAAAGCAAGGCTGGTTGCAAAGGGTTATGCACAAACATATGGATTGGATTATGATGAGACATTTAGTCTAGTGGCAAAGATGACTATAGTGAGATAAATGATTGCTTTGGATTCAATATATGGCTGGAAATTGTATAAATGGATGTGAAAAATGCATCCTTGGATGGGATTTTAGAAGAGGAAATGTAGATGGATCAGCATGAAGGGTATGTGAATCCTAAATAACTGTATTATGTATGCAAATTGAACACATCATTGTATGGAGACTAAAGCAGGCCACCAAGAGCTTGGTGTGAGAGGATTAGCAGATTCTTGTGCAACATGGGATTTCAGCAGAGTATGGCTGATTACTCACTCTATGTCAGACATGCAGAGGATGGCATGGTTGTGGTTGTCATCTATGTTGATGACCTCATTATTATAGGTACACTTGAGAGGGAGATTGCTCAAGTTAAGCATGGTCTTCATAAGGAATTTGACATAAAGAAACTTGGTCTGTTGAGATATTTTTTGGGCATTGAGGTCATTGATACACCTCATGGTATTTGGTTGGTACAAAGACAATATTCCTTGGGGATGTTGGAAAAGTATGGCATGACAGGATATAAACCAGTGGATACTCCCTTGGATCAAAATATCAAAATGATTGATGATGGGAAATATGTGGAAGATGTGACCATGTTTAGAAAGATGGTTGGTAGTCTTATCTACTTAGCCATTACAAGGCCAGATTTAAGTTATGGTGTTGGATTTATTAGCTAATTTATGCAAAGACCATGTAAATCACATTTGGATGTAGTGAGGAGAGCTCTAAGGTATGTGAAGAAGACAATTGGATTTGGCTTATTCTATGAGAAGGGAATAAAGCCTACCTTGTTTGGGTATACTGATGATGCAGACTGGGTAGGTAATCCTACGGATAGAAGATCCACCAGTGGTTATGCATTTTCATTTGGATCAGCCATGGTAAGTTGGAGTAGCAAAAAGCAACCTTCAATTGCTTTATCAAGTACAGAAGCTGAGTACCGAGGTATTGTATTGGCTACATGTGAGCAGACATGGCTGAGATTGGTTTTATGTGACATGGGGATTGAAATTGATGGTGGAGTCATCATATATTTTGACAAAATTAGTAGCATTATGTTGGTAAAGAACTTAGTCTACCATGCTAGGAAAAAACACATAGAAGTGCATTATCGCTTCATTAGAGAGAAGGTCATCGATGGAGAGGTTGACTTGGTCCACGTAAAAAAAAAGACCAAGCCGTTGATATCTTTACCAAACCATTAGGTAACGATAAGTTTGAGTATTTCAGGAGTGCACTTGGAGTATTACTTTTGCAAGCTGATTCTAAGCTTCAGGGGGAGTGTTGAGAAATAAGGCATAGCATAAGCCCTTATCCTATGGTTGTATTAAGTAAGTGTGTGAGAGTTTGTGTAAAGTGCCCTAAAGATCAAAGGGTCTATCTCTTTGTGAGAGACTTGGAAAAGTAGACCATAGAGAAGATAAAATGAGAAAAATGAAGAAGAAGAGAATGAAGAAAGCTTGGGCCTCCATATCTGTGTCTCAACCACCTTTCCTTGTGCATCCCCATTGAATCTCTCATCTACTCTCGCTCTTGAGCACTCTCTCATGCTTATGCTCATTCTTCCTCCTTGCATGTAGAGGTTGTAAAGGATAGAGGACAAAAGGAGCGCACTTGTGGATAATGGAACTTTGCAAGGCCATCCTTCATGCTTGAAGGGAGGCCACACAAGCTCACTATAAGAAAATCTTAGCATTCGTGATTTGTGCAAGAGGCTAGGTGAGAGATAGCCATTGTGATGTGTGCGAGAGACTAGGTTGAGATAGTTGTTTTACTTCATGGATTTACCCTCTTGAATGAATAAGAGGGTGCCCAACGTCCCATTGTTGAGCTCGTGTAGCATAACATTTTCATTCATTTTAGGACCAAGGATACATCAATGATGTAGTTGCTTGCATGCTTGTGTGGTGGAATAAGAGGGATACATGAAGACCAAATCCAAAATGCATGCGCAATAGCTAGAACTTATGTTTGTATATTTGAAAGATTAAATTTTCTTCTTTAAGTTTGGATGTTAGTTCATAGTTGTAAGACGATCGGGATGAATGACTTAGTATTATGGAATAAAAGAATGATTAAATGGAATGGTAAAATGATTAAATATATCACTTAACTTAAGTCCATCATTGATTCTCAGAGCAACTTGTGGAAAATAACTATGTTTATATTACAAGGGGGAAGCAAGAAGTTGGGCAAATAAGTTGCATGCTTGATTAGAGGAAAAATAATCATGATGTACATGTGGACTCCATCACTCTTGTGATTGTTCACTGTACTAAGGAGAGAAATAGGGACAAAAAGCTAAGGCAGAAGAAAAAAGCCAAAGCAAAGAGAGAAAAAAGACAAGGTAGGAAAAAAGCCTTGTATCCAAGGGTTTAATAACCCAATTTTAATTAATATCTTGCTTATCTTCATCTTCCACCTCTTCTTGACCATGTTTGTAGGTGACATATGCTGATCAAGATTCCTGCTATTCATGATTCCTCTATTGCTAGTCATAATTTGAGAAAGTGTCTCAACAATCTTCTTCTCTACTATCCTTTATGTAGAGAGGCATATTTGATAGGCTTCTCATTGATCAAGCACACACAACAAGCATTTTTTTCAACCATGTTTGTTGCTTCCATGTCTATTTATACTACTTTGAAGAAGGCATCATTAGCAAACGACTTAATTGGTGCCCATAATCTCCTCTAGCAAGGTAGGCCTCTACTTACACAATTGATTTTCAAGTCATCATCTTCTATTGCTACCCGCATATTGTTCCAAGCCCGATTTTTATGCTTTAGCCAATTTTTTGCAACCCATTTTCCTCCTATCTTTTTGATCTCTCTACACCCCTTGATGGATTGATTTATACAATAAGAACCAAGTCTTTCTTGCCCAAAGTCGGCGCAACATAGGAGGAAGATAGATAGGAATCGATAGCAAATAGGCACCTAAAATTAGTGTGAATTTTGGTGCTTGTTTGTTGCCCCATACTTTCTCACACTAGTTTGTATCAGAGGTATATTTAGCTTGGTCTTTATCCATTGCTCCTCCTTCATTCGGGTGATATATTGCATATACTGAATAATCATTGGAAGGGCAGCCTACATGATCTAGAAAGGAAGCATGGACTAAAGAATAGCAATGGCAAGAGACACAAGATTTATAGTTGCAAGGTTATTGACTATGGCTATCACAAACTACTCTTGAATCACCTGCAATGCGATTTAATGCTTTCTTCTTCATCCTCCCCTTGTGAGGACTAGAAGATCTTGGTTAGAGTGCTACATGGGAAGGTCTAGGAGAAAGAGAAGTGGTTGAGAAGAAGGAAAAGCTACCAAGCCACTAAAGGAGGCTACCATAAGGAGGGAAGAGTCACCATGTGTAGAGCCAAGGGAAGCCTTAACCAACTTATGGAGGTAAGACTTCTTGTAATTTATGCTTCAATATCGGGGGGCTCACCTTATAGAAGCCCTCTATATAATGTGCATTCAAAGGATACTTTAAAAACCCATTTTAATTTTTTTTTCACCATTTTATATACCCCTTTTGTGAATTTTGAAGGTAATAGTTATATCCCCTCTGTAAATCTAAAATTTGAATCGAATGTGCATTCTCATGGCCCCTTCTATACAAGTCAAATTAAAACATGATACTACAATATTTTAGCCATGGAATTATCACAATGATCCAAGATGGATATCCAGACATGATGTTAATATTATGAAACTTTTACAATAGCACTGCAACATAGAGCTATATGCAAAAGACTCCAAGGTCCACATGTCCAAAGCATATCTTATACATTTGGATTGTGTAGTATGATAAAGACTGCATACTATAAAAAATAATAATACATAAGTATGTTGACTTCATTGCTTCCATGACTAGCCATCTCCATGCATTATGCTGCTTGAGAATCCCAAAAGATCAAAATGCCACAAAATTGGTCTGAAATCAAAACCAAAACAAATTCCCTTGCATCAAGCACTCACACATCAACAGTGCGTGCAAAGTATATAGCATAACTAAAATCAAAAGAAAAAGATTAGATATTACTTACAATATATGTACCATATTTCAACCATGATGCAACAGTGATACATCACCTTAATACTTCAGCTACAAAAATATACTTATATCAATGTAGCATGTTTCCATATGACTAGTTTGAAGACATCTCAAAAGAACTCTTCGGTTGCAATACTTCAGCTGCAAAAAGTATACCCCAGCCTTGCCAAGTTTTAGCTTGAATGCCCATTACCTACAAGAAAGGAGACACTATAATAAAGGTAATGAACTTATTTAGAAAGACAATACAAAGCTTATCATAGATTAAAATCACTTACTTTGAGCATGAAAATGATTACTTGTGCACTTGACAAAGTCATTAAATATCCTATAATAATTCTCATCTAGTTGGTATCTATCATTTGATGCATTATATGTTAAATTTGCCAATGCGATGACTGACTCTATAGAAATCATATTCAAGTCAGTTAAGTCATACGTTGTCCTTTCACCCTTTGGTACCAACCAAGCTGAACTTCTATCCCTTGAGGTTGATCTGTCAAATCAAAGCCCCATTTATAATCCACATATCTACGTCCTACTTTCTTCCTCATCTTTTGGACTCGAACAAGATACCTTGTGCCACGAGACTTATCCATTTTATTTAAGTTTGTGGATTTTCCATCTCTCTTTGGATTCTTGCTACTACCTTGATCCTGTGTGTCACACACAAAATATACCCCACAATCACAACCTATCCCAAAGAAATTCACATTGCTTGATGATTGTGTTTTTTATTCTTGAATGAAATAGACACCTTGCCTCACTCTTGTCAATCGATCTTTTGACAATGTTGAATTCCCATTCAATTGGTTGACCAATGTGGACGTGAAGATATACTTTCCATCAACTTCTACTATTGGGTTGATCTTCTGTCTCTTTGCAATAGTGCTTGAGTCATGAACTTCATCCAAGAGCCCATTGATTTCATGTCGAATCTCACCTAAGAGAAATGATCTCATCATCCCCATCTAAAACCTCTTGTAATTGCTGGTCATCACCGCTTGGTTGTGCAAAGTCATCGTACTCATTGGCCTCCCTCATCTCAACATCTAGTTTTGACCATGTCAAATCTGTATCCTCCCAAGAGTGTAACTACCGATTCAAGTTATCTGCTTTGCTAGGTTTCAATCCCAATGACTAACACAACATTTGTGCTTGATGCAAGCCCTCTTTCAAGGCATCCACTATTACGTCATCTGAAGACACACATTCATAGTTGCCTAAATCTACTTCTACAATTCCATCTTTTTTTTTCAAGCATTTCTATATACGCTCCTATTTTTTATGAGCCCTTGAGTAAACCAACCCATTTGAACTACATTCACGAATGGAAATCTTATTCAAAGTACCAATACTATACAACAAATCTCCAAAGTCAAAGGCTCTCTCTTGTCCCACCATACCTCCAATTTTACTGAAATAAATTTCAACTGCATTTGATCTAGTGAGATGTAATGGACACTTGAGAATAGGATAAAAGTTACAAAAAACCTTTATGAGAAGCACAACAAAATGGCATGAGATTTGAATATCTGTGTAGGCCTCTCTACTTATGAAATTTATCTTCAAGTTGTACGTTGCATGTTGATGTATCCACAACCTCTAAAGCTTGAAGAAGAAACTAAACTTAGCTACCATCACCACACGATCCTTCAAGTTTAGATATGGTGATAAGAAAACATCAATGTAATCAGCCACAATATGAAAATATGGCACAGTTCCTTGCATACTTCTCTCTTTCTTCTGTAATTATCTCATACAACATTGCACTTGTCTGCTTGTAATCCTTTGGGTAGCTGCCCAATTTTGACGATCATTTCTTTCTATATCTCCATCATCATGTAGCTTGTGTTCATCAATGGAAAATGATTTATAGACCATTGCAATATGATTGAGTGTAATCCAAACTTTACCATCACAAGTTGTCGAGTAGGGATTCAAGTGGACTAACAAGATTTTTTCCACAATGTACAAAGTCTTGATCATGCAAACCATACACATGCCCTTCCACTATTCTCCCTCTTAATTTCCATCCACACCAATTAATAAAGAGTTGGTCTCTATACTCTCCAAGGTAATCTTCAAGCATGAGCTTGCACCGTCTACTATCTCCATCTGAAGCATGCCCAATTATTGGACCTATTGTATCCTTTAGCTTTGCACTCCATAAACACTCCACAAGATTCCATTGATTTCTAATTAAAACACTATCAAAGCGATTATATGTGACTTGCACTACCAAATCTAGTCATGGAAGACTCTCATGAAGAGGGTTTACTATCAAAAGTTTTGCATAATTTCCCACCACATGATTTTGAAAGGCATCTACTATGTTATTATAACCCTGTGACCCTCTCCCAAAATAATTGTCATTTGTAAGGCATTGATGTCGTTCTCCTTTACTTCCACAAAATCCAATAAGAGTATCATCCTTTGCATTCCACCTACATAAATAAAAGTTCACTTTAACTTTCAATATCTTACAAACTTCCTTTACATGATTGAAAATAAAAAATGTTGCAAACTACAAGACATTAGATCTATTAAGCTCACCTTATGCGATGTTTGATGGCTGTCTCATCTTCAACAATGATAATCGGCACCATTGACATTACTCCATGTTTACTTTTTTCATCCATGTATATCTTACTCACTTCCTCAAATACATAATTGTGCTCTCCAGGCATGAAGTGAATTGCTTTCTTCCCTTGCCTTCTTGTAGTGCACATGGATGGCTCTCCAAGGTTGGTACTCATAAATTCATACAAGTGTGGCCAGCCCCAAAGCTTAACGAGCTCAAACATGGCCTTTGTGGACTCAATGAATCGTTGTGCTTATTTTGTTCATACTATATTCTTTGCTACATCTTGAAAAAATTTCCACAAAGCTTGTTTACCTCCAAATTTACATTGTCGATGGGCCTCAACTATATTATTACAAAAGCACGCACATCCTTGTTAAAGCATTCAAAGTTTTCTTCTTTCAAGGACCTAATCCTCACGGAAAGCACGCCAATTCTTGCTTCTAACCACCATAGCTTTCTCTTGGATTCTTTCAAGTCTTTCTTGGACTTAACTGTCACATTTTTCAACTCTTCCCTACTAAGATACCCCTCTCTTCTCAATAACAGTACTCTCTCTATATACTCTCATGCAAAAATCATCATAAGTGGGAAATTTTTAGCAATACTCACAAGTAAAACTTTTAAAGGGATTTCCACCACATGAAATATGAAGGCAATTTATGTGCCTATAGCATCCATCTATCTTAATTTCAAGAAATACGTCACATAATATAGCTTTTGTATATGGCTATGCATACCATTCCTTTCCTATTTTAAGGTCATGTAGAATAGATTTTATGTTGACGTCACATGCTTTGTAAGGCAGGGTCCTTCACCATAATCCCCAACAAAGTAATTTTAAATCACAAGAAGAAGGCATATATGGGTCACCTGTACAAGTAGAAGGTCCTTCTGAATTTGTTAGTATGGTACTTTCTTTGGTTGGCTGAAGAAAAGAGCTGAGTGAATTTTGTTGTGGATCTGCATGAAAGAGCCTCTTTGGTCACCCTCTAGCATTTGTCAAAACTACATGGTTGGTAGATGTTTTTGGGGATATAGCCATGATGTGAGACTTTGACTTGATATGCTATGTGAGAATCGTATGCAAGTCTGATGTTGAAGGGCACAAATGCAACCATTTCTGATCATACTTGCATACAACTCTTACTCTCCCTTTATCTTTGTAGTCATTCAATGTTGCCTCAATAAGCTCAAAATCAGATCTTGTATGATTTCAAGTCAAGACTCTCACAAATTAATCTTCAAAATGATTAGAAATTAGCCCTAAGATACATATACAAAAGTGATTTTAAAACAAGCCCAAACCTTACTAAAGCTCAACTCTTTCATAAACCAGTAATTGTCGTATATGAAAATAACATTTTACTGGAGGTTTCAATGGTTAAAAATATGTCACTTGCCTTCATGAGTGGTATTAAAAATATATGTCTCCTCTATTGCAGCTAAAACCGCAACCATATTATCTTCATTTCTTTCTTCTACGTCTTTTGAGCTAGATGTCAGTCCCACTTTAAACCCTTTATTTGTTAAATATCTTATTTGATGCGCTTGACCTTCCAATATATGGGTTCTCATGAAATTAGAAAGACATGAGTAAGTGGATTGCTTGCCAATGACTCCTGATCCATAAGGAGCTTCACATTCATGGCACCATACTCGAGCCAAGGCTGCATCATTAAGATCTTCTGTGGCAAGCTCAAACCTATCATCTCTTGGTGGGTTTCATCCCTCAACTTCTTGCAAGTCTTCTCACATTGGTTTAGCCAACTTTCAAGAGTAGACTCTGAAATCAATGTGCTCTTGAGCATGTTTTTAACATGCTTTAGGTTGTCACCTGACTTGTGCAAACTATGATCACCTTCATCGCTTGCATTGAAGTTAGTGTCCCTCGAGAGTATCCTTCAAGCCTTCACATATGCATTTTCTAGGCCTACCCTCATCCCCAACCTTATCTACCGTGCTTGAATCTCTCTTTATACCAATAAACTTGACATTTTCTACATGCCAACATTCTTCTTTACTTAGTTTAGGGTGCAACCTTCACCTTCATCATCATCATCTTCATATTCAATTATGAATTTAAAGGGACTAGATATAAGCTCATCTTGTGTAATCTCTTATCACATTGCACTATACGTGGAATCAATCATAACTCGGGCATAACCCAAAAGTTTCTTCTCACTAGACCCATAATCAAAGACCTTCATGTGAGTTCTTGAAGCCATGAATGATCAATCTTATAACCAAATACAAAGCGAAAAATAATTTAGTAACTTCTCATATATAAAAAATATGAACTAATATTAGAAGTGTTTCCATCACATAACACAAGCATCAATTTCTACTCAGTGAAAAATACGCCCCATGCTTTTAGCTTGCAACTATAAAAGCAATGCATCTAGTAAAGACTTAAATATTTATCTAATAAATCCTATCCATAGAAAATAAAGTACATAGAATTACAAATGATAACAAGATATAAAATTCACTAATACATTCACGTTGACCAAGCTTACAAAACTACCCCATGAGAATGTCTACTTGCATTAATGGAGGTGACAAGTTATTGCATCACTTCAAAAGCGGTAGTTTGTCGGGGAAAGTTGAAGAGGTTTGGTATCATCTATAATTGCTAGGTACACTTGGTTATTAGTTTTTTAATCATTCATTTATATGTATTATTTTTTTCTAATCATTAGTAATTTAAAATGCAATATGAATACGATGTGAAAATCATAGTTTTTTAAACCATTGAAGTAGTTCTCTTTCTTGCACGCTTGTGTGTTTATAACAATATATCTCTTTGGCAACTTTAAGAAATCACATGTATACATCACTCCACTTGCACAATCATATTTAGTAAAGAAAATAAGAGAGATTGAAACTTTGTATATACATTAGATGGTTCGTTAATGTTTCACATATGCTAGCTAGAGACTATTTATAGATATAAAATCTACACCATGATATTAAATACGAAACAATGTGGTTATTAAATTTCAAAACTTGAGAAATTCAACCATGCAAATTTCTAACAAGACACATAAAGACACAGAATCTTGAGATAATTGCTATTGAAGACTTACATCCACATAAGTAACTTAATCTTAAAGCACAAATTATAAGGTGTATTCTATAGAGCATAGAGTTTTAAAAAAAAAACAACTTTTCTAGGCGTCTTTGGTTTCACGAGTCATAGAGACTCCAAAAATTGATAGGTTGTTTTACAAAATATGAGGAGAGATTACAAGAGGTGGGCTATTAAAAAAGGGTGAGCTAGAATAGGGCCAAGCTCTACAAGCGGTCTTTGTGCCTTTGTAGGATGATTAGTGTTGCATTATGCCCTCAAAAAGTCATCGAGATTTGCAAAGGACATTCTCATGGTCTTATCATCTAACGACATGAAATCCCTTGCCTTGAACTCTATTAGGTGCATGATGAATTCATTTGGGGCATCTCTTGGCTCCCTACGCAACCACAGACATTGGCCTAAGCGCCAAAACTAAACAAGACTAGCCAATTGCATATACATCTGACTCCTTACTATAAGCAGACTCGCATAATGGATCGTAGATCTCAAGATAAATCCATGGCCTTCTTTTCCTTTCTGACATTCCTTTCTGTCTCAGTGCTCATCTATGATGTGCATGGGCTCATTTGGTCCCCCAAATGGGTAGTTAGAGCTTGTCTTTTCATACCAAAAATAAGCATGAGACCCTAGTATATGATGCCCACCCTGGGGGTGTTATCTCTGGTGAAATACAACACCATGTTCTTGGCATGTAAGTTCAAATGGATGATACCAGCACTATGCACGGCCTTCATCCCATCCCATCCACTAATGCATGAATAATGTTTGGCATATTATTGATGACACCCATGATCCTAGCCCTCTCCTCTATAGTAGGCACCCTGTCAGGATCAGGTTTGAACTCCATTGATGGCTTATGGAGGTGCTCGATGGTTTTCCTATATTTACATTCTTGAAAAGGGCCCCACATCAATATATCATTTATCGTACCACCATTGAAAAAGGGAAAGACTGTATTCCAAGGGGTCTCATAAATAAAGGCAATGAATTGTACAATGGATGCATTGACCTTTTGCATCCGATGCTCCATTTGGAATTGCTGCAGCTTAATATTGTTGAAGCCCTTGTACATTTTGATGCAAAATGTTAAATCAATAGGAAAATAAGTAATATTATCTATAGTAACTTGGACACACTGTCTGAAGAAACCTTTACCAATGACTACCTAGCTTGATGGCATCAAAGGGAATGCTAATTGTTGGCACGCATTTGTGATTCCTCAATGTGCGCAACATAGTTCATTCCCCCCTGATGGATTATCTCTCTCCCTTGCAGGACTAGAACTGGGACTTGCATTTATAGTGGTCTTTAGACACTTTGGTAGAGAGGTTGCCTTGGACAAGTCATTTGCTTGCTTTAAGCATGCCACCTCTTCTCTCCACTTCATGTTCCAGAAGGCTAACCTCTCCTTTGATGCAGGAAATGGTGATAACTCAAGATCTTCAACCATCTTGGGTGCATTCCCAAGTAGCGTATGACAAAGATGAAAGTTCTTCTTGGGATCCCAAAGTGCATCAGCAAGACTAGGTGCAAAATCCCTCATTGCTACAACATGGTTTGCATGGATGTACATGCTGAATTGTAAAAGTTGACAAAGACGATTTCATTACTATTGGCGAGTGATATCTGCTCTTTTGTGCCGAATGATATAGCCTCTATCAAGCAAATGCATAGTGCTTTGGCAACGTTCAAGGCCATCTTCACAAATTGTAAACTCTCTATAATAAAGAAAATCAAGTGTATAAGTATAATGGCAAAGGCTTAAGCTACCAGCTGTAAGTTAAGCTACATGACTTTAATATAAATGTATGACATATAATCTTTGATTAAGAATACAATTGTTTGATATCAATCTTAATTTATATTGGTGTTACATATGAACTTCAATTGCACGATACCATCTAAATGTTGAAAAGGTAACACAAATCAAGTCATAACCTATAAAAAGCATACAAATGCAAGAACATGATAGATTTAAAAAAACTACACATAGGTCAAGATATTTTTTGGCCAAGTAGACTACCTAAATGCCCATCCCATTGAGCAATAGCAAACAATTAGTGTATTAGGACATTGTGCAACCAAATACATGATCAAATACCCATCGCTTATTCCATGTATAGCCCACCATGACACTATTTAGCTAAATTCATGACCAAGTGCCCATCTACACCTAGGGGGGAAGGGAGGATATCACAACCAAAGTGACACCTCTATGCCGAGTTCACGACACAGTGCCAAGTCAATTGTGACATACTTATCAAAAGACACTCACTTGCCAAGTTCATGACTAAGTGCCTATTTGACAAGCACCTTTTTGGCCCTACGCGCTCATTCCCTAAGACCCTTGAACATAGTGATGATTCTAATCATGTGTGTGTACCTGTGTTATGCATTCAAGGAGGCAAGGGAGAATTACATGTTAATCATAGAAGTACATATACATAAATACATACATACATATATTAAGATATTAGTACATAAGAAATATTTCAAATTATACATGTTACTTTGCACATTTGTCATAAAATTATTTTTCACAATCCTCTTCTTATCCCTTTCTCTTAATCAAAGGGATTTTCATTACAATTTTGAAGCTTTTAAATCAATTTTTAGGTCCTAGGGAGGGTCTAAGCAATAATATCTTATTCTATTTTCAATATTGCAAAAGTAAATCTCCCTTCATGCTAATTTGGCCAAAATAGGAGAGGTGCATGACACTGAATAGAAAGATCAAAGCACCAGTACAAGAAAACCATCCATTTCAAATGTGTTCCCAACCATATGAAACGAGCTACATTGACAATGAATATATACATCTGGAATCTCTTCCCAACCATCTGAATGTATATAATATTCATCAACAAAATGATAAGAATGAACTCGAATTAGCTCTAGTAATGCACAATCAATTCAAAATACACGAGTTCATACCCACTCTTACTAACAACTGGCACAATTGACATGATGGATAGAGAGTAAGGATGAGGTAGAGATGATCAACGTCGAGCACATGCATGGGCTAAACTTGGGAGCACAAAAATGGTGGGACTTAGGTCAACTCCAGGAAGTCATCAGTTGGGGAGTTGTTGATGAAATCACGCATGCACAATCAATTAAAAATACACGAGTTCATACCTACTCTTACCAATAGCTGGCACAATCGGCATGATGGATAGAGATTAAGGATGAGGCAGTGATGATCAACATCAAGCACATGTAGGGGATAAACTTGGGAGCACGAAAATGGTGGGTTTGATAATGTTGCACACAAGCATTAAAATTTTGGAAGCACTAACAGAATGGCAAGAATGGACCCACTTGGGTCAGCTCCAAGAAGTCATTAGTTGGGGAGCTCTCGACAAAGCGAGTAGGAAGGCGAGAGAGAGAGAGAGAGAGAGAGAGAGAGAGAGAGAGAGAGAGAGAGAGAGAGAGAGAGAGAGAGAGAGAGAGAGAGAGATTCAAGGGGGCCATTAAATCACTATCATTATCGAGAGCAACCATTAAATCACTATCATTATATAGAGTGGGCAATTATGAGAGAAAGAGAAGGTGGGAAATTATGACAGACAACATGTTTCAAACAAAATTAAAAGAATGAAGCACCTAATATGCAACGATGCTTACTTGGTGTAGCAACTGTGAGCAAAGTTATTGGCATCATTCTCCTTGCCATTGATTAGTTGCTCAATGTGAAGTATGTTCATGTGTGCACTTCATCGATCATAGTGGCCTCCAGATCAACAAACACAACCCATGGTACATGTTTTCTTGCCCGAAACATCATTTAAAAAATCATTAAATAAGGTTAAGAAAGTATCACAAACTTACAAGGTGCTTACAAGTCACTTGCTAGACTTGAAAGAAGTTTAGCAAGACCCTCCTTGTATGACCTTTACTCGAATCCTACACTTTTTCACTCTTCTTCTTTTCCACTTTTCATGAATTCCTCATGGAGGCCTCATGCTACATGATAGTTTTTGCTTTACAAAGCTAGCCTAACAATCTCTTAATGAATTTCTTCGTCCTTGTCAATGGCTTTTATGTCAGCACACATGCTCTCAAGGTGCTCAAGAAGGTGATTGCATTATGAATGTGACCCTCCCGTCATGGCTTGTCAAAACATTTTAGTGCTTCCTTGCATTGCCATGTTGTGCATTACCTACGATAAGTGAAATCCAAGAAATATCCCTAATAGGAAGCTGTTAACCCTTAAACGAACAAGGTGGAAAATCCGGAAAATATAAAGCAGATGACAAGGCCAAGGAAAAAGTGGAATGGAAGACGAAGGTGCGCCACGAAAAATTTGAAAACACAAGAAGTGTAGAAAAGTCCTAAATCAAGGGGAAAGGCACACAAGAAAAAGTGCAAGTCAATACATTTGTAAAAGAGCACAAAGCACACCATGATTTATTTTAAGAGCGTTGGGCTATCACCCGTGCAAATTGTAAAGGTAGATGGGTGGTAGGAAGGAAGCTAGGAAGATAGGAGGACAATGGGAAAAAGGGCCTAGGCCATGTAAAAAAGGGGATAAGGGGATGACTGCCCAAAATGAATTTAGGGTTTTGTATATAAAATTGAAAAGTGAATGACAAGCTCATTCTTGTATATGGCCAAAAGTAGCTTTCTTCTTCTTCTTCTTCTTCTTCTTCTTGCTTGCTTAAGCTTGTGCTTGAGAGAGGGAGTGTGAGAGTGTGAGGGAGTGAGTGTGTGAGGGTGAGGGACTGTGGTGGAGAAGCTCTTCATCTTCTCCTCTCTTCTTCTCTTCTCTTCTCTTCTTTTGTATCGTGGAGCCACCAGAGTGCTCGGGAGAGGAGGCAACTCAGTTGGGCATGGAGGTAAGCTCACTACACTCGTAGGGATGGATAACACGTCAGCTATATGAGAGGTAGCCATTAGTGCTCAGCTTGGAATACTTGAAACAATAAGCGGTGCATGGGTCTTGGCGGTTGATCGCCTCTACATTTTGGTTCTATTGCCGAGACCAATGGATTCAAGCTTGAGTGCTTGTGTCCTTCAAATCGAGCATCGAAGTAAGGGTTTCATCCCCGAACTAGTGCTTGAGGTAGATAGGTAGAAAGCGAGGAGTTTGAAGAGGTATTAAATCTCCTTAGCAAGTAAGTTTTTGGTTTGTTGGATTTGGAAAAGCATGTTGGAGTAGTGCAGGTAATTGCTTTGTGATTTGGATGTATTAGGGTAGGAAAAAACAAAAAAAGAAGAAGGAAAAAAAGCATTGGGGTTTTTGTTATCATAACAGGGCAAGAGGGTTTGATTTGTTTACCGATTTGCATTTTGGAGTTTATTTGCTATTCTAGGTATATACAACTCTTCCCCTCAATCCATAGCTTTGATTTGGAGATGGTGCAATATGCCGTGACCTAAACTGTGTGATTCGAGTGATTTATTATTGCGTAGGCCAAAAACGCGCCACATTTGGCCCATCCGAGTAATGACAATTTTGGGACGAGTCCTAGAATCGGCCCTCGGCCCTCCTGTATTCGGCCATTTAGCCCACCACCATTCGGACGCTTAGGACTCGGCCCGACCGAATCAACCATTTGGCCCATCTTATGCAAATACTTGAAAATTCGGTCCTCGGCACTGTCGACTCGACTCAACCCCACTCGGATAAGCTGGCATTTGGTTCGACATTGTCAACTCGGTCCAACCCGTCTCCGTAGACAAGTTGACATTCGGCCCCGGCTTGAATCGACCATTCGGACCAACCTGGTGTCAAGAATTGCATGGTGGGGGGACTTGCTTAAGCTACTGCAAACACACACTGTATACACAAAAGGAAGCTCACTCAAGAACACAAGAAGAGAGATGGAGGCCAAAACGTTTTCTTGTTGGTTTCTTCTTCTTCTTCCACACTATACAATGTACACAAAGTATAGATAAGATACAACATAAAGGAAAGTGGCCTACTAATTCAAACATTGCATAACCAACTATAGTAATCGACTGGCGCTATGTCTTTGCCAGCTATGGGTAGGTGTAACAAACTAAATATAATAAGTGATAAGTCAGTGGCCATGTGAGTATCATAATGACCACCAACGTGCTAAGTGTAGAGGTGAGGACTCATCTAGCCAGGCGGTCCATCATCAATGTCCGCACGTGTTAAGCTTGCCATCTCAACACTCCCCCTCAAGCTCAGCTCTATCTCTACAACTCCAAGTAAGCTTCGAAACTTTTGAAGCTTCTTTGCACCCAATGCCTTTGTGAAAATGTCAGCTATCTGATCCTGTGTGTTGACATATACCAAGTCAATCTCTCCTGCAAGTACCTTCTCTCTCACAAAGTGGTAGTGCACCTCAATGTGTTTTGTCCTAGCATGGAACATTGGATTCCTAGCTAGCTGTATGCTGCTCATGTTGTCATAATGAATGACAAATGGACCATCTCCCTGCACGTCCAAATCACCTAATAACTTTTGCAACCATACCACCTCACATGCTGCCATAGCAACACCTCTATACTCAGCCTCTGTACTGGATAAAGCAGCTGTAGGTCACTTTTTGTTGCGCCATGTGACTGCTGCACTACCAAGGGAAAAAACATGAATCCACTTGTAGATCTTTTTTCTGACATGCTACTAGCCCAATCTGCATCTGTGTATCCAAAGACTTGTACGTCCTTACCTGCCTCATAAAAAAGTCCATAATGTAAAGTGAACTTCACATACCTCAATATACGTCTAACTGCATCCAAATGAGGCTTTCTAGGCATCTGCATAAACTGATTGACAAGGCCAACAAGATAGCTCAAGTTTGGCCTTGTGATAGTCATGTAAATCAAACTCCCTACTATCCTCCTGAACATAGTAGGGTCTTCTATCTCATCTCCAACATCAGCACTCAGCTTTACATTTTGCTCCAATGGTACTAAAAGAGGCTTACATGCTGTCATACCATACTTGGATAACATATCCAAGCCATACTGCCTTTGGGATAGCCATACACCATCATCACATCTGATCACCTCAATACCAAGAAAGTATCTCAGCTCACCCAAATCTTTCATCTCAAAAGAAGTCCTTAACTTCAGCAATCCCATTGTCACTGTCACCTGTAATAATCAAGTCATCCACATAGATGACTATGATGACCGACCCTGCATCTCCCTTTCTCACATAAAGTTATTGATTAACATCAGAAATAAAAAATCTAATATTGATAAGATACTCTCCAATCTTGTCAAACCATGCTCTAGGTGCTTGCTTCAGCCCATAGAGCGCCTTCTTTAACTTGCACACATATGTGGGATGCTCTAAATCCTCATAACCTGCTGGCTACTCCATATACACTTCTTCTTGCAATTCACCATGCAAGAAGGCATTCTTAACATCCATTTGCTGCAAACTCCAACTTTGGCTGCTGCCAAGGCAATCACACACCTAACAGTTGCTATCCTAGCAACTGGACTGAATGTCTCTTCATAATCTATGCCATATGTTTGAGCATAGCCTTTTGCAACTAGCCTAGCCTTATACCTGCTAACTGAACCATCTACATTATGCTTGACTAAGATCAAGTGCTTAATGAATTGTCGAATAACAATTGAAAAAATGTAATATTCTTACTGTGCAATCGGTACCATGCTTAAAGACCCATTCAAGCTAGAATCACTCAAACTCCGACGTGTCTCCTCCAGTCGTTTAGAATGGAGTTGTATCAATTGCATCATGACATGGCAACTAAAGGTTGAATAGCATCGTAATGTTAGTTTGCTAGGTAACAATCACGAGCTACCTTTTCACCTTGGTTGAACAACATTGTGTAGTTAGTTTGCTAGGTAACAACCCCACATACTATGTATGTACATCCTTAAGTTGTATCCTTGAGTCTCGCAAAGTAGACACATACAAGACTTGCTACATCATCCAGTACTGGACAAGACCTTAAACAAGTGGAGATACACATCGCCAATCATTTTAATGGACCCTTGTTGCTTAGTGACATTACATCCCACTTGTGCATCCTCATGATTTAACCCATAAATTTGTACAACCTCCCCAAGCTCAAGTATAATTCAGATTTCTACGACCAGTGGGTCCTTCAAACTCGCATTGTACATAAATAAAACCATTAATTGTATATATGTAAATAACTATAACCTTCAATTTAAAAACTCACTATACACAAACTATATTCAAGTCCATAAGCTCAAAATCTTGTATCCTTTTATGCATGGTGGAACTTCAAGCTAGTCTCACAATCTTTCAACTCCTCCTTGCAAGGAATTTGACTATCAAGGAGTCCCTAACTTGCCCACAAAAACTTTTTGTGGTAAAATGTTAATTAGGTAAAGAAATGGTAAGTGAATTATATGTTACTCCTTCTCAACAAATAATAGTAACTATTGTTACTCCTTTTTTAAAATGGTAGCTTAGCAAGTCCCTCCAATGCTACCCATCCCTAACCTATAGACACCCTCTCAATGAGGACAAGCTTGTGTTCACCACACAATAAGTGGTGGGTTTTGATTTATAATGAAATATTTTAAGAGGGCCATTGAAAATATTGCAATGGCTTGCTAATATCACTGTTTAGGTAACATTTTTTATGGGCATTTTAGTTATTCTTTTTCTTAAAGAAAGTCTTGAAATTTGAAAGTTGCCTCGAGGGTATACCCAAGGTTTAAACTAATGCACCCATGTACACACTCAAACCACTTGAGCTACAGCCCCATTAGCATTTTAGTTTCTCTTAAACTCATTAATCCTCATATGATTTAATATGATTGTTTAAAAAACAATTTCTATGCTAGGGTTTCAAATTAGCTTAATTGGTAGAGCAATGGATTGTTAATCCATAGATTGTAAGTTTGAGCTTCCCATTGTAATTGCCATTGTAGCACATGCGTAGCCCAACTCATAAGGCCATGCAAACTTGACGGGGTATATGGTTGTGCTAATGAAAGAAGGCATGGATCCTTTGTAAATAACAAGCATGTGTGCAGTAGGACTTCTATGACTCTAGCACTTAACTAACCTAGAAGGCTTGGTAAACACATACTAGACCACTAGAGAGCTTATAGCCAAATGTGGTTTCACTTACTACATTCGAGCCATGGCAACCAATGTTAGCTTCACAATGTGCTCAACTCTCATTAAATATTACAACCAAGACACCAAATCCAAAAAATTATTCTATGCCTTAAGATATGGTGACCAATTTGTAGAGAGGGTAGCAAATTTTCAACTCAACCCAAAGTTGGTAGAAGAAACACTTGGGATAAAGGTTGGAATAGGTAAACATAACAAATGTCAAAAACACCTTAGCTTGCACAAAGATGGGACAATCTCAATAATCAACTATGAATGTAAAGGGAGCTCTTGCTCAACCACCAAGACCCATGGACTATTTATTCCTTCAAGCATTTCAAGTGAGCACTAATGGATACCTCTCACATAGCCGATGCACTATCCCTCTCTACAAGTGTAGTGAGCTTACCTTGATGCCCGATTGAGTTGCTTCCTCTCTCAAGCACTCCGATAGTTTCACAATTCATGATGTAAGCTCAAGCATCCTCAAGCCTCTTCCTCCAAGCTCCATCCTCCATAGCCACGTGTGAGATGAGAAAAGAGAAGCAAAGAGAAGAAGAAGAAGAAGAGGAGATGGTGGAGGGATTCACCTCCAAGATCCCTCACCCTCACACACTCACTCCCTCACTCACTCACACTCCCTCCCTCAAGCACTCACAAGCAATCAAGAGAAGAGAAGGAAAGAAGAAGGAGATTCCACTTTGGCACACACCAAAGAATAGCTCTTCATTCACTTTCAACTTTATATATATAACCCTAAATCCCTTTTGGGTGGTCAACCCTTTTTTTTTTCACTAAGCCCTCTTTCCCACAATCTTCCTATCTTCCTAGCTTCCTTTCCACCATCCATCTACCTTTACAATTTGCACAGGAGGGAGCATGGCACTCTTTTACAAAAAGTTTTAGGGGCGCCTTGCATTTAGGAATGTGCTTCTGCCTTTGACTTAGCTTGCGCTTTTTCACTTTTCTGCTTTCTTTTTGTGCTGAGGTTAACATTACCCCCTCCTAATGTAGTGCCAGTCCCATGGCACTAATGGGTAGTAGTTGAAAGGTGGGATGGGTGTAGCTAGATGGCTTTTTTGAGGTTATATCTAAGCCCTTATGGGGGATGGTGTTGGGTGGACCAATCTTGAAATTGAAGATATAGTTAGTGCCTTCCCTAACACTGACATAGGATGGATCTGTCCCTTAAATATGGTGTTGGACAGATTTCCCTTCTCATCGGCTGAGGTTGCCCCATACGAGTGGAACCTGGCTTTTCCCCATTCCCTTCAAGTTGCCTTAGCTCTTCACCTATGTCTATTCAGAGTTCACCATTCGCACAAGAGGAAACCTGTATTCCTCATAAAATGAATTACATTGTGCCTCCTTGCACTTTCCTTGCGAGGGCCTGCAAAGTTTCTCCTTCATTCTTGAGAGAGTCTTGCTAGAATACTCAGTGCTTACCATCATCCTTGAGAGAGCATCCTTCATTCTTCACAAGGTCTCCCTCATCCTTAAGAGAACCTCGTCAAGTAGGTGGAGCTCCCTCCTTTGGTGAGCTTCCCTTTTCTTGCACTATTCCAAATGAGCTTCTTCATTCACTTTTTGGTCTATATCTGTTGTGTTTTGTCTTCATAGTGAAATGTCGTATAAGATGACCTCCCTCCTAGATGGGTGGTGACTCTTGTGGTTTCGATTTGGTGAAGGTTGGTGCTTTAAAAGGGTGGTCGTGTGAGTCGATGGTGATGGGGTCTTAGGGAAATTGGTCTTGGAAAGAAAGTGATCAACCAGTTAAGGTGGTCGAGGCCAGGAGTGCATTGCATGGATGATGGGGCCTCCGAAGTTTGGGGGGTTGGAGTCTTTGTTTGTACCTAAAAATAAAAGAAGGTGCACTACCTAGGGGTGTGTCTGCTTTGCCATGTGGTGCATTTGCTTGTGCTAGTGGAACTAGGAGTTGGGTTGAGCATGGATGTTGCCCCCCACTTGAGGACCTAGTTTGTGCATAAGGGAGGTGCGATCGTTGCGGCTCAGGGAGACAGGTCTAACTATAGGTGAGTGTTACCTCCCTAGGTTTGTCCTGCCCTTGAGGTGCCCTAAGCATGTGTAGTGGGGGATCAAAAAGGGCTAGGGGGTTAGACACAAAGCCGATCGACTTAGGCCACCGGGCGTGCCTAACTTGAGAACCCCTAGGTGTAGTGACTGTGGTCTGTGTGCAGAGCTCTATGTCTTTGTGTGGTTCTCTCTTTCCATTTCCATTCTCTTTGTTTTTTTCTTTTCTTTTTTTTGTACTTTTTCTTTTTCTTTCTTTCTTTCTTTTGTTTGAGTTACATAGTCATGACATAGAAGTTAGTCTTCATCATCAGAGTGAGGTGGGGAAGGAGGCTTGATAGATTTGTTAAGGAATTGGCGATTTTGGAGATACCCCTTGAGGTCTAGGTGGACTTGAAGGGTGGTGATGGAGAGGAATGGATGATTGCAGCGCGAGTGAAGCGGCTATGATTCATATCCTCTAGAAGAGCTAAGCAAATGAAGTTAGTAGTGCAGCTCGCATCATTAGTCGAGCCATTGTGCAATTATCTATAGCATTAGGGTCAAAATGGAGGGTTGGGAGGCCACACTCCTACGGAGTGGGATCTTTGCCTGAGGAGTATCCTAAGTAATCTAAGGTAATTACAGGTGATAATAAAGGCGGGGTCAAGGCATGAAAAGAATTTGTTGATGAAGTGGACCATGGTATCATACAAATTTTCTAATGTGAAGATAAGGGCATCTTCATATGTAGTACAATGTGGATTGTAGATCATTGGAAAATTGTATCAATCATGGACATAGGGATCAAAATCCACTCCTACCCTTTGAGGGTATGGCATGTTGGGGGTAAAGGCACCTCTGCCTAGCCACCCGTGTATTACTACACTGACAGTGCCCACCACTGCACACTGCAGGTGGCGGGCACCCGCTGTCATAGTCACTTATTCTTTATTCTTTTAGTGACAGTTTGAATAAAGGAAACCACACATTGTGGTTGTTGGAGTTCCCATTTGTGTCTCTCTCTCTTCTTGCTCTTATTCTTTTAGTGATAGTTTGAATAAAGGAAGGCCCGACCACACATTGTGGTTGTTGGAGTTCCCATTTGTGTCTCTCTCTCTTCTTGCTCTTGCTCTCCACCATAGCTCACTTCCAAGCAAGCTTCGATCCTTCTCACCTTTCAACTGGTATCAGAGTGAGGCTTCCCAACTTCCCGAGCTTAGTTTGTGGCATTCTTAGCTTCCATTCAAATACCTACAGCATTGGGTCTCCTTCCCAGCAGCCATAGTCGACCTTCCCGAGCTCGTGTCACTCCCCGACTTCCCAAGCACCTTTCCAACCTATTGAGGCACCCTCATGGCATTGCTATAGAGGTATTGAAGTGTTCTTTTAGTGTTTTTCTTCAGTTCTCAGGTTGCACTCAAATAGAGCAGCTATAGCTCAAACCCTTGGAGGTTGGATCTTGCTCCCTCTTGCATTTGGGAACTTAAGGCTTGTTGTGGGCCTTCCTAGGCACCCCCCGGAGCCTCCAACCACTACCATTGAGGCCACGTGGATGCACAGGAGCAGAAGCAAGGATCAACAAATTTGCACCATTTTTTTGGCTATTCTGGACAGCACACTAGAGCAGCTCACCTACTCCTCATTAATGGCTATGTTATGCTTCTTCAGACTTGGCAATGCACTTGGCAATAGTCTCTAACTTCAGTTGAAGCCTCCTTGATCATTGGCATCAGTTTTGGGCCTGATCTATACATTTCGAGGACTGTTTACAGCAATCCCACAATCATGTTATGTAGAAGTAACATTGGCATCTAATGCTATGCTTATTTGGGCACTTCTACTTAACCGATTTGGTACCTATTGATGCCCGATTGTTTGGGGGATGCAAGGCACATGTTATGCCATCATTTTGAACTAAAAGAGAAACAATGATGCTTCCCGCTCTTCACATGCATTGACCGTTAGAGGTGGCAGAAATGATACGCATGATAATGATTATAAGGGCAGAGACTCTCAGAAGTCCAGGTCCAAGTCACGTGGTTGCAGTAAATCTCGTGGACGGAAGTCTGATCTTACCTGTCATTATTGTGGGAAAGCAAGACATATTAGACCGCAATGCCATAAAATATGCGATGATAGGCATAAGGAAAAGGAAAAAGAACAAGTGCAAGAAAAGTCTTCTAAGCAAAGTCCAGTGTGATGATAAAGTTAGGCCTACCAGTAGGAGATAGTGGCGCTACTCTTCAAGGCTAAGGCCAACTCCCACAGGTTGTGGTGACATCTGCAAGCCTGCTCTTAGGGCCCTACGTGCTATTCCTAGCTTCTTCTTCATGGCCTCTATGGATTCTCCTTCCTCTACTTGTGTGACATCAAGTAAGGTATTCAAGAAGGCGCGTTGCTGAGTTTGAAAGCCCACTTAGGTGGCCTCTGCTTTGCTTTCAGTGAGTGAGTACTTTGTCTTTCTCCACTTGAGCCAAACAATGTGCCAAGGTTTTCACCCTCCTTTCATTTCAGGTTGTGCCCACTCTTCTGATCTCTTCTTCAATTCTTCACGGCCTTCCCCTTGCCTCCAAGCCAACACCATGAGCCTCTATTCTTGGTCTTCAATTTCTCTTTTGAGTCTATATTGTTCCTCCTGTTCCAAGGTTGCCTCTTGTCTCAATTTATTTTTTCTTCTGTGCAATCTGAGGGTCTACTATTGTTTATATGCTTCCAATGTTGTAGTAGCATCCCTGAGATTTGCCATTTCAGCATGTAGTTCTTTACATAACTCTCCCAGATCTACTGTGTTTTGTTGCATCCTCATGAAGCTTTGATTTTCTTCAACTAGCCTTGCCTCCCACCCTTCGTCATCTCCTTCCTTTGTTCTAAGTGCTTCTCTCAGCTCGTATATTTCTTTTTGGTACATGGCCACCTGTCTAGTCTTTTCCAACTGGAAGGTAGCCATCGATTCCTTCTCAGCTTCCAACTCAGCCCCCACTGTTATTCTCTTCTCCTCCTTTGCTTTTTCTAACGGCAAGAGTAGCTCTTTGACATACTCATCATAGTCAACAGTTTGTGTCATCATTGTAGAGATGGCAGTTGTGGAGGTTTCGAGTCTTTGTCATTTTGGGTCTTGTCTTGATTTCATGTCTGCTGGCTGTTAGTCTCTTCTGCCCAATGGTTGTGGTTTCCACACTCCTCCCCTATCTGAGTTCCTTATTGACAAAGTACTACACCCATGCTATGAGATTGCTGGCATCTATTGTGGCCGAGGTGCCTTGAGTGGGCATTGTTTCTATGGTGGTGGGTATCAAGAGGGTTGGGATGGGGTCAATAGGGGCTTTGCCCTTGCCTATGATCACCACCGGTGGCGTCATGTCTGCTGGCACATGTGCACTCGAGCTTGGGCCTTCATCTCTTTGCAGACTCAAGGCACCCAATTCATCTAGCCTACCTTGCTATTTGATGGAAGCGTGTGGCCAATGCGATGTCCTCCTCTTCAATTCCTGATCCTTTTCAGCGGTCTTTATCTTCCTCTCTTCTTTGGCTCTTTTTTACTCTGCCTCCAACCTCAAACTCTTTTTTTTTCTTGCCAATGTCTTCTTCCTTTCTTTCACATCTTGCTTCGACTCTTTCTTGGCTTTCTACAAGTCCGCTTTCTCATTTTTCTTTCCTTCTTCCTCCTGCTTGTCCTGTGTTGTTGTCTTCTTAGACTTCTTTGATTCCCTTCTACTGGGCTAAACTTCTTGCTCTTCCTCCTCTTTACTAACTGTCCTCTCACTCGATAGTTCTTTGTCATGATGAGGAGGTGACCTATCAAGCATTTCATCCGCTCCCTCCTCTTCATCATGTGCCTCCTTTATTGCTTCCTGGATAAGAGTGGTCAAGATTCCTCCATACCCAATGAGCGAGACTTTAGCTATAGGCTTCTTCCTCTCAGCTCCTTTTGATGCTAGGGACTCTCCACCCGCCCCACCGATCTGCTTCTAAGAGCTAGTGCTTTAGCGGATTGGTCAATGGTTTTCTGCACATAGCCATTCCAATCCACCTCATCCAATGAGTAGGCCGCCACGCTCTCCAACACGGCCATGCTAATCCTCTGCATAAGCAAGTTGTACCTTTGGCTAGAGAAGAGGGAGTGGATCGCCTTAGCCTACAATCTAACCTCGGAGTCGAGGATTTCTTGGACGCTTATTCTATTATTCATCAAGACGTTCTTCTTTTTTATCTTCAACATGGCATAAATATCTCTCTTTTGCCTCTTTTCCACCTTTGGTTCCAATCCCAGTGCCTTCTCTACCAAGGTCTTATTGAGCGGGACCTGCACTTGTTTAGTTCCTTCTCTACTCCCCACAGTTATTGTCCCACACTCCCCGTCAGGGTCATATGTCCTTAAGAATTCCACACACTTAGTGTGGTCAGCTTTTCGATGTACTTGGCAAGGTTGCACTGTTCTACAATCATCCTGACTACTTCCTCATTGGCCACCACCTCTTCGATGTTATGAATGCTCCTGAATTTGAGCTGGTTGTAGGCCCGATTTTCAAGAGAAAGGCCATACTTTGCTCTTTCCTCTTCCGTGAAGGGAAGACGATGGGATCGGTCTTATTGTGACATCTTCAACTCCTGTCATGAACCGTGGTTTATCATTAGTGCTTTCCAAAATAGTTACTTGCTGGAAGAAAAGACTTCATGCTTGCTGAACTGAAAATTTTTAGTATAAAAATAGACTTTCCCTTCAAGCTTTATTTCAAGATTTTGTGACATTTTTCTCAATCGCAAGTTAATATTTTCCTTCCTTTTAAATTCTTAGGTGTGGATTGAGGCTTTTAAGGTATGTTTTTCCTTTTCTTGTTTCCTTATGTGTTTGATTTGATCTTGGTTCGCCTTACCCCCTCCACCTCGGAATTGAGAAGAATCCTTCCTAGGATTGAAGGTTAGAGAGTATAGGGCATTCTTCAGCGCATGGGTCTAGTGTTTTACTTGTGCATGAGCCAAGTATAGAAGTTTGGATTATATTCCATATGAGCTTATAGATCCATGTCGAAGGGTCGAATGCTTACCTGGGTGATGTAAGTAGGGACATCGAGCAAGAAGTCACTGAAGTTCACGTGACTAGCAATGTGCAATTCCTCCTCGGGGAGACGATGCGATCTAAGTAGGGGTGCCCTTGAATGTGTTCTTCCATGGGTTGGTCATGAATGTATTGGAAGAGAGGGAGAGATAGAGAGAGGAGTAGGACCATGAGCTTTAGCTCATCTTCATATTCTTCTTCACTATTCCATTATTTGACTACTAACTGAAAGAGAGACTACAATAGGTTTTACACTAACCATCTAGTCGGGACTTATTAATGTCACACACATGTACAACTGTCTCCAGCTAATGTCGGTGGTCAGACACACACACAAATAAAAACGGGTGGAGCTTGATATTCTAACACCCCCACCTCAAGCTCAAACCATCTGCAACACTCCAAGTAGCTGCCTAAAATAGATGAACCTTTCTTTACCAAGTGATTTGGTAAATATATATGCTACCTAGTCTTCAGTTTTCACATGTATCAAGTCAATCTGCTCTGCTAGTACCATTTCTCTAATGAAATGGTAATGTACTTCAATATGTTTAGATCTTGCATGGTAGAAGGGATTTCTTGCTGCATCACACTGCTAAGATTATCACAATGTATCTTCACTTTGCTATCCAAGTGTATCCCCAAGTCATTCAGTAACTTCAGCAACCAAATAGCTTCACAGGATACTAAGGCCGTACCTCGATACTCAGCTTCTGTACTAGACAATGCAACTGTAGGCTATTTTTTACTTTTCCAACTAATCATGATGCTGCCCAATCCAAATGCATATCCACTGGTTGACCTCCTATCATAGGCACAACCAACCCTGTCAACATCGGTATACCCTATCAAGTCAAGGGGTTTTCCATATGCATAAAATAGCCCATAATCTATTGTACCCTTTACATATCTCAAGCTCAAACCATCTGCAACACTCCAAGTAGCTACCTAAAATAGATAAACCTTTCTTTACCAAGTGATGGAGCTTGATATTCTAACACCCCCACCTCAAGCTCAAACCATCTGCAACACTCCAAGTAGCTGCCTAAAATAGATGAACCTTTCTTTACCAAGTGATTTGGTAAAGATATCTGCTACCTAGTCTTCAGTCTTCACATGTATCAAGTTAATCTGCTCTGCTAGTACCATTTCTCTAATGAAATGGTAATGTACTTCAATATGTTTAGATCTTGCATGGTAGAAGGGATTGCTTGCAAGCATCACACTACTAAGATTATCACAATGCAGCTTCACTTTGCTATCCAAGTGTATTCCCAAGTCATTCAGTAACTTCAGCAACCAAATAGCTTCACAGGACACTAAGGCCACACCTCGGTACTCAGCTTCTGTACTAGACAATGCAACTATAGGCTATTTATTACTTTGCCAACTGATCATGCTACTGCCCAATCCAAATGCATATCCACTAGTTGACCTCCTATCATAGGCACAACCAGCCCAGTCAGCATCGGTATACCCTATCAAGTCAAGGGGTTTTCCATATACATAAAACAGCCCATAATCTATTGTACCCTTTACATATCTCATGATCCTCCTAACTATATCCAAAAGCGGTTTGTGAGGCTTCTGCATGAATTGACTAATCAGCCCCATAGCATAGCTCAAGTCAGGTCGAGTAATAGTTAGGAAGATCAAGCTACCCACCATTTATCTATCCATGGTAACACTCTCTATCTCGCTCCCAACATCAATCTACAGCTTGACATTTTGGTCTAGGGGTGTATTCATAGCCTTACATTCAGCCATACCATACTTCTATAACATGTTGAGGGCTGAAATGATGAACGGGTTGCCTCTTACCCATCCAACCTCCAATCCTCACTAAGAGAACTAAAGAGGGGCACCACCTAGCCAAAGGGAGGATGGGCTAGGACATCCCTTTTCTCAAAGAGAATCAAAAGAACCAAGACACAAATTTACAAGAGAGACTATATGTACTAGACACCCTATTAGAATATGAGAGAGAGAGATGAGAGGGGAGGGAGACAAGAGGAGAAGAGGTAAAGGAAGCTTTCCATTATGTATTTATGGAATGAGAAGATCAGAAGAGAGGGAGACAAGAGGAGAAGAGGTAGAGGAAGCTTGCCATTATGCTACATAATAAAAGAACTTACTCTTAGCTTACCTCAAAGAGATGAGGGTATTCTAGAGTGCTCTCATGTGCTTGTCATTGTCCTTCTCCTCCTCTTCATTCTCCATGGGCTCTTTATATAGCCTCCACGAGGGATTAGATTAAGCTAATCTTCTTGATTAACATAATCCTAGATGATGTATGGCATCTTTGAAAATATGGAGAATAGTGGATGGGACAAATCTCCACCTTGGTCATCATGCAAGAAGCCAAGGGTGGTGGTAGACAAAATAGAGAAAGGGAGCTAGATTACAAGAGGTGGGTGCCCAAAGCACATTATTATGATATATTTACAAGAAGGATAGAATGGAAAGTTGGTGTGGTGAAAGAGAAAAGCAAATTGCATGTAGCCAGCAGTCTGCACCTTCGTAACTTCAAATCCGTGAAGAATCTGAAAAAAGTTTCTTCTGCAACTTTGTAGATCATGTCAAAATCGATCAAGCTACGTGAGAATTTTCTTGAAAATCTCTTTTTCTTGGGAGTTATTGAGATTATAAAAAATGGCTTCCAAAAGCTGCTTTGACTTTAGTCCCCCATATATATATAAATACATATAAGCATGTGACAAAAGGGATCCATGCTTGTAAGCTTTTGTGCAAGATCCAAGTGACACCATGATGTGGATATTGACTTGTGTGCTAGGGTGAGGTGTCCTCTAATGATGGTAGTTATGGGATTTTGTTCCTCGTACACTAGCTTCCTTGGTCCCGGCCTTTTGGCAATCGTCACAAGTGCGGCACCAATGTTGCACATCTCGATGTAGACTAGGCCACACAAAACCGGCATGGAGAATCTTTCTGCTGGTTATTTCTTGAGAAAAATGTCCGCCACAAACCCCCTCATGGCAACTCTTAATCACATCCATAATCTCATTTGCTGTTGGCACCCTTCTAAGCACTGCATCCTTTCCTTTGCAATACAACACATCATTTATCAAGCGGTATTGAGTGGCCTTAGTAGCAAGCCACCTTTTCTCACTCTTACTCATATGTGTAGGTGCCTCGCCATACTCAAGAAAATAAAGCACATCTTGTAGTTGAAACTTACCCTGAAACAAGGGAAGCTTTATTGCAATGATGCCCACCATTACCTCTTTCAATTTTTCAGCTGCTAGAGCATCTGCGTCGCCATTTGTGTGCCTTGGCACAAAATAGATTTGGGCTTTTTGTAGCTTTCTCATGAGAGTTTTAGCTTCTCTCATTTTCACTGCTAAGTTATCATTTTTACAAGCCTAGATTCCTTTCATTTGCTTAACAATTAGCATAGAATCCCCAAAAACATTAAGTCGAGTGACACCATGTGAGAGACACCACCTTAAACCTAAAAGCAAGGCTTGATATTCTGCCTCATTGTTAGAATGGACATCCTCCAAGCTGATAGCTTCTCCATAAAGTTTGTCACCTTCGGGACTGAACACCACTATTCCTGCTCCGCTTTGTCTTTAATACGCTTGTAGGCCCCATCGAAGTAGAGGGCATGGGCATTCTCCACCCATGGCGGCTCCTCAAGAGGAGGTGTCTCCTCTTTTACCTTTCCCTTCTCCTTTTCCTTCTTTTGATGGCATCTATGGGTTAACAAATCAGCTAGGCAAGCTCGAGTAGAATCCTCCACCTTGAAGGTGTAGTCAAACACTTGGAGTTGTATCACCCACTTTTAGCGATTCTGGCTGAAACATCCATGTGCTGTAAGGCATAGGGCAAATGCTCTTCTTTCGTGATTACTGTGAACGGCCTAGGGAGAAGATAAGGATGAAACTTTCCTATCGCGAACATTAGAGACAAAAATATCACCTCGACCATCTTGTACCCTCGTTCTGATGCTGTCATTACTCTGCTAGAAAAGTAAACCGGTCTCATTAGGCCAGTTTTAGCATCCTTTTGTATTAATGTTGCCCCTAGAGCATCTTTCCCAAAACTCGGGTTGACAAAAAACTCTTGATCCCAACAAGGCTGTAAAATTATAGGAAGGGTGCCAAGAGCCTTCTTCACCCCGTGAAAGCACCTTTCACTTTCGTCACTCCACTGGAGCTCCTCAGAGTGGATTAACTGTTGCAGTGGAAATACTAATTGGGAGAGGAGATGAATGAACCGTCCCACATATCGCACCTTCTGAATGAAAGAGGTTAGTTGCTTCACAGAAGATGGTGATGGCACTGCCAATAGGGCCTTAACTTTATTTGGATCTGCCTCAATGTCCCTCTCACTTACGACATGCCCTAACAAAGTTGCACTGCTTTCACCAATGCGACACTTCTCATGGTTTAACTGCCCCCCATTTGTGCAAGGCGGTTGAAAGCTTCATCCACCTTCTCTAGATGTAGAGCCTTAGAACTATAAATACAAAAATCATCAATAAAGACCCTGATGGATTTTCCAAAATATGGTTGGAAGACATAATTCATGAATCGCTGGAAGGTAGTTGGGGCATTTGTTAATCCAAATGGCATTACTTTGTAAGCAAAACAACCCCAAGGTGTAATGAAGCTGGTCTTCTGTTGATCCTCCTCAGCTATTCGGATCTGGAAATAACCTGAATACCCATCACAAAGAGTGTATCTCTCATGCCCGGCCACCTCGTTGAGTATTTCATCCTGAAAGAGAAGAGGAAAGTGATCTCTCTTCGTTGCAGCATTTAGCGGCTTGTAGTCCACACAAATCCTCCATTTTCCATTCTTCTTGGGTATCACCACCACAGGTGAAACCCACTCTGAGTCCCCTATTGGATAGATGAAGCATGCCTTCAAAAGTCGTTGCACCTCAGTGAGTAGAGCGTTTTGTTGAACTACTCCCAACCGTCATAATTCGTTGCACCACTGGCCTTGCTCCCTCTTTTAGATTAATGTAATGTTGTACTGCTGTCACACCTGTGATGTATTCATAATCAGAAATAAAAAGTGCAGAGTATTTTATCACCACTTCCATGTAGGTTGCCTTCTCCTCAACTGATAGATCCTTAGCCAACATTTTTTCTAACCCTCCTTCTCGACCTTTGGAAGCTGTTGTGGAATTTCACTACTAGAAGGCCCTTTTAATGTAATCCCCATCACTTCTAGAGAGCTTTCTTCCTCCTCATTAGAAGACTCTCCCTCTGTCATAGATGACCAACCCTCGCTCGAACTCCATTCATCAGCGGTGATCTCTAACACAAGATTGTCCTGTCGGCCCTCCTTCATGTTATAGATAGTGCTCTTCCATTTTTTCTGCAGCCCCTTTTGTGGCCTTAGCTCTAAAGCCCCTGTCTCCCAATCTTGTTTGGCTTTCATTCCCATTAGCCATGGTCGCCCAAGAATGAGCGGATAGCCGTCCCCCTTCACTTGCATCAGATACATGTCAAGCTCCAATTGCACTCCACACACCTTTACCTTGACTTTCTTTATAACTCCTAAACAATTTACTACTACATTGTTAGCCATTTTGGCCCCAAATTTAGTAGTTTCATTTACCTCTAATCCCAAACGATGCATCAACTTTTCCGTCATGACAAATCCTTGCACCTGGCTCAATGTGTCGGCGTGAGCAAGCCCTCCTCTTTTTACTGTTGCGTGTCCTTGCAATCATTGATGACTCTGTCTCCTCTTCCATATTTTCAACCTCCTTTGGTGGTGTAGGCTCCATTCTCTCAATTCTACGTGCTTTCTTCACCGGCATTGCTTTAACCTCTACTACTTTGGCATTCCCTTTGACATCACTCTCATCTAAACTAATTATCCTAACATCATGATTCTCTGGCAGCTGGATAGGCAAGGGCGGCACCTCTGCAAGTGGTCGAGGATACTGGAGAACTTGAACCGGCGGTGGAGGCCTTGGATTTGATGGAACAAACCTTTCCCTAGGTGGTGTCACTTGTTGTCCCCTCCTTCTTGGTTGGAACCCATTTCCTGAAAAACACCTGGGATGAGGGAAAAAGTACATACCATGGCCAGTCTCCCCACAATTATAGCAACCATGCTCTCTTTCTTGTCTCCTTGGACCTCGATTGCCTTCATTTATGAGGGGAGGGGGCCGTACTCCTTGCACCAAATTTAACGAAAGGCTTTCAAGTTGATTAGTAATGCGTTGTAGGAGCTCTTGCTGTGGCATCTCTGGTTCAGGTGGGGCCTCTGTTATTTCTCTAGGCCTGGGCATGGTTGGTAAAACCTGCATGGGCTCAACTCCCCCCTTCAATTGGGCTTGATACTTCAATTTTCTATCTTTCTCCCTGGCATAAGTGACTGATTCTTCATAGGATGTGGGAAACTTTCCTTTGATCTTATCCCTTAGTAGAGGATTAAGTCCGGCTAGAAAACAATATTTCTTAAGGCAATCAGGTACTCTTTCTCCCTCAGCTAAGGAGGTTGTCCATTTATCCCACAATTTTATAAACATGCCTTCATAGGCTTGCTACTCCCCTGGTAAGGTTTGGTGAAGATCTAAGAGTTGTCTCCAAATATCTTCAAGTGGCTCTATATCTTGGTACTTGCGCATGAATGCAGTCTTGAGATCCTCCGAATTACCCCTTGTAGCCTCCGAGAGAGCTTGATACCACACTCGAGCATCACCCTTTAGAACTAAAGGGAAGGCCCGTACTTTGGTTGCTTTATCATCCTGGCCTGTGACTAGGAAGGCCATTTCTAAGTCATCCAAAAAGTCCAGAGATTTCTCTCCTTTGTGTCCAAAAAACTTGGAAAAGCCATGATAGGAAGATGTTGATCTAGCTCAATACAAAATAAAGATGAACACGTCTAGGCCCAAGTCATATCTTATTAAGGGTAGAATAAATGGATTTACAGATGCATTAATCTCAGCAAGACGACGAGGGCCCAATAAGCCCCTTATAATATTTTGAAACCTGAGCTTTGTGCTAATGATTATATGCACGGTTTGTCTAGCAAGTGGACGGATAGGTCCGTACAAATCCCTATGGTTCATGGGATACACTTAGAGTAGAATAAATATGTGCACATTAAAGGAGATGTTATAATCCAAAATAGGAAGTATTATGGGATCAGGGGACAACAAGATCTCTCTCAACTTCTCAGCTCCAAAATAGAATACCAACCTTTGCTGAAAATGTATCTTTCTACTAATGCACACATCCACCCGAATGTTTTGAACCGATTGAAAGTTGTAGAAAGTAGGAGTAGTCATTGATGCATTAACTACAAATTTTCACTACAAACTTTCATGAAGCGTGTTGTTGAAGCTATGGCCTCTTAGATCCCACCATTCGAGAGATGCGAAGGATTTTCTCACCACTGATTAGCGTAGCTTTTGTGTGACCATCATCATCGTTGTAAAGTTCATAGGCTTCGATAGCTACCTTCTCAATTACTTTGAGTCTTCTTGCTAGTAGTAGTTGAAGCGCATCACCATATGTAGCCTCTCGCCAATACCGCACACCATTGATGTGTAACTCCCCCTCCAAGAACTTGTTAATCCCCGATTTTGAAAGCGCCTTCAGCACTTGAAGGCGAAGCTCCTTAGGGAGTGTCTTTACACTAGACACCAAGCACTCAACACAATGCCTTGACCTAAAGACTTGATGAGAGCAAGATTTCTCATGAAGAAAAGAAGGGTGTGTGTAATTAACTTGCTTTACCTGCATACGTGCCGTTTGTCGATAAAGATCCTTCTTCTCTTGAGCTTCTTTTGGAGACCATAGTGGTACTCTTGAGCCTTGAATAGGGTTTGATGAAGATTCCTCCTTGTGATTCCTTAACAAACACTCGTTGAAGAAGAGGACAACTCCTTAGATGTTTCTTTCTTCATAGAAGTTGTAGAGCGTAGCTTGAGAACTCCTCAGCAGGGGCACCAAAAATGAGGGCTAAAATGATGAACGGGTTGCCTCTTACCCATCCAACCTCCAACCCTCACTAAGAGAACAAAAGAGGGGCACCACCTAGCCAAAGGGAGGATGGACTAGGACATCCCTTTTCTCAAAGAGAATCAAAAGAACCAAGACACAAATTTATAAGAGAGTCTATATGTACTATACACCCTATTAGAATATGAGAGAGAGAGATGAGAGGGGAGGGAGACAAGAGGAGAAGAGGTAAAGGAAGCTTTCCATTATGTATTTATAGAATAAGAATATCAGAAGAGAGGGAGACAAGAGGAGAAGAGGTAGAGGAAGCTTGCCATTATGCTACATAATAAAAGAACTTACTCATAGCTTACCTCAAAGAGATTAGTGTATTCTAGAGTGCTCTCATGTGCTTGTCATTGTCCTCCTCCTCCTCTTCATTCTCCATGGGCTCTTTATATAGCCTCCATGAGGGATTAGATTAAGCTAATCTTCTTGATTAACATAATTCTAGATGATGTATGGCATCTTTGAAAATATGGAGAATAGTAGATGGGACAAATCTCCACCTTGGTCATCATGCAAGAAGCCAAGGGTGGTGGTAGACAAAACAGAGAAAGGGAGCTAGATTACAAGAGGTGAGTGCCCAAAGCACATTATTATAATATATTTACAAGAAGGATAGAATGGAAAGTTGGTGTGGTGAAAGAGAAAAGCAAATTGCATGTAGCCAGCAGTCTGTGCCTTCGTAACTTCAAATCCGTGAAGAATTTGAAAAAAGTTTCTTCTGTAACTTTGTAGATCATGTCAAAATCGATCAGGTTACGTGAGAATTTTCTTGAAATTCGCTTTTTCTTGGGAGTTATTGAGATTATAAAAAATGGCTTTCAAAAGCTGCTTTGACTTTAGTCCCCCATATATATATAAATACATATAAGCATGTGACAAAAGGGGTCCGTGCTTGTAAGCTTTTGTGCAAGATCCAAGTGACACCATGATGTGGATATTGACTTGTGTGCTAGGGTGAGGTGTCCTCTAATGATGGTGATAGATTCCAAATCTTAGTGATGCAGATGGAACCATGTGTAGTTGGAGGCTAGTCCTTTGAAAAATCTATGCACTCACTCAACTCCTAGGTGTAATCCATTTCCATCTTCACTAAGATAACCATCCCTTTTACCCTTTACATTGACATGCCTCCTAAGAACTTGTTCCCCCATTTACTAGAGTTATCATAATCGAGAAGCAATGTAGCATACCTAGTGCTTGAAAAGTAAACCCAAAGTGATATGGGAATCTCTTGATAGGGGTTTTGGCCAAATTTTGTGGTAGTAATCTGGGTTGTAAAAAACCCGGATCAATGTCATAATCATACTACGTTTGCAATAACCATATGCCTTGAGGCATAGACACTACCTCAATTCCCAGAAAATAATTCAGCCTACAATAATGACTTAATATTAGCAATCCCACTCTCATCACCTCTAGTAATGATTAAATCATTGACATAGACAACTAGAAACACATAGCCATGATCTATCTTCTTCACAAATAAATTGTGATCTGCATCACCCAATCTAAATCTATGCTGCTATAAATAACTCCTAATTTGAGCATTGCAAGCTCTGGGTGCCTATTTCAGCCCATATAATGCCTTTTTCAGCTTGCATACATGTGTCGAAAAATCCAAATGCACATTAGGCCGCTCCATATAAACTTCTTCATGTAAGTCACCATTCAAAAATGCATTTTTAACATCCATTTTTCATAACTTCCAGCCTTTAGACACTGCCAATGCAATGACTATTCCGACTATTGCCATTTTAGCTACAAGGCTGAAACTCTCCTCATAGTTAAGGCCATAGTGTTATGCATACCCTTTTGCAACTAGTCTAGCCTTATAGCATTCCAATGACCCATCCGGCTTGCACTTAACCTTGTACACCCATTTGTAGCCAATGGGGACTTTGCCTTTAGGCAACTAAACCAAATCCCATGTTCCATTTTCAGCCAAAGTTGAATACTCTTCGTCCATGGCACCACACTAGTTCTCATCTACAACTACCTCATCAAACTTAGTAGGTTCTTTTTGAAACCTATCACCTTAGTCATATAGACGTAATGAAGGGCTGAATATCTAGTGTATGTGTACCTATCAATTGGTCTTCTAACCCTCTCAGATCTCCTCAATTGTGGCTTACTCTGTGCTTAAGGTGGTACATACCAATTCTGCCTTGCACCAGGTGTTATAACAAAAGGAATCCCCAACTCACTGTCCAAGCTATCACTGTTGGATGACTCATAACCTACAATAAGTCGACTTGTTACATCCTCAAACATCTTTTCTTTTCCCTTCTACAATCTCCCCCTCACTGACATGTCTGTGTAAGTGGATGTAGGAGTGCGATTCCGACTGTCCTGACTAAGGACTCACTGTAGATAACACATCACATGTCAGACTACTCATAGATGTACTAACTACAAGGGTATTTTTAGCATTACTTGTGCTGGTTGATCCATCAGTAGGCACTGCAATTGGATTCCCATACTAAGAAGCTAACTCGACAAAGATAACATCTCTGCTTATCAACATCTCATGAGTGTGGGAGCTTTCACTCAACTGCAAAGACCCACGGACCGCTTATTGTTTCAAGCGTTCCAAGCCGAGCACTAATGGCTACCTCTCACATAGCCGATGCGCCATCCATATCTACGAGTGTAGTGAGCTTACCTCCATGCCGATCAAGTTACCTCCTCTCTCGCGCACTCTGATAGCTCCATGATTCAAGTGCAAGCTTCAAGCAAGCTCCATCCTCAAGCTCCATGCTCCAAGCTCCATCACCGCGAGCAAGACAAGAGAAGAGAAGAGAAGAGAAGAAGAGAGGAGAAGATGGAGAGCTTCTCCTCCTCGGTCCCTCACCCTCACACACTCACTCCCTCACACTCTCACACTCCCTCCCTAAAGCACAAGCTCAAGCAAGCAAGAACAAGAAGAAGAGGAAGAAGAGGAGAGCCACTTTTGGCCACACACAAGAATGAGCTTCTCATTCACTTTTCAACTTTATATACAAAACCCTAAATCCCTTTTGGGCGGTCATCCCCTTATCCCCTTTTTACCATGGCCAGCCGTGGCCTAGGGCCTTTTTCCCATTGTCCTTCTATCTTACTAGCTTCCTTTCCACCGCTCGTCTACATTTACAAATTGCACGGGTGAGAGCCCGCCGGCGCTCCTTGAATTAAACCATGATGTGCTTGCGCTCTTTTACAAAAGTATTGACTTGCGCTTTTCCTTGTGCGCCTTTCTCCCTTATTTAGGACTTTTCTCCTTGTGCGTCTTTGTCTTCCGTTTCACTTTGCCTTGGCCTTTGTCCTCTGCTTTAGCTTTTCTGAATTTTCCACCTTCGTTCTTTTGAGGGTTAACATTACCCCGAGTGTCAGTCCCATGGCTCTCACCATCGTAGGTAGCAGGCTTTAGCATGCACCGAAGACGTGGGTGGCAAGGACGTATGTGGTTGTCGTGGAGAAGTGTTGGTAGTGGTGGGGGGAAGGTCGGTGGGGGCACGTTGGTGGTTTAGATGGCTGGTGGTAGGGCTATTGGAGTTGGTGGTAGGGTTGTTCTTTGTGGGGATTGCACTAATGGAGTACAAGTGGCGGTTTGTTGGGGATTCTGCACATGACGATTCTTGGCAGGCTTGCAGGATGATAAAGGATAGGAATTCAAAGTTGAGTGTCAATGAAGAGCGAATGACACCTTCGTTGGAGTCTTTAATACCTACAATTGAAAATTTCTCATAGGTGGTCTCTCCCTAGGGGTAGTGCTAGTCTTCTCTATCGTGCACAAGACATAGTTCAATTAGTTTGGGAGACAGGTCGGACTCTAAGCAAACTGAGAGTATTGTCCTGCACTTGAGGACCCTAACTGTGTATATACTTCGGTGCAAATATTATGTGAGTGCTTGTGCATACGTAGATATTACGTAGGTAGAAGACCATGGGCTGGTTTCTCGTAACAATGTGTGGATGAAGCAAAGTTGTCCATGTTGAGAAGAGGTACACGTGAAGGTGTATGAGACATCCTTTGCGTTGGACTACACAACGTAGCCTAATTGAACACAAGGACACCGCACTTTTAGTAGTTGGGAGCTATTGAAATTACTTGATGAGGACGGTGTACTTTTCATGGCCATTCATACGGTGCTTACCACAAGTGATTGCAATGGTATTAAGGTAGAGTGCAAGAGGGAATTGTGCAAATGGGTCAGGGTGACAGGTCTAACCATAGGCAAGACAAGCTCCCTAGGTATGTCCTGCCCTTGGTGTGCCCTAAGCAATTGTGGGTGATGCTAAGGGGCTAGGGGATTATGGACGGAGCCAGCCGACCAAGGTCACTAGACGCACCTAATTTGAGGACCCCTAGGTGCTGTGCTGTGATCGTGGGTGCTTCTTATTTCTCATTCTTTTCTTTTCTTTTTTTTCTCTCTTTTTTTTTCTTTTTCTTTTTTCTCTCTTTTTTTGTGTTTCTTTTTCTTGTGCTTTTTTTGTCTTTTTTTCTTTCTTTTTCTTATGTTTTCTCCCCCCTTTTTTTTTTACTTGCCTGAGTACAATCATTGCAATATGTTGAGGCTATTAGCCTTTCAATGGGTTGGGAAATGTCAAACTTCAAAGGCTTAGGAAATAGATATTACAGTGATGATTGCGCCCTAGCCTCATTGTTAGAGAAGTCGTTGTTGAGATGGGGAGATACACTTGAGATATTGCAAACCTCTTTGCGACACGCGATGTCGGTACAATTGAGATAACAACTGTCGTGAGCCAACTGTAGAGCTTGACCCAGAAAGAGAGCGTAGCCCACGACTATGCTTTGGGTCATGCGATGTGGGCACTCGCAAGGGTGATTTTTCACATTCGATAGCGTGGCTTTGTCATAGTTCTTTGTGAAGTTGGTGATCTTGTAGTGACTTGGGCATTGAACATGTTCGCACAAAGACCTGTGTCATCCTACATCCACTTGTCACTTCATGAGAGTATATGCAAGTTGCATGCGTCAAGTACAACGAACAAATGCAATCATGTCAAGATATTACTTTTTCAAAATCCTATGATGCTGATTTTGATGCCTATTTCGGTGCTTGTTAAAGATGTGGCATATATTAGCGATAGGTAAGGGAAGTGTATACAAGTGGGGAGCCTGCCCCTTTAACCCTCAAAAGACAAAAAGTTATGGTAGGATAGACTTTGTTAAGTTGCTTGCAAATCATAGGAGCTACTCTATTTGCACAAGGCAGGGTGAGTCCGGGTGGTCAGGCGACTAAGATTCTGCTGGTGAGGGGCTCCTGTGAGGTTGGGCAGGGAAGATGTCGACCAGGACCTGAATGGTGTAGTCTCTGGCCGCAATCGTTTCCAAAATGCTTTTGACTAATGCATCGAATTCTTCCTTGTCTCGAGCTGCCCATTTTGCCTTTGAGCACCTGGTGCCCGAGCGTATATTGGGGGCTCACACAACTGGTGTTGCCACGCCTTGTGTGCTTCTTTGAGCTTCTATTCCCCTGGCCTGGGGATTCCTCGGCCTATGTCCGGGGCAGTGTCGCTTGGGACCTCGTTTCTTTGCATACCTTTTGAGGCTAGGCACGTAGCGCACCGGCGGAGGAGCTTGTGAAGCATGTTCCCTTCGACGGCGGAGAGCATCTTTGCAAGCCAGTTGCCATGGGTGCTCCATGTCTTCCACGTAGGGACTGCAAAATGTGAACCAAGGATTACGCCTTGATACAGGATAAAACCATTCATATGGAAGGGATTATAGTGTGAGTTATCAAGCGCATATGACGAGAAGGGGAGCGGTGAGGCATGCAGTGTTTGTTGTAGAGGGATGGCCCCCATAATGATGTTCATTTGGCCTCCAGCCATTAGCATATCTTGGCTCATGCTAAGTTACGTGGGCTGGTTGTCATGGAGTGGGGCATGGCTCATCCTCGAAAGGATAGACCGGAAAGGGGGAAAGGTGTATAGAAAGGGAAGGTACCCTATCTACACCATCAGAGATGTTGGTCAAGGCTTTCTATGGTGGTAATGAGGGTTGCATGCTCTCCGCCTGGAGATGGAAATGGTCACACAACTTCTAAATGTGTGGTGAGAGGAGGACCTGAGGAGCTTAGCCTGTTGAACCTAACTCTTCTCCCTGCGCTTGAATATTATTGCTTGTGTGTGTTGATAGTGTCTATACAAGGTCACAAAGGTCATTGTTTATTTATATACATCTCCATGAATCCATGTCACTTCACAATGATAAAAGCCAATTGTAGAACTCCGGATTGTATTGGAGCATGGCACACGTATCTAGTACTCGTGGCAGCTTACTCAATATCGATAGATATTTTGCAACATCGAGTAGCATGGAACCTTGCCCGAGTCTACTGGCAACATGTAACTCCTCCTCAGTGAGAACCTTATCAGACAGAGGGTTCTCTTGGCTAGTTTTAGCTAAGTCCGTACCCCGAATGGTAGTTAGCACTCGAAAGGAAGTTGGTGCCACATAGGTTGGGTCTCTTTGAGACCGCCATTTGGCCAATTGCTCCTCTGAGACTGTCATGATCTGGGCTCCTAGTTCGGCTATTGCAATGCGGTTTTCACACTAATGTTATTCGAATTGACTTCAACGCTCTGACAGTTGCTTTAGTTGCTCTATTTCTAAGAGATCTGGTTGGCAGAGCACGTCATTGAATGTGACAGTTAAGCATAGTTCGTCGGTTTCCTCGTCAGAGATGAGTCGCATGCATTCATATAGGAGCCTATTATAGTACTCATCAAGATGTTATTGCTCTTCCCAGGATAAGGGAAATGGCAAGTATTATTCGAGCTACTCTTTAGGGAATACGCCCATGTCTGCCAGGACATAGACACGTGCGAACACTTTGAGCTTAGCATCCAACTCGGTTAAGCATTCTGTGACACTTCTATGTTCAACGAGGGCTTGCTTGGTTGCTATCTCATGCAAGGTTCTAGGAGTTTGCCTGGGCTTTAGCATAGCTGGGGGCTCAGGCCTAGAAGAGCAAGTTTGGCCAACCCTAGGATTTCTTATACTCTTGGGGTTTCCATGTTTCTCCTGAGGCTTCATTATTACATCATGGTTCTCCTTGGATGTGACTGGTATAGATTTGTCACCCTGTTGTGACAGCGTTGTATCCACTCTTAATTGGTCAATGCGAGTTCTATTGTCGGTGGATTGAGTGTTGCAAGCAGCCATTGATGGTAACGACTGCTTTGATTTTTCAGAGCACACGGATGTGTCTGAGGTTTCACCGCTATTAGGAGAGGCATCAATTGGTTCAATATTCCTCAGCTCTCCAACGCTCTTCGTCTCAATGTTCTTGAGGTCCACAACCACCTGCACCTGCTGTTGTTTTTGTTGTTTTCTCCTCTTTTTCTTGGTCAGTGAAGGTGTATCTCTCAATGACTCAGGACCTTGGACTAGGTCAACCGTTGATGTGCTTGGTTGGGCCTCAGCATTCTCTTTCTCTGGTGTGTCCTTATGGGACATAGCCATGGCCTGCTGAATAGCCTTGCTAGGTTGTGGGGGTACAACTGCCTCCCTTTTTGGAGAGTCTAGCTCTTCAGCCAATTTCCTTGTGTTTAACTCCTCCAGCCTAGGCTTTAGGCACTTTGGAAGTGCTAGAGTTGTCAAGGTAGTTGGTTGTGACACCTCCTCCATAGGTAAACTACTAAGGACACATTCCACAAGGGGCATTGTCACGGCCCAGGGCAGTGACTGATGTGATCCCTGATTGGAAATAGTAGCAACTAGTCCAGTGGGCTGCCTACTCTTGGTGGATTGCGGTGTCAAGTCCTTAGGTCGATTGGAAGTGGTCGTGTCTTTTGTTGCCCTTTGAGCACTCATCTGTGTAGATTGAGCATGAGTTGATCTAGTCACATTGGGTTGCATAGGCATATCCTTGGGCCGAGAGCTACGGCTAGTGTCATGTCCCACCTCTTGGACATTTGGAAGCTTAGATGGAGATAGAGATTGGGAGTGAGCAGCCACCCTTGACGACTGCTGCCTGCTTCCTGTGTCTATTTCGAAAAAGAGGGCGTAGGAGATCTAGGACTCTTAGGTGGACTTGGCACTGGCTGAATGATTTGCTCGAGGCTATTAGACGATTGTGCCATTTGCTTTGTTGAGTGATCAGCCTTGCCATGAGCAATGTTGTGCCCATGATGCCTGTTATCCTCTTGGGAAGTCAAAGGCTCCTTGGGCACTAGTGGACCTTGTGCATGCTCGATAGTTACCTCTGATATCTGCTTGCTAAGCACGCTAGGCTGAGGATCTACTTTTTGATAGGTCATGTTTGGTTTCTTGATTTCACTCGTGAGGGGTTCAATCACTCCAATATTTTTGGTTTGAGACTTGGATTTTCGTTTAGGTTTCCTCCTACGCCTCTTCGCTTTTGACATAATTTGGGCTTCTGACAAAGGTGGTTTAGTAGGGGGTTTTGGTACCCAAATCCCTCGGTTGCCTGCATAATACCCTTGAGCATGAAGCAATGCCTTGGATATCCATCATGGCATTATGCTAGCTCTCCATCGATGCCTTCATCTATAAGGCTTGGGCTTCTTTCGTGGTCTTCTACGATATTTGTAAGTCCAAACCCTATCCTTGGCCTTGTCTCCTAACCTTTTTGTTTCAAGTATGGCCTCACTCACTGGTTCTCTCTATTCAACCTACGCTTGTATCAACGCTTTCAACAACTCTTTGCTCTCATTATAGGCTTGCTTGGTATGTCAGAATGCTCCTTGCCCTTTCCTCAAGGTTTGGTGAGGCCACCCTTGCTAAAAGTCGTGATTATCCTCACACCTGGTAGTGTTAGGTGTATCCTCTATGCTATATAGTCGGCTTCACACTTCGTTGCCTTTTTGAAGGGCCTTCCTAGGAGGATTTCCTTTCCACAATTCTTGCCATTTGGAGGAACATAGAACAAGACTGACAAGCTTTCTGTTTCAATAGTTACAATGATTCTGCACTTCCCTAGAAGTGCTTGTGGGCGTTCCCCGTAAGGATTAAGAGTTGCATCAGTCGGCTCTGGTTGATCTAGTAGAGTCCATGCTTCGTAAGTCAAGATATTGAAATCTGCTCCTTCATCAATCAGAGCATCGATAGTATGCTCTCTTTTCGCAGTGAGTTTGACCCTAAGATAAGCAGGTGGTACTATGTCCTCGTCTTCCAGGTCTTGGCTTGTAAATTTAAGCCTTCTGACAAGTGCCCTTGAGACCCCAATTGCACGACTAGATGTGGATTCTCCACTGGTGTCTTGGGTCGTCTGTGCAGTGCTGCTCAAGGTACATCTCTCATCAAGAGTGTCATGTCTAGTCATCTTCACATTTGTAGCTTGCTAATGTTGCATTTTGCTCTCACTAGACACGATCTGAACACAATGTCTTTGTGTTCTCGTGGTGTAGCCTTTTTGCCCTTGATGGCTAGATTGGCCCATTGATGTTCTAGGGTCTCTGTTTCTCTCTGTTCGGGTATGGGCTTTTGGTTGCTCTTTTGCAAGTGAGAATCCATGCTCGTGTAGAGCCATTACTACACTAGGGTCCAATTTGGAGGACCTGTCATGGTGCACTTTTTCTCTCCAACCTACTTGAGGGAGGTGCGGAGGGGGCAGAGGGGGCAGAGCCCCCTCTGCGAGGGTCCGGGGGGCAATCCCTCTTGGCCCATATGGCCATTACGGTAAACACCATGCGCAATTTGGAGGACCATTTATAGCCAAATTTTGAACTACTTGCCCTAAGTTTCAGCCCAGTGATGAATCTGTGATGTGCCTTTAGCTCTATGTAGCCTTTGGGGTCAATTTCGGGGTTTAGATGCGTCAAAATTTGAGTTCTAGATACCTGTCTGATTTTGACAGTTTTCTATCCAATTCTCAGATGTCCAATTTTCAGGAGTTCGATTATTTAGAATCAATGTCCAATTTTGGGATTGTCCGATCGGCCCAATGGTCCGATTTTGGTCACGTCCCATTTCTGGAATCGAACGTCTGATTCCGATTTTGAGTGGCCTGATTCCTTGTTTTCGATTTCCAAGGTCCGAGTGTCCGATTTTCAAAATCAGACGGTCGAGTGTCTGATTTTCAAAATCGGACAGTCGAGTGTCCGATCCAGTAGGCAAAGGTGGTTCGACTGGTCCGATCCTAGGACTCAGATTGAACGGGTGGTCCGATTTTCGAAGTCGGACGGTCCGAATCCAAAGATAGGGCAATCCTATTTTGGGGCTCGGACGAACTGGTCCAATTGCACGGCCGACGGCCCGCGAGTTGTACGCGACGCCTCTAGGCTGACATCTACTTCACCGAATCGTGCCATGCCATCTAATTAGATGCAAAGCAACAGAGGAAAACGCCTGGCATACCTGAAAATGGTGTGGTGCTCGAATCGATCAGCACGTTGACGATCTCCCCGCAACTCTCTCTCTCTCTCTCTCTCTCTCTCTCTCTCTCTCTCTCTCTCTCTCTCTCTCTCTCTCTCTCTCTCTCTCTCTCTCTCTCTCTCTCTCCCCCCCTTGGCTCTCAAGCTCACTCTCTTCTCAGAGGGCAGGATGTCAAATGTGGCCTTTCCTCGTTCCCTGGGCCTCTTATTGCCCCATCCCAACCTGATGTGACCTCAGAGGTTAGTCCCTCATACTCTTCCAGCCAGAAATCTGAATATGTGCCCCTATTTCCCTATTTAAACCTGTTATACAGCAACAGAAAACCCTACTGTTTTCCTTCTTTTTTCCTATCCTAACCTTAACCTAATGCAACAAAAATCAAAACCAGATATGGAGATGGATGGTCCTACTCTAATATTCAACAACAAATCAAAAACCTATTTGCTAAGGAGATCGAATACCTCTTCAAACCCTCCCTTACTTCCTACCTATCTACCTCAAGCACCGGTTCGGGGAAAACCCTACTTCAATGCTCGATTCAAAGTGCGTAAGTGCTCAAGGCTTGAATCCGTTGGTCCCGGCAATAATGGAACCAAAATATGGGAGCTTTCACTCAACCGCCAAGACCCACAGACCGCTTATTGTTTCAAGCGATCCAAGCCGAGCACTAATGGCTACCTCTCACAAAGCCGACGCACCATCCATATCTACAGGTGTAGTGAGCTTACCTCCATGCCGATCAAGTTACCTCCTCTCCTTCGCACTCCCCAGTAGCTCCATGATTCAAGTGCAAGCTCCATCCTCAAGCTCCACACTCCAAGCTCCATCACCGCGAGCAAGAGAAGAGAAGAGAAGAGAAGAGGAGAGGAGAAGATGGAGAGCTTCTCCTCCTCGGTCCCTCACCCTCACACACTCACTCCCTCACACTCTCACACTCCCTCCCTCAAGCACAAGCTCAAGCAAGCAAGAACAAGAAGAAGAAGAAGAGGAGGAGAGCCATTTTTGGCCACACACAAGACTGAGCTTCTCATTCACTTTTCAACTTTATATACAAAACCCTAAATCCCTTTTAGGCGGTCATCCGCTTATCCCCTTTCTTACATGACCGGTCGTGACCTAGGCCCTTTTTCCCATTGTCCTTCTATCATTTCCTAGCTTCCTTTCCACTGCCCGTCTACATTTACAAATTGCACGGGTGAGAGCCTGATGCTCCTTGAATTAAACCATGATGCGCTTGCGCTCTTTTACAAAATTATTAACTTGCACTTTCCTTGTGTGCCTTTCTCCCTTATTTAGGACTTTTCTCCTTGTGCGTCTTTGTCTTCCGTTTCACTTTGCCTTGGCCTTTGTCCTCTACTTTAGCTTTTCCAGATTTTCCACCTTTGTTCGTTTGAGGGTTAAGAATGAGTAGATGGTACATAGCATTTATAGGCCTTGCTATCCTGCGCATAACCCAATTAACATGCTCTTGACAACCTTAGGATCCAATTTTTTCCTCTTTTCATCCAGAATATGCACATATACAATGCAGCCAAATACCTTTAAGTGTCTAATGTTAGGCTTATGACAATACAACCTCTCATAAGGTATTATACCATGAATCCCTATTGTAGGGGTTCTATTTAGCACATATTGGAGCCTCGAGAGGAACACCAAGGAAAAGGGAATTCTCTTGCAAGAAAATATATCTTGTAACATCAACAAGCTTGTTTATCATGTTTCATATTGTCACAATGAAGAAAAGAACACCAGGCACAACGAATCTTCATGCAGCATCATGTAGATCTCCCACGGATTTTAATAGAATCAACCATATTCTTCAATATCTTCATAAAATCCATCAATGGAACAAAGAAAGCAAAGAAATACACCATCTTTGAATGGAAATACATCACATAGTATTCATCTTCAATATCTTCATAGTCTTCTCTCTCAATCTCTCATATACAATCACTCTGTTTCAGTAGAATTAGCTATCTCTGACTCTCTCTCTCTCTCTCCATCAATAATACATCATATCCTCACTACAATCTCTCAAAAATCACTCTCAATAATCACTCTTAGGTCGTGGATACCCCTCCCAAGAGGTATGTCTGATATGAAGAGTCACCAGAGCCACTACAGTGTCTCTTCACAGCTCACTACTGTCACTTCACTCTAGTCTTCACTTGAGTCTTCAACAGCTACTTCTTCCACTTCTTTCAGCTCTTTTGCACTTGTATTCACCTCTTTCCAAGGCTAGAAAACTTTCCCCAAAGTCACACATACATTCCACAGAACACTTACAGAAGCATACAGAACAGTCTACAGAACAGTACCAGAACAACTACAGTACAGAACAGAACAGAACAGAAACAGAAGCAGAGGCTCTACAGAAGACCTATAGAAGGTTACAGAAGATCATCAAAACCACATAACTCATTCTCAAACCATTCCAAACTCTCACAAACCATTCAATAAGCTTTCACAAGCTCTCAATCTTCATCAATCAATACTTCATCCCTCCTTACAGAAGACAATCAAAACAAAACAGACCAAAACAGAACAAAACAGACCAAAACAGAACAAAATAGAAGGTATACATAACCATTCAGAACCTATTAGAACATCACAGAACCATCAACAAACATCATGAACTTCCAAAACACAATCAATATCATCTAAAACACTCTCAAACCACTTCCAAGTCAATCAATCATCCCATAAAATCAACCATTCAGCTCTCAAAAACAACAAAAATCAGCCAAAAAATAAGTCATTTCAACACTCAACATATCCCCACACTTAATAAGGAAGCGTCCTCGCGACCCAGGAAAAAGGGAATACAAGTTCATTTAAAATCTCAACTTTGATCTTCAATATCTTTTCACAAAGAATCCACCCACCACGACCCCAACTTATAACCTGTTTCTGATATAAAAAATATAAAGAAAGGAAAACTCTTTATACATTAACACCTCTTATCAAACTAAAAATCACCACAAATTTGTAAAGGATATAAGAGTTTGCTTCGTCTTCTTCAGCATCAGCTTCAACTCTCCAACCACGACCCCAGCTCTACAAATCTCCAAAACAGAGCTCGTACACGAAATCCAATAGGAAACTACCACGTTCGTTTGACATAAATGAACTCACAACACAAACACTAATACACAACACAACCATCTGAATGACATCTTCAAAAAGAGAGTTTTGCATTAAAAGCTTCCACCATACATTGGAAAGGTATCAATGAAGATGATCCCTCTTAAAAGATTGATGTTGTCGAAATCGATCCATAGATAAGGATTCATCTACAAAGTTTTTGGGAGGATTTTGGAAAAATTGGAGACAGCACATCCTTTCCAACAGGACCAAGTATCTGCTAGGCAAACAGAGGGCATGAAAATACAGTATCTCCAGCTGTTGAGAATCAATGCTAACATTGACATTCATGCACAACTTTGGAATAGGCTTTGAATCATTATGAGAGTGCCTATGCATATACGCCAGGTACCAAGCAAAGTGAGCAGTTAATCTCACTGAGGGATCTGCAGACTGTGAATATTGTTGGGCAAAATGAACATAATTTTGATAAGCTTGACTGGAAGCTGTCCATTCTCCTGGAATTACTGGCCAATTAATCTGCGGTCCTGTAAGGCAATCATCCGAACTCCATCCCCTTCTTCTGGAAATCTGAGTATCAAAACCGTCACAGTCACTAACCAACTGAGGTGGTTGAGATATGGAAGTGCTAGGAGAGGGTAATGGAATAAGGGAAAGTGGATGTAGGGAAGGATAGGAAAAATCATAAAAGGAAGAAAAGGTTAAAGAAGGAGTGGCAGAAATTTGTAAGGAATCACTAAGGAACGGTGTTAACTGATAAATAGGAAATGTGGAGGGTACATTAATGAGGGGTGAAGGACAGGGTGGAGAAGGGGAAAATACCCTATCCTCAATAAAGGAACAGTAAGTGAAAATAGGAATTTGAGGAAAATTTGAAGGTTGGAAAAGAAGTGGTAAAATAATTGTGGAATTAGATTGACAAAGGGAAAAATATATAGCATAGCGGTGAGCCATTTGTTGGTAATAGAGGAGGGTAGGAACAGAAGGTCCCAAAAGAGATCGTCTATGATAGGCATCAAAGAAGGTAGCATCAAACGGATTATGTTTGGAAAGATAGGTTAAGAGATCCATCCTCAGTTGATTAGTACTCTGGGCAAAGGTAGGAGCTGTGTTTTGTCTTTGATTGAGGACCACCGAATCAATCATGGGATGCCACGAACTATCATGACAATCAGCTACTTTGGAGGAATAACTTTGGAACATATCAGCTATGCGCAACTCCAAATGATTGACATACAAAACAGCCTGTAAGACCACATCCCCCACATACCATGCCATATCTACCTCATCTGGAATTAACAAATCTCCTCGGAGATACATGTATGACATCAACATGGTATCTGGCATGACAGAATCTTCAAAGACCATTCTAACTACCTCTGTCAACAACTCAGCAGACCAAGCCCCACTCCAACCATCCTCTGGAAAAGGTAAATCCATCGTGGAAAGCTTCATATAGAAGACCAACTTCTGTAAGTGGTAGTGGACAAAGAAAGAATGGTCTGGTAAGACATATTCCTGAAACTGCTCAAAGGTAGACCATAACAAGTCCATTCTGGACTGCAATCTTTCCACTTTATCTTGGAATAGAGGACACAAAGTAGCCTGTCTCTGAAGAGCAGCCAAGTCCTGCTGTGAAAGAGAAGGAATTAATGGAACAGGAGGGCTTGGAGGAACAGAGCGGGACTTTGCAAGCTGATCTTGCAACTGCTGGATTTGGGAGGCTTGGTTGGCCACTGTGTCATTAGCCATCTGTAAAGCTGAAAGCTTGTCATCTAAAAGAACTTGGAATTCTTTCGCTTCGCTGGACATCCTCTCCTTCTCCTCTGAAAGGCTAGTAACCTGTGACTGAGCCTCGAATAACTGGGTCTTCAATGAAGAAATCTCATCGCTTTGAGTGGCAACCAGTTGGGTTTGCTGTTTCATTTGCTTAAATAAATCTGCTAGGGTATCCTTAGCAGAAGCTAACTCAGAGGTTGCCTTATGCAACTGGTCCTTAGACTGCATGAGCTCTTCATAGAAAGATGCGTACAGCTGTTGAACACAGGCTGTCACTGACAACTCAATGGAACTTTGAATATCCTTGCAGAGGAAAGGAATGGCATCTCCGGAGACGAGACTGTTCAGGGAAGGAACTGAGATCTCCAAGGATCCTTCTCGATGTGCTCTGAACAGGTTATTGCAAGTGAGATACCCAGGGAGGTCACTGCCAGAGGTAGCAGGGATAGGCACTGAGGGAAGTACAGCAGGGGCTTTATCCGCTACCCTCTTTAAGCGTTTGCGTTGTATGACCAGGGGAGGCGGAGAATCATCATCCTCAATGTCAATGGGTGCTGACTCTTCTGAAGGTGGAGGAGGAGGTACTGGATCTGACGGAGGAGGTGGAGGTACAATCTTCTGTAAACCTGAATAGGTCAAGAAGGCAGACAAATATGATCCATAGGTAACATTGGTAACATTACCCCTGGTGACTTTAACAAAATGCTGATCCATTTTAGTGAGGAGGTAAGTGCTCCAATCAATAGCAACTCCTTTCGGCACCATCCTGGAAGCTGTAAAAAGTTCTTTGGACAAATAGTGGGATGGCGTTTTGGCAGGCATAAACCTGTCCTGAAGGAACTGACACATCGTCTTCCATACGGGATCAGTAATCATAGAAAAGGAAACTCCTGAAGAGTTTATCACCTTCTTAACATCAAGGACTTCCCTTGTCTGCTTTTGCAACAGCTTGAGAATCTCTTCATTAGAGAAGAGCTGACGAGTGGTCACAAAAGGTTCTCCTTTGAAGGGTAAAGATAGAGCCTTCCCGAGGCCTCGAGATGTCAAAGTCATAGACATGCCTTGGACTACGCATGCCTTCTTGCTGTAAGAGGCCAGGAACTCATCACATAAGGACGGATCCTCTGGAAGTAATGGAAAAGGAGTGGCCACAAAAGCAGCAAGTCCCGCCTTCGTGAGAGGCTCAAAAGTAAGTAGGGAAGAGTAATCCCTACTAACTAGTGGGACGTACTGGATAGGGGGAGGAGCATGAGAAGGCGCCATTCAGATGGTTACACACACACACCACAAACACAGACAATCAAGGAGAATGCCTGCAAGGCAACAAACAAAAACCAAAGATAAGAGAATTACCAATAAAACGTGACGCGACCAACTAACCCCAAGCAAACCACATCCTAGAAAAAATTTGACATGACCTTGAGACAAATGCGACCGAAAGCTTCATGCGATGCATCAGACAAACACCCAGAATCCCGTATCAGGCAATAAAAGAAAAAAACTGCATACCGTACCCGTAACCGTAACTAAGACAGGAAACCAAAACCATACCATATCCGACACATATCAAAACTATATCTGTGATAAACCAAGACTGGACCATGGAAAATAACACTAAGAACTGCGCATACCCATCCCTCGAAACGCTTCATTAAAAAGGGGAATTAAGTGCAATGAGGGGGGAATTAATTGAATGAAGGGTTCATTTTAATTAATTATTAAAAATGGGTGAATTTTTATTAGGTGATAAACCTTAACAAGAAAATGGCGGTTCCTTATTAGAAATTTAATTACCAATTATTAGGTGAAAATGGTGTAGTTATTCGATTCCCGGACTTCGATTCCCGACTGGGTCTCTAAATGCAATTCATTGATTACAAATTAAGGTGATGTGGAGAGCTTTTTTGCCAGCGCGTGCTCATGTGACGGCTGGTTCTTTTTAATAAAAAATTAAAGTGTCTCTTTAGCGCACGTAGCGCGTGCTAAGTGAACGGCTAGGTTATTTTAATTAAAAAGTATGTGTGTTTAGCGCGAATGCACGTGGAAATGTGAGTGAATTAAAGAGTTCATTTTAACAATTAATTTGTGATTAAGGGGGAAAATAAAAATAAATAAAGCACATAAAATAAATACCTGGAAGGGGTGTGTATGTAATGCAGGAATGGGCACGGAAGAGTCCACCAAAAGAAGTGAATCCAGGAAAGGAAAAGTAAAGATCACTGATGAAACAACAGACAACACCTTAGCGGATGTGTGGATTTGGTTTGTGTTGGTTGCTTATGTTGATTTTTATTTTTTATTTTTTATTTTTTGTGTTAAGTTGTGATTATTTATGGTTGAATAGATGGAAAATGATCAAGGGAGGTGAGGGGAATTTTTGAGAATTTTTTAGAAATTTGTAGAATTTTTAAATGAATTTTCTACATTTATTGGCAATTTGGGGGTTAAATGAGGAAATATTTAATTTTCAAAAATTTTAGGGTAGGCAATTGCCAGCAGACAAATTCCCAAAAATTGGCAAAAGGCAAAAGGAATTTTTAGAAATTTTTCTGAAATTTTTTTATGGAAAAATTAATGTAGTGATTAATTAAGTCACCTAAATCACATTAATCAAACAAGTCTGTTAGGCATAAGTCAATTAAGTCTAGTTAGTGGGGATAAGTCATGTTAGTCACAGGAAGTCAAGTCAGGTTAGTCAAGGTTGCTTAGGTTAGTCAACTAGGCTAGGTTAGTCAACTAGGCTAGGTTAGTCAACTAAGTTTAGTTAACTAGGTTAACTAGATTAACTTGGGGTAGTTTAACTAGGTTAACTATGGGTAATTAAAACTAACCTAGCTATCGTTAAGTTAGGTTTAGACTAACTAAGGTTAGTTGTCCTAGTTAGGGTTAGTTAGGTTAGACCAACTAACCCAAGGTAGTTAGAGAAGGTGTGGAGGTGGTGGTGGCGGCGGATGACGGCGGCGACAGATCCGGCGGCTGACGGCGGCGTTTCGGCGACCCGACGGCCTGCGTGGCGCGGCGGTTCCACGGGCGCGGCAACCTGCGGCGGGGGGAGGGGAGAAGAACGGCGGGGGAGCGGCGGGCTGGGGGAGGAGGACAGACGGCGGGGGGGTAGGGGAAAAGGCGGCGGCCGGGGGGAGGAAGGAGAAGGCGACGGGGGGAGGGAGGCAGAAGGGCGGGGGGTAGGGGAAAAGGCGGCGGCTGGGGGGAGGAAGGAGAAGGCGACGGGGGGAGGGAGGCAGAAGGGCGGGGGGTTAGGGGAAAGGCGGCGGCTGGGGGAAGGAAGGAGAAGGCGACGGGGGGAGGGAGGCAGAAGGGCGGAGGGTAGGGGAAAAGGCGGCGGCTGGGGGAAGAGGACGACAAGGAGGGAGGGTGCTGCTGGCGGGAGGAGGTGGAGAAGGAGAGGGCGCGCAGGAGGTCGGGCAGGGCACGCAGGAGGAGAGAGAGAAAGAAAGGGAGAGAGAAAGAGAGAGAGAAGGAGCGGTTGGGGGGAAGGGGTGGGCAGTTGGGGGGAAGGGGTGCGGGCCCATGGGGGGGCCATGGGGTGGGCAGGTGGGGGAAAGGGTAGGGGGCAAAAGGGTAAGGGGTGGGTAGGGACAAGGGTGCGTACCCCCGTCCCGCGCTCGTGCGCGGGGCGGGGTAAAAAAATTTGCCGTGACGGGATTGAAATGACGCGGGGAAGACGGAACAAGTTATGCGGACACGACCGGGGAGCGTGGAGACTCGTAAAATCGAAAAAGGGCGCGTTCACGCGCAAAACGAGCGCGAGAAAAAACGTAAAAATAAAGAAAAATTAAGAACTCCCAATCCAGACATCAAAACGAAATAGCGTAAAAACAAAAAGTGGGCAAGAAAACGGGGGGAAAACAAGAAAAATATATGAAGGAGGTTCCGGGAGGGGTAAAGGCGGTCACGTGCAAAAAAACACAAAAAACGAACCAAAAACGCAATTTAAAAATTAATAGCGAAAGATCCGTGCATCAGAATGAGGTGCAGAAAAAAGGAAAACTGTGCAGAAAGATGTGCCCGACAATCCTATCACATCAAAACATAATTCCGACAGAGATAAGACGTGTTCACATGGGAAAAACCCAAAAAACAAACCCGAAAATGGGATCAAAAATTAATATCTGACAACCCATTCACCGGAATGACATGCAGTAAGAAGGAAAAATGTCCGCAGGAAGGGGTGGCACAGGGTTATCATGTTAAACCACAGTTCCGGTGGAAGTAGGAAGGGTTCACATGCGAAAAATACCAAAAATACTCCCGAAAACTCATTTAAAAATTAATAAGTAAAAATCCGGAAGTCAAAAAAGGGTGGAGGAAAAAGGAAAAAGGTAGGGGAAGGCACAAGGTACACGGCTGTCAAATCAAATTGGAATTCCGATACAAATAGGGCAGGTTCACATGGAAAAATGTCAAAAATACGCATGAAAAAGTCGTGAAAACCCGGAAAATTAATAACGGACAAACCGTGTATCGGAATGATGCGGAATAAAAAGAAAAAATGTCAGGGAAAAAGTGATTAGCAAGGCTAGGACAACAGATCACGATTCCAAAGCAAGAAATGCGCGTTCACATGGGAAACCGACTAATTTGCGTAAAATGCTTCAAAAATTAATAACTCAAAAACTGTGCACCGGAACAGGGGTAGGTAAAAAGGAAAAATGATCAGTTCAATGGGGGGAACAGGGCTATAAGGTTGGATTTGGATTTTGGTGAACGTAGGGTACATTCACATGGAAAAACCTCATAATCAGGGAATGAAGGAAAACTGCAAGGGAACAGCCCCAAGGGTGGGTGAAACATAACCGGAAGGGTGGGAAGGGATCCCATTAGGGTAAAAGCAAGGCATGGCATACATGCATGAACAGGTTGAGGTAGATGCAGAAAGGTATGCAATGTAGACGTGCAGGGATGCGTCCCCACACTTAAGACCTCAATGGATAGGGTTAACCGAGCAACAGGGACCTAGGACCACGCCATAGACCATCCACTAACTTCCCCACACTTAAAACATGAACATCACTAAGAAACAGAAGTTGTAGGGTTAGAAAAACTTGGCCCGTTTCGTCAAGAATCAAGGTTGAATGTCAACGGCACGTCCACGGTGGTTGTCGGCGCTGGAGGGACCAAGGCATCTTCTCGGCACACGTCCGTCATGACAGGGACCACGCGGCAGCACCCAGGGAGGTAGCTGATGGAAGGAATCGCAGGAAATTCGTCGATGATGAGGGATATTGCACTCAACTCACAGTCACTCAATTGGAATGAAAGAACAGTCACTCGCCCCATGACTAATATCGCTTGAGGAATAAGGATTAAGACCCATATCTCATACCCGGTTGAGGAATCGTCAAAGGGGGAATGGTGCAGAAGGAGTATGCCAGGGTGCACAGTTGATGGTGCAGTAGTGCGTCCAACCCGTCTGGCATAGGTGCAAGGAGGAAGGCAAGGGAGCCTTACAGTGCAGTGTACAGAACAGGGTGATGTGTCTTGTGTTGACGGTAAAGACCCATCCCTTGGGTGCACAGGGAAACGGGAACATACCTGACTCCAAGTGTCGTAACGTCCCTCAATCTCACCTCTCGGTAAATGATTGAAGAAACTCCAGTCACACTCAGCCCACCCTCTGTCTCATTCTCTGTTGATAAATACAGGAGGGCAGCCTTTTCCTGAAACCCATTGATGTAATCCTCACAGTCACTTGTGCAAAGATTGTATGCCTTGTGCGCATTTGATGGTGCAACTGTGCATCCCGCCCTGTGCTGGCATACGGTGCGAGAAGGAAGGCAAGGGAGCCTTATGGTGCAGTGCACAGAACAAATCGTGCTTTGTGCTTTGAGAGGCCCATCCCGTGCATGCAACACTTCATTCACACTTCTCACCTCGCATTTGATTTGAAGGGAAAAGACTGGTCTCTCACCCCACCCTCTGTCTCACTCGTTGTTGATAGATACAGGAGGCAACCATACTCACTTTCCCATCCGGTTAGGATGAAAGCTCACATCACTCAAGGGGTTGTCGATGAAGATCGCTTCGTCAGTTGTTGAAGAGGCGTACCCAGGGAGGTAGCCATCAAATCGAACATTGTGTTGGATAGGAACATGTCGTCGGTTGGAGGACAGGTAGTCACTTTGCAAAGAGACCCAGGACACAGAGGGAGGCAGCTTCGGAATTGGATCCTGGGAATATCAATTAATAAATCCACTTTCTGGACTGCTGGGTGTTACCACCTTTTCCACAGCCAGCTTCTCGCCCAAGGGTGTTTACCACCTTTTCTTGGAACGAGGCCTGCTATGACAGGGAATTGCTTTCTTTTCTCTCATAACAGATTTGTTTTGTTTTTTTTTCTTGTTTTTTTTCTTCTTTTCTTTTTTCCCTATTCCCGAGGGTGTTTCCACCTTTTCTCGAAGAATAGGTCGGCATGACAGGGACCTTAGTCCTTTTCTCCCATGACCGATATGTTTTGTTTTTTTTTTTCCTTTTTTTTTTCTTCAAATTGAACAAGGGAATGGTGGAAAGACCATGTGTCAGAACCCACCTCGCCACTGTCGCTGGTGGAAAATAGAGGATAAGAGATCAAGGCTAGAAGGGGGGTTTGAGGAGATAGAGGGTTGCGTCCACTTCATCAGGAGTGATTGAAGAACGGCTATCAGAAGTAGCATCATAAGAAGTACAACGCCGCGCCAACGAGGGAAAGGATCAAGTGTCCGTAATTGTCAAGATCCCCAAGGAGGGAAGTACTTCTTCAGGCGATATCCATTGATCAGAAAGGGATCATCAGAGGCATCCACGGTCTGTACTTGGACAGAGCCATTAGGGTTGACTGCAAGTACCTTATAGGGGCCCATCCACCGCTGTTGGAGCTTACCAGGAAACTTGCCAAATCGTGAATCATAGGCTAGGACCAAATCACCTGCTTTGAACTCCTTGTGCTTGATGAAACTGTCATGGTAAGCCTTGCGTCGAGCTTGCGTGGCTTCCATGCACTGTAGAGCCATCCTGCGAATTTCGTCCAAACATTCCAAGTGCAGGAGACGGCGTTGCAGTGAATTATCGTTTCCCAAACGCTCTTTGATAGCCACTCTCAAAGAGGGCAATTCCAGTTCAACAGGAAAAACAGCTTCTGTACCATACACCAGCTGGAAGGGTGTTTGTCCTGTTGCTGCTTTATGGGAGGTTCTGTACGCCCAGAGGGCCTCTGTAAGTCGATCATCCCAATCACGACGATGTGCGGCAATCGTTCTTGTCAGGATCGAGCAGAGGATGCGATTGGTGACTTCGACTTGGTCGTTGGCTCTGGGGTAATAAGGAGTGGACTTGGGATGGCGGATCTTATACAACTCTGTCAACGCTTCCATGACTTTGTTGAGGAAATGAGTGCCTCTATCACTTACCAGCTCTAAGGGACTACCAAAACGGGTGATGATATTCTCGTACATGAACAGGGCCACGCTGTTACCATCGTCCCGCTTTAGGGCTTTAGCTTCACACCACTTTGTAACATAATCCGTACATACGAGGATGTATCTGTTCTATTTCCTTCTAGTAGGAGGATCGATTGGACCTACGAAGTCAATATCCCACTTCTCAAACGGCTTCAAAGGAAGGATAGGTTGCAGTGGCATGGCACTTGTCTTGGTGGGTTTTCCCATTCTTTGACAAGCATCACATCTTTTACAGTAATCATAGGAATCTTTGTGGATGGTAGGCCACCAATAACCTGCTAGCAGAGCCTTCCTTGCTGTAGCTTCTCCTGCAAAGTGACCTCCACATGGCTCGTCATGGCAAGCCTTCAGAACAATCCCAATCTCATCTCCTGCAACACATCTTCTGAGTACTTCATCTTTGCCTTTCTTGTACAATGCACCGCCTAGCAGGGTGTAGGGGGCTGATTCTAGCATGAGCTTCTTCCTTTCCCGACTAGAAATACCAGGAGGGTACTGTTGGGTTGCCAACAGATTAGCAATGTCTGCATACCAGGGAGTTACAGTTTCTACCAAGAATAGGAAAGCATCAGGGAGGTCTGGATCATCCTGCTCCTCGTCTGCAGTTTGTGGGATACGCGACAGATGATCAGCCAGAACATGGGAACGACCAGGCTTAGTAATCACCTCAAAGTCGAACTCCTGGAATAGAAGGAGCCATCTCATCATTCGTCCTTTCACATCTGCTTTGTTCATCAAGAAGGACAGGGCCTCATGATCCACATAAAATTTAAAGTGGGTAGATAGGAGGTAATGGCGAAACTTCTCCAGGGCAAACACCATTGCCAAGCACTCCAGCTCTGTCACTGTATAGTTCCGTTCCCTATCAGTGACTTTTCGGCTTGCGTAATAGATCGGTTGATCCAACTTCGAGGAGCCCTTCTGGCAGAGGACAGCACCTAAACCTTCAATTGATGCATCAGTGTGTACATGGAACTCTTTCGTCCAATCAGGAGGTTGCAGAATGGGTGCCTCTATCAGACACTGCTTCAGAATGTGGAAGGCTTTGTCATATTCTTCCGTCCAAGTAAACTCTGCATCTTTCCTCAGGAGCTTGTGCAAGGAGGTTGCCTTTATCGCAAAATGGGCTATGAACCTCCTGTAGTAACCCACATGGCCTAGGAATCCCCTCAACTGTTTGAGGTTGGTGGGTGCTGCCAGAGCTGCGATCTTTTCAATCTTTGCAGGGTCTGTTGATATCCCTTGTGCAGAGACAATGTGGCCCAACAGGACTCCAGAAGAAACCCCAAAGATACATTTGTCAGGGTTGAGGGAAATCCCATACTCCCGGCATCGGTCAAAGCATTGTTCCAAATGTCCCCAGTGTTCACTGATCAAACTATAGACACAGAAGTCATCCAAATATACCTCGATAAAGTCATGCAGATGATTTTGAAATGCGGCCATCATGACTCGTTGGAAAGTAGCAGGGGCATTGCAGAGCCCAAATGGCATCACTCGGTAAGCATAGGTCCCCCATTCTGTGGTGAAGGTTGTTTTGGATTGGTCTTCTTCTGCGATTTGGACTTGATTGTATCCGCTGAATCCATCCAAAAGAGAATAAAGTTCATGTCCTGCCACTGTGTCCAACAGTTGGTCTGTGAAAGGGATTGGAAAGTGATCCTTCTTCGTCTTGGAATTAAGCTTTCGGAAATCCACACATATTCGCAATTTGCCATTCTTCTTGGGTACAACCACGATGGGTGAAACCCATTCACTATTTGCCACTGGATAGATGAACTCGGCTTCCAAAAGCTTCAGCAGCTCCGCTTTCACCAATATGGAATAATTCGGGTTCATTCGCCTCTGTCGTTGCCGTACTGGCTTGGCATCAGGCTCCAAGTCAATATGATGTTGACATATTGTGGGATCAATCCCCTTTAGGTCTTTGTAAGACCATGCAAACACATCCAAATTTTCTTTCAACAAGTTGTACAAAGTTGACAACTCCTCTTCTGGGAGACTGCTACCCACCTTCAAGTGGTGTTCAGTGCCTTCTGCATCCACAAAGGTTAACTGCCTTTCACCTTCTACTTCACGAATAAAGGTCCCGCGGACTGCTTCTGGGTAGAGATCCGACTCCTTCAAGGGAATGGTATCCTCTTCGAATGTCCCACTAGAACCAACTTCTTCTTTTGGTGGAGACTTAGGTTGCTCCTTGAGATGTTGAAATGGGATAAGAGCTGTTTCGGGTTTGGTGTCAAAATTAATTACCTCTTGGCTTGAGGACTCATCTTCTGAAGATGACACATCCAAGAACATCACATAACAGGGACCCTCTGATGCCTGTTGGATTGGTGGACTGGTGCTTGTTGGCACGGTGCATCATCATCATCTTTCTTTGGCAAAGATGGGTTAGGACGGCATGAGCCACTGCTGAAAGACAGCTTGTTCTTCTTAATCCACGTCTTATAAAGGTTTTGCATATGAGAAGATCCATTTACCAGACCAAATGGTACCATCACCATGCTGTCCCATAGCATGAGGTCGTCTGTTTTTTATGCTTCTGAAACTTCTTCCTCAAATGTATCCTCTTCAGATGGGATAGATTCTTCTGGCTCACTTTCATAATCTTCTTCGTCCATATCATATCCATCCTCTTCTGTCTCTGTCTCTGTCTCTGCGTCTGCTTCTGTCTCTGCTTCTGTCTCTGCTTCTGCTTCTGCTTCTGCTTCTGTAGGAGCTCTGTAACAGAAGAATAGATTCTCTAGTTCCTCTTCTGCCTCTGTCTCTGCTTCTGCTTCTACTTCTGCTGTGGCCATGTAACAAGGAGAGTAGTACATCCATGCTTCTATCTCACTATCAGAAGTGATTTCAGAAGGCATTCCTGATTCAGGCAGGAAGTATTCACCCATTGATAATGGCTTTGCATCTTTTGGAAGTCGGCTTACAGTATCCACTGTTAAGGAATGTGCCACTGTTTTCTTAGGAAGGATCTGTTTGACAGCATCTTCGTCTGCTGATGTTCCATCTGTAGCCTCATTAGGGGAGTCAGAAGATAATTCCAAGGAGGTGGATCCATGTCCTTTTTGAGAACCATACAGTTTCAGCACCACTTTGTTGGGTCCTCTACCCAAGGTCAAGGTTCCTTTGAACCAATCCGTCCTTTCTCTGGCTTCAAAAAGCCATGGTCTGCCCAGTAACATCCGTCATAATGTTCACTGACGAACCACCATCAATCAGTGCATTTGCAATGAAACAGCCTTCTATCCACACACCAGTCTCTGGAGTACCTGGATCTAGGAAAGCATTAGCTACATCCACTTCTTTTACAGGCTCTGGAGCCTTGTTGGGCTTTGTTGCTGTTGAGGGAGCAATCCTTAAACCACGTCTTTTTGTCAGTATACTTTTGAACCTTTTCCGGCAACTGGGAGACAACATCAATAATTGTCGGAATGTGAGGTTTGGTCTAAAGGTATCTAGATCTCTGACCAGATCGTATTCCTTAATAGGATCCACTGGCTTCTCTAACCGGTTAGGGAATGGGGCAACACCCATTTTCATTTTCCCTCTTTCTTCCATCAGAGGAATTACAGGAGCTTCTTCTGCCAATTGTGGCACTTCCTCCTCTTCTATCTCCTGGACCTCTGGTCTTGTCTCTGTAACTGTCTCTGTAACTCTCTGTGGCACTGTAGGGCTCTGTACGGCACTGTTAGGCTCTGTTCTGTTCTGTTCTTCTGGTGGAAGATTGAACTTTACTGTTCTGGCAGGAGGGTTATTTTCTTTCTGGACAGGTGGTTCCTTCTGCTTTGCACGCGTGATGGCAGCAACTTCCAATTCCACCAAATTGGAGGTAGGCTCTTGGGCCTTGGCTGGACTATCAGTAGCACTGTTTTTCACTGGGGCTGGGCTTGGACAGTCTTTTGCAGTGTGGCCTTCTCCTTTACATCGACTGCATAAGGGCTTATAATCCACTAACCTTCGAGGATTTGGACAATTTGGTGAAATGTGTCCCTTTTCTCCGCATCTGTAACATTCCACTTCTGATCTCTAACCACCGCCAGACTGTCTGCCTCTGTAACTTTGGGAAGGAAATCTTCTGGGTCCGAAATTAGGACCAAACTCTCTAGGCTTGGGTCCAATATCTTGTGTTGTCATTTTGGATTCCAGCAGGTTGAATCTTGCGTCTTCTTCCTTCCTTCTCCTATCATGCATCTCCTTCAGAGAACTTTTGGATTCCAGCAGGTTGAATCTTGCGTCTTCTTCCTTCCTTCTCCTATCATGCATCTCCTTCAGAGAACAAATGTCCTCTGTATGGTTCTTCCGCAAACAGTAGGAACAGAAGGCTCCAGGGATGGTTGGTTTCCGTGTACATTCAGTGGCTAAATGACCTGCTTGATGACACTTACCACACCAAGTATTTGACCGCATCACATCTCTTCCTGCTCCTGCAACGTTGGATATGCTCGCGGTGTTCACTTTCAACGTCTGTAGTTGCTCTGTAATCACATCCATCAACTCCTTTTTTATGTTTGCAACTGAGTTGGATAAATAATCCTTCAAGCTTTCTCCTCCGGACGTACTGGCAGGAGGGTTTTGAGGAGTCTCTGTAATTACTGCATAAACGGGTTGGGCTGGTACAGAGGGGTCTCTGTTCTGGTTCTGATTCAGAGCTCCTGTTTGAACTGTTGGCTGTTGGCTCCAGTTGGTAGGATTCCACTATTGCTGCTGATTTGGCATTGAGGAAATTGGTTGGGACCATTGTTGTTGTGGTTGAACCATCATTTGAGGCAGGGATTGTGGCCACTGTGGATTTGGTGCACTGTACTGTGATACCGGGGACATCTGTTGGTAGGGATAGGGAACAGTCCCTGGAACTGCATTTGGTGGGTACATCATTCCTGGCATCAGAGGAGGTAGGACTCCTCTTCCTGTATTCATCGCCAATCTAGCTTCCACTTCATCGTACAGTCTTGCACCTTCTGTTGCAGCTTGCAGTGTGGCTGGTCTTTGCAGCTCCACAAACTTACGGACTTCTGGTTGTAATCCTCTGAGAAACACTCCCTTCTGAATGCCATCATCTAGATTATGGTTAGTCCATCTCTTCAGGATGGATTCCATTCGTGAGACATAGGCTTCCACTCTTTCTCCAGAGGACTGACTTAGGTTCATAAATTCCTCTCTCATCCGCTCTTAGTGAGCAAGGCCAACTTCAGGTCGTCCCATGTGCCAAAAGTTCCTGCTGCTTGTCTCTCATACCACTGAAACGCCGCGCCCTTGAAAGTGGTGGGGAATATTGCCAACCAATGCTCAGGGGTTCTGGCATTGTTAGCCACACACGCTACCATAAACTCTGCTACATGAAGATCGGGGTCTTCATTGTACTCTCCCTTAAAAACTGGCAATGGGACTACATTCGCTGGTCTGTCATCAATATTTCCAGGACGGATCTGGCTTGGAAGTGGACCTCCAGCAGGAGGAGGAAGGGCTTGATGTGCCATTGGGACTTCTGTAAAGAGTTCCGCAAGGGCGTCAAAGGCGACTTCTGCTGCGAGCTCGCTCTCGGCTCTGATTCTTGCTTTCTCTCTTCTCACGTACCTCTGGACTCGTTCTAACGCTTGCCTTTTTATTGCATCATTCATCAGGGGGTGGGCTCCACTAGGTTGTTAGTGCTCCACAGAGAGTTAACAGAAGGCTTCAGTCTCTGGAGGACTCTCTTGCCAACATTTCTTCTACTTCTTTCTTTTCAACGTCCCTGAATTCCGCTTTCATGCCACTGCACAGAGGAAGGTATTCGGTTCTGAAGGTGTCAAAATGCATACGTCTGAGCATTGTGGTGGTGCCATCATCATAGTAATGCCAGCTTCTGATGGTTTCAACAGTGTATGTTGTGAAAAACACTCTGTCTACCAACTTCCAATGGGTTGCTCATTGAACAAACAGAAGATTATCAGTACACCAAGCATCCCATGTATCTTGCTGTTGAGCGTCCACGAACAAATTCCAACTTTTTTCCTTCTTGTCTTTGTGAACCTCTACAGACCAAGACTCCTGAAGCTTCTTCACAATCTCCCACTTGATGTTGTCTGGAAACTTTTCAATGAATGCCAAATCTTCCATGGATGGTCATTCTCTCTGTTTCTGCTCTTCAGTTTGTTCCCAAACAGTTTGCCACCAAGATGCAAGTTTCTGCTGCTTCAACAGGAAGAGAAAACTGTCCACCACATAGAGCACGCATCATGATGGTGATGTGTTTCCGCCATTGTGGGATGAACTTCTTGTGGAAAGTGGCTTTGATTATGAGAAATTCCAACTCTTCAGTGGAAGAAGGAATTTTACAAACATCCATTGAATTCTTCTCTTCTTGGCAATGCCATTTCCTTCATTTTCAGCCTCTTTTGGTGCTTGTTGATGGCAAGCTTCCCCGGCTGTGCACCAAAAACATGGAGCCTCGAGAGGAACACCAAGGAAAAGGAAATTCTCTTGCAAGAAAATCTATCTTGTAACATCAACAAGCTTGTTTATCATGTTTCATATTGTCACAATGAAGAAAAGAACACCAAGCACAACGAATCTTCATGCATCATCATGTAGATCTCCCACGGATTTTAATAGAATCAACCATATTCTTCAATATCTTCATAAAATCCATCAATGGAACAAAGAAAGCAAAGGAATACACCATCTTTGAATGGAAATACATCACATAGTATTCATCTTCAATATCTTCATAGTCTTCTCTCTCAATCTCTCATATACAATCACTCTGTTTCAGTAGAATTAGCTATCTCTGACTCTCTCTCTCTCTCTCCATCAATAATACATCATATCCTCACTACAATCTCTCAAAAATCACTCTCAATAATCACTCTTAGGTCGTGGATACCCCTCCCAAGAGGTATGTCTGATATGAAGAGTCACCAGAGCCACTACAGTGTCTCTTCACAGCTCACTACTGTCACTTCACTCTAGTCTTCACTTGAGTCTTCAACAGCTACTTCTTCCACTTCTTTCAGCTCTTTTGCACTTGTATTCACCTCTTTCCAAGGCTAGAAAACTTTCCCCAAAGTCACACATACATTCCACAGAACACTTACAGAAGCATACAGAACAGTCTACAGAACAGTACCAGAACAGCTACAGTACAGAACAGAACAGAACAGAAACAGAAGCAGAGGCTCTACAGAAGACCTACAGAAGGTTACAGAAGATCATCAAAACCACATAACTCATTCTCAAACCATTCCAAACTCTCACAAACCATTCAATAAGCTTTCACAAGCTCTCAATCTTCATCAATCAATACTTCATCCCTCCTTACAGAAGACAATCAGAACAAAACAGACCAAAACAGAACAAAACAGAAGGTATACATAACCATTCATAACCTATTAGAACATCATAGAACCATCAACAAACATCATGAACTTCCAAAACACAATCAATATCATCTAAAACACTCTCAAACCACTTCCAAGTCAATCAATCATCCCATAAAATCAACCATTCAACTCTCAAAAACAACAAAAATCAGCCAAAAAACAAGTCATTTCAACACTCAACACATATACAGCAATCACCACTACTTCAGCCCAATAAGCATTAGGCAAACACTTTTCATTCAGCCTAGCTCTAGCTGACTCCATCAGTACCCTATTTTTCCTCTCTGCTACACCATTTTGCTACAGTATATAGCTGCAAGTAAGCTATCTTTTGATTCCGTACTTTGTAAGATATTTGTCAAACTCCCGTGAGACATATTCTCCGCCTCCATCTGACCTAAGACAAGAGATATAGCAAAGCCCAACTCATTTTCAACATGCTTCTTGAAATTTTTAAATGCATCAAACACTTCATCAATGAAAGATACATAGTAACGAGCACCTCTAAACGAAGCATTATGAGACGTCGGACCCCAAACATTAGAGTGTATCAACTGCAAAGGTCTCAAGCTATTCTTCACATGTCTCATAAAGGAAAATCGTACATACTTTTCAAACTGACATGCAGAACATACATGGCCAAAGTCATTATACTTGATTTAGGGCAAATCTCAATGTCCTAAATAGTACCCTCATCATGTGCAAACATGGCTGCCTTAAGTTCTAGAATGGTGGCATCCAATGTAAACATCATGCCATCCCTTCTGCCTCGAGTAATTAATTTGCAATCATTACCGTATTCTTCAATAAAGCATCTATCTTTATTGAATCTAACCTGCAGATTTTGTTCTGCCATGTGTCCCACTAACAAGAGATTCTTAGTTATTAATGGTACATGCAATTGTTAACCCTCAAATGAACAAGGTGGAAAAGCCGAAAAATCTAAAGCAGAAGACAAGGCCAAGGTAAAAGCGAAACAAAAGATGAAAGTGCACCAATAAGAATTTGGAAACATAAGAAGTGCAGCAAAGTCCTAAATCAAGGAGAAAAGTGCACAAGAAAAAGTATAAGTCAATAATTTTGTAAAAAAGGCGCATGGCGCACCATGATTTCTTTTAAGAGTGTCGGGCTCTCACCCGTGCAATTTATAAAGGTAGATGGGCGGTAGGAAGGAAGCTAGGAAGATAGGAGGACAATGGGAAAAAGGGCCTTGGCCATGGCCAGTCATGTAAAAAAGGGGATAAGGGGATGACCGCCCAAAAGGAATTTAGGATTTTGTATATAAAGTTGAAAAGTGAATGAGAAGCTCATTCTTGTGTGTGGCCAAAAGTGGCTCTCCTCTTCTTCTTCTTCTTCTTCTTCTTCTTCTTCTTCTTCTTCTTCTTTTTCTTGCTTGCTTGCTTGAGCTTGTGCTTGAGAGAGGGAGTGGGAGAGTGTGAGGGAGTGTGTGTGTGTGTGTGTGTGTGTGTGTGTGAGGGTGAGGGACCAGGGAGGAGAAGCTCTCCATCTTCTCCTCTCTTCTTCTCTTCTCTTCTCTTGCTTGCAGTAATGGAGCTTGGAGCAGGGAGCTTGAGAATGGAGCTTGCTTAAAGCTTGCACTTGGATCATGGAGCTATGGGAGTGCTCGAGAGAGGAGGTAACTCAATCGGGCATGGAGGTAAGCTCACTACATCCATAGAGATAGATGGCATGTCAGCTATGTGAGAGGTAGCCACTAGTACTCGGCTAGGAATGCTTGAAACAACAAGCGGTCCATGGGTCTTGGCGATTGAGTGAGAGCTCCCACATTTTGGCTCTGTTGCCCGGACCAACGAATTCAAGCCTTGAGAGCTTGCATGCTTCGAATCGAGCATCAAAGTAGGGTTTTCCCCAAACTTGTACTTGAGGTAGATAGGTAGGAAGCAAGGGAGTTTGAAGAGGTATTCGATCTCCTTAGCAAGTAGGTTTTTGGTTTTTGGACTTGAAAAAGCATGTTGGAGAAGTGTAGGTATTTCCCTTGTGATTGTCTTTTGCATTTAGGTAGGATAGGAGCAAAACATTGGAGCACGCAATAGAGTTTTATCTTGTTGTATAGCAGGTTGAAAAATTAAAAAAAAATGCAAAAAATGAAATTTCATGTTAAATATTGGTAAGGGGAGCAAGACTAAGGTGAGTATAGGCCTGGGCAGGGTGATAAGGGGCCAAGAGTGGCAAGGAAGACCACATTTTGCATTGCACAATTTTAGGAGAGCTGGAGAGAGGAAGAGAGAGATTCATTGCGTAGACCTACTTTAATCTTGCCATCAAGGAGTACTTTGCCCACCACAAGTAATTCCACACCTTTCCCTACATGAGTAGCTTGGATCTAGAGGTGCTCGACCAATAGGAAGGCCTCGATCGCTCGGTGCGACAAATTATATGGAGTCCGGCGAAAAATGTGTCGCGCTCGGTCTGTCCGAGTGATGGTGATTCTAGGCCGAGTCCCAAAATCGGCCCTTAGCCCATCGTCTTGTATTCAGGCCTCGACCCACTCGACTCGGACACCCACCACTCGGACCACTCGGTCCACTTGACCCTTGGACACTGGCCGAATTCACCCTTCGGACTGCTTGCATTCGGCCCACCTAACTCGGCCTTTAGCCCTCAGATGGGCCAAATCAAGCATTCGATCCCTGCAATTCAGACCTGTTGGGATGAATTTGGATTTGGTCAAATTTTTAACTTGTAGACCTTGAAACCGACCTAGAGACCACATAAAGCCGAAAGCACATCACAGATCTATCATTGGGCTGAAATCTAGAGCAAGTAGTTCAAAATTTAGCTACGAACGGTCCTTCAAATTGCATATGGTATTTAGCGTAATAGCCCTGCGGACCGGGGGGACTGCCCCCCGGACCCCTGCAGAGGGGGCTGCCCCCTCCACACCTCCCCCAAGTAGGTTGGAGAGAAAAGGCGCGTCATGACAGGTCCTCCAAATTAGATCCCAGTATAGTAATGGCTCTACATAAGCATGGATTCTCACTTGCAAAAGAGCAACCAAAAGCCCATACCCGAACAAAGACAAACAAAGGCCCTAGAACCTTAATGAGCCAATCTAGCCAACAAGGGCAAAAAGGCCACACCACAAAAACACGTGTGTGTGGCATTTGGACTACATCTAGTCAAAGCGAAAAGCAACAACATCAAGCTACAACTACAAGGAGGACTAAATATGGTAGTCCTGACAATAGTTGCACCTTGAATAGCACTGCATAGACAATCCAAGACATCACTAGAGAATCCACATATGGACGTGTAGTTGGGGACTCAAGGGCATTTGTCAGAAGGCTTAAAATTATCAGTCAAGACCCTGAGGATGAAAACATAGTACCGCCTACTCATCTTAGGGTCAAACTCACCACGAAAAGAGAGCACATTGTCGATGCTCTCATTGATGAAGGAGCTGATTTTAATATCTTAACCTATGATGCATGGACCCTACTAGGCCAACCAAAGCTCACACTGACTAATGCAACTCTTAGTCCTTATGGGGGACACTCACAAGCACTTATAGGAAAGTGCAAAATCCTTGTAACTATTGAAACAGAAAGCTTGCATATCCTCTTCCATGTTCCTCCAAATAGTGCTAATTGTGAAAAAGAAACCCTCCTAGAAAGACTCTTCAAAAGGGCGACAAGGTGTGAAACTGATTATGTAGCACAGATGATACACTTGACACTACTAGGTGTGAGGATAGTCATAACCTTTAGCAAGGGTGACCTCATCGAACCTCGAGGGAAAGGCAAGGAAGGTGCTGACATAACAAGCAAGCCTACTAACGAGAGCAAGGACTTGTTGAAAGAGTTGATACAAGTACATGTCGAACAGAGAGAACCAGTGAGAGGGCCATGCTTGAAATAAGAAGGTCAAGAGACAATGCCAAGGATAGTCTTTGGACTTACGAATATCATAGAAGTCCACAAAAGAAGCCCAAGCCTCAAAGACGAAGGCATCGATGGAGAGCTAGCACAATGCCGCAATGGATATCCAAAGCATTGCTATGTGCGCTCAAGGGTATTACGCAGGTAATCGATGGATTTGTGTACCAAAATCCCCTAGTAAATCACCTCTATTAGTTGAAGGCTAGATCATGTCAAAAGCAAAGAAGTGAAGGAGGAAATCTAGAAGAAAATCCAAGTCTTCACTCAACAAGTGAACGAGCCCCCTCACGAAAATCAAGAAACCAAATGGGACTATTCGAAGGGCAAATCCTTAGCCTAGCGTGCTTAACAAGCGAATATCATATGTATACGTCGAGTGTGTACAAAAGCCACTAGTGCCCAAGGAGCCTTTGATTTTCCAAGAGGATAACAAGCATCATAGTCACAACATTGCTCATGGTAAGGTTAATTGCTCAACAAAGCAAATGGCAGAATCATTTAACAGCCACGAGAAAATCGTCCAGCCAATGACAATGCCACTTAGGAGTCCCAAGTCTCCTACACCCTCTTTCCCTAAACGGACACAGGAAGCACAACAGCAGTCGTCAAGTGCAGCTACTCAATCCCAATCTCTATCTCCATCTGAGCTTCCAAATGTCCATAATGCGGGACACGACACAACCCTTAGCTCTCAGACTAAGGATATGTCTGTACAATCCATCGTGACTAGCTCAATTAATGCTCGATCTGCATAGGTGAATGTGCAAAGGAAAACAAAAGACATGGCCACTTTTGATCAGCTTAAGGACTTAACACTGCAGCCTACCAATAGTGGCCAGTCCATTGAACTAGCCGTTACTACTTCCAATTAGGAATCACAGTAGTCACAGCCTTTGGTTGTGACAATGCCCCTTGCGAAATGTGTCCTTAGCCATTCACCGGTGGAAGAGGTGTCACAACCAACATCCTTGATACCTCCAGCATTGTCGAAGCACCTAAAGCCTACACTTGAGGAGACACCTCTTGAAGATGTGGCCCAGGAGATGGCACATCTGACCAATCAACCTAGCAAGGCTATTCAACAGGTCACGGCTAAGTCCCATGAGAGCACACTAGAGAAAGAGAGTGCTAAGGCCCAACCAAGCACATCAATGGGGCTGATCTAGTTCAAGATCCCAACTCTTTAAGAAAGACACCCTCATTTTCCACGAACAAGAGGAGAACACAACGAACACAATGGTAGTTACAAGTGGTTGTGGACGCTAAGAAGATTGAGACCAAGATTACGGAAGAACTTGGGAATAAAGCATCAAGTCCACCCACTAAGAAACCCATTGCCATCTCCCCTAATAGCAGTGAAACCCCAAAAACATCCGTGTATTCTGATAAGTCAAAGCAACCCATCACTATCAGCATTGTTTGCAACACTCAATCCACCAACAACAGAACTTGCATTGACAAATCAAGAGTGGATACAACACTGTCACAACAGGGTGACAAATCTATACCAGTCGCACCCAAGGAGAACCATGATGCAGTAACGACAAAGCCTCAAGAGAAACATGGAAACCCCGAGGACATAAGCAATCCTAGAGTTGACCAATCTTGCTTGTCTAAGCCTGATCCCCCAGCTATGCTAAAGCCTAGGGAAACTCCTAGAACCTTGCACGAGATAGCAACCGAGCGAGTTCTCATTGAACATAGAAGTGTCGCAAAATGCTTAACTCAGTTGGATGCTAAGCTCAAAGTGTTCACATGTGTCTACATCCTCGTAGACATGGGCACATTCCCTAGGGAGCAGCTTGAAGAATACTTGCCATTTCCACTATCCTGGGAAGACTAAGAACATCTTGACGAGCACTACGACAGGCTCCTACATGAACGCATGCAACTCATCTCTGACGAGGAAACCGATGAACTACGCATAACTATGACATTCAATGATGTGCTCTGCCAACCAAATCTCTTAGAGATAGAGCAATTAAAGCAACAATCAGAGGGTCGAAGTCAATTCGAAAAATGTTGGTTTGAAAATTGCATTACAATGGCCAAACTGGGAGCCCAGATTATGACAGTCTCAGAGGAGCGATTGGCCAAATGGCGGGTCTCAAAGAGATCCAACCTATGTGGTGCCAACTTCCTTTCGAGTGCTAACTGCCATTCAGGGTATGGGATTAGCCAAAACTAGCTAAGAAAACTCTCTAATTGATAAGGTTCTCACTTAGGAGGAGCTACATGTTGTGACTAGGCTCAGACAAGTTACCATGCTACTCGATGTTGCAAAATATCTATTGTTATTAAGTAACCTGCCACGAGTACTAGATGCATGTGCCACACTCTAGTATAATCCCCAGTATAATCCTGAGTTCTACAACTGGTTTTTATCCTTGCAAAGTGACATGGATGTATAAATTGTACATGAATGAACAATGTGTTTTGTGACTATGAAAAATAATACCCAAGCAAGCTCACACACAAGCAATGATAGTCAAGCGCAGAGAGAAAAGTTAGGGTTTGACAGGCTGAGCTCCTAGGGTCCCTCACCACATGTCTAGAAGTCGTGTGGCCATTCCTGCCTCCAGATAAAGGGTAGATAGTCCTCATGACCGCTATGGAAAGCCCTGACTAATACCTTTGAGGGTGTACATGGGGCACTGTCCCTTTCTACGGGATCTCCTTCCGCTTCCAATCTCCCCTTCTGGAAACAAGTCATGCCCCAGTTCATCACAACTAGTCCGTGTGATTTGGGGTGAGTAAAGATCTACTACTGGCTTGAATAACCCCCCTGGTCAAAGCAGGACAAATATACTCGGCTTGGCTTGTGATACGAATGTCATGCCACTAGATGCTAGTGAGGTTCTAGGGACACTAGCATGACTAGGTTGAGTCATTGTGTGAGTAGCAAGCTGCGGCTTTGGTCGATAGACATGTTTAGTCTCTGTTGGCTTATGTGTTTGAGGTTCTATGGGCTTCACAATGCTTGAGTCGTTTATGGCATTGGGGCATTTTTTGTCGCATGGCTTGGTGTGGTCAAGTTTAAGGGACACATTTGAAAGTGCCCTTGGCCATCATGGCTTTAGGTACCCAAATCCAAGCATTACCCTCATAGTAGCCTTGTGCTTGCAATAAGGTCTTGGGGACCCATCGTTGCTTGATCATTTGTTCGATGCCTATAGTTCCTTCTCTACCTCCTAGGTTTTGAATACGAGTTCCTAACCTTTCGAGGTCATGATTGTGTGCTTTTAGGTGATGGCCCTTTATGTTTAGGTATCCATTTGAACTATGGTGCATGGACCTGAGCTTTGATTTCAATGGTTTGCTGGCCTTGAGGTTTGGCAGGTTGTGACAAGTTATGACCCCCCTCCTTAGGCTTGGTGGTGGATTGCTCAACCGGTGGCTTTGCAAGCTTTGATGGAGTTGTGCTGCCCTTGCTAAAAGCTGTGACTATACATATGTTGGTGGTGCTATATGAATGTGATGTGACTGGTAGTCGACATTACAAAGTGTCTGCTTTTTAAACGTACATCCTAACATCGATCTTGTACCTACATCCTTCGCATTTTGCAACACATAAACGATTATTGGTATGATTTTAAACTCGATAGAGACTGTAACCTTGCATTTTCCCATAAGTGCATATAATCGACTCCCAAATGGGTTGAGTTTGGCATTAGTGGGCTGCAATTGTGGTCTACCAATTTGAATCCAATGATCGTGAGTCAAGATATTAAAGTCAGCTCCCTCATCGATCGATGCATCAAGTGTATGTGCTTGCTGGGTAGTGACAATCATGCGTAGGTAAGGCAGAGCTATGACTTCCTCATCTTCATCTTCAATTTCCATGACCGTGGTTACTCGTACATTGATAGGGGACTCTAGCATTAGAGGCTCATGTAATGGGTGTGTGGGTGGGTAGTACTTCTTTATGTGACTGCCATTGAAAAAGCCTATGCCCTCATCCTCTAGGGTTTCGAGTTCTACATTGCCTATTCGGCTGATGGTGCGAACTCTGAAAGGTCCTAGCCCTCTAAACTTCATATTCTATTTATGATCTTTAACTAAGTACAACAATGCTAAGTCACCCTATTCAAAATCTTGTTACTTGACGTGCTTTTCATGCCTTCTCGCATATCATCGCGTGGGTGGCTAGAAGTCAAGTCTGCAATAAGCATTCTAGCTCCATTAAGCACTCTGTCCATGCTTCATTTCCGTCCCATTCCTCTTGAAGAGCTATTCTAAAGCTAGGAATTAAGAACTCTATAGGTAGAATTGTTTCAGCTCCATAGGTCAACCTGAAGGGAGTCTATCTTACAATCGTTTTATAGGCTGTCTAATAGGCCCATAAGGCTATCATTAATTGTTATCCTAGACACTTTGGTCAAGACGTTCACTAAGATTTTATTAATAGACTTAGCCTAGCCATTTGTTTGAGGGTAGTATGGTGAGGATTTTCGATGGATGATCAGGAAGGTGGATAGGAGGTGAGCGATCACTTCATAGATGAAGTGCATGCCTTGATCACTAACCAGTTCAATGAGCCAGTCAAATTGTGAGATCACTTGCTTAGCAGTAATCCTAAGATTGTTTTTTCTCGTGGCTTGCGAGTACTGTGCTACAGGACTATGGCAACGATGGTGTACTTGGCCTGCGAGTACTGTGCTATGGGACTAATAGGCCCAATGAAGTCAATCCCCCACTTCTCGAATGATTGTCTTGCAATGATTGGACTTAACTCCATTTTGTCCTTGCAAATAGGTACCTTGGTCCGTTGGCACTCATCACGGTGCTTGGCAAATCGTGTTGCATCTCGAAAAGGAGTAGGCCACCATAGTTGAGATTGTAGCACCTTGCGGGCTATTGTGTCTCTGTCAAAATGTCCTTCTGCAATCCCGTCGTGTGCCTCTACAAGTATGTTGTGCATTTCATGCTTACACACATATCTTCATAGCAACCCATCTTGCCCTAGCCTATAGATTTGGCCTGCTATTAGCAGTAGAGCTGATAGGGTTGTATTTTAAGGATGAGTCTCCTAAGTTGGGTTTTTCCAATTAGTCATTCAAGTAGTTAGTGTTTAAGCACTTGGACTATGCATCTACCCAATATGGCGTTAAGTCTGCTCTAAAACAAATCTCATTCACTAGATAGGTTAAACAAGAACAAGTGTGCGTCTCACAATTTGTCTATGATGCCCTATCCACAACGGCTTCTTTAGTGGGTATGCAAGACATATGATCAACCATATAATGTTGCTTTCCTTTTCGTGCAATCACAGAGAAGTTGAATTCTAAAAGCAGAAGTAGCCATCGAGCAATGTGTCCTGTAGCGTAAGGTTTATTAACAAGATAAAGCAAGGCTTGATGGTCAACAAAGAAGGTAAAAGGCATAGCCAAAAGAAAATGCTGAAATTTCTTTACAGTAAACATCGTGACTAAACTCTCTCTCTCTCTCTCTCTCTCTCTCTCTCTCTCTCTCTCTCTCTCTCTCTCTCATTGAGTAGTTCATTTCTATATCCATGAGTTATCTGCTAGCAGAGCTCATAGGATAGTCTAGATTGTGTTCACCAAGTTGCTGGAACAATATAGCTCCCACGACAAACTTCGAAGTGTCAATGTGAATGTGGAAGGTTATGGTCTAGTCAGGGACTCATAGGACTGGTATTGTGGTTAGAGACTTTTTCAATTTCTTGTATGCGTGCTGGCATTCCTCGGCCCATTCGAATTTTATCTCTAACTTGTATAGAGGTATAATAATCAATGCATAGTTCAGTACAAATCTCCAATAATACCCCGTATGGCCTAAGAAGCATTGAACTCCCTTGGAATTAGATGGTGGTGGTAGATCGACGCTTTCGAAAAGTCTATGGCAATGTCGTTATTTGATACCACATGCCCTATGATGCATCCATGCTTTACCCAAAACTTGCACTTCAAGGAGTTCAATGAGAGATGATATAATCGACATCGTTCAAAGACCTCTCAGGTGTTCCTTCCAATTGGAGTGAACACACAAATCATCAGCAAATACTTCTAACTCTTTCCTAAGCATATCTTTGAATATGGCACACATGAGCCTTTGGAATGTGGATGGTGCGTTTGTCAACCCAAAGGGCATGACTAAGTAGGCAAAGAACCCCCACTCAATGACAAATGCAGTCTTGTGCCCATCATCAGGATCACTTGCACCTGATTGTACCCTAAGAAGCCGTCCAGAAAACTATAGGTGTCTTTACCAGCTACTCGCTTGAGCATATGCTTAGTGTACGACAATGGATAATTGTCTCTCTTGGTAGCAGCATTTACTTTCTTGTAGTTGATGCACACTTTGATCTTTTCATTTTTCTTCAATACAATCACTATGGGTGAGACCCAGTCCGTGTGCTCAATCTCGTAAATGAATCCTACTCTCAATAATTTATCGATTTCTTCTTTGACAGCATGAGCGTGCTTGGGATTCATAGGATACGATCGCTGCTTGATCAACATTGCATCGGGCATCATGGGTATATTGTGAGTCATTACACTTGAATCTACCCCTTTTAGCTCCAATCAAAGACGTCTATATACTCCCATAAGAGAGCAATGAGACTAGCTTCCTCCTCCTCGGTCAAGTCATCGGCTATGAAGATAGGTCGAGGCGTCTCTCCTTCCTTAGCTAGAGTAACCTCTTTGACTTTGGCTAGCCCTTTTATTGGTTCACTCGCTTGCACTTATCGTTTGGCTCCCAGCAAAATCACTACCCTATCACCTTTCTTAAACTTGTGAATCGTCTTTGCTTCTCAGCTTACAGTTCCTTAGGCTGTTTCTTTCATTCTTCCTTCAACCTTTGGTGTCTTAGGTGGACTGGTAAGTCTCCTTTGGTGTATCCGGTCTTAGGCAGTCTAAGTATTTCAAGATCACTGTTTGAGGTTACTTCCTACTCAGAATCAAACTCTTTGCCTTTGCTAGAAGAGGAGGTCTCTCCTGGTGGTCGTAGCTCAAAGGGTGCATGTGCGATCACAATCAATGCGCATGACTCCTCTTTTGATTCTAAAAGTGTTCTTTTTTTGAGGTTTGGAGTCTATCCATATTTGCTCAATTACATGTCCCTCATGTGTCATATTCTATCATATTGATCTCTCCTTTGCTCTCGTCATTGAAGGAGTAGCAGTCCTTGTATTCATCGTTAGAACTATCCTCATCCAATTGCTCATCATCTCCTAAGTCTTGATACAATGTTTCCTTTTCATCGGTGACTAAGGCCCAATTATACATTAAGTTTAGGTCATGCACCTTAGTCCACTACCACTTGGGTTCATCCAAGAGATCCTTGAGCTTGTTCATTAGATGCTCTAAGATCTCAAGGAGTTCTCGCTTGTTGTTTGGTACGTGTGGAACATGACAGGGTTGGGTTGTCTATGTGAGCTCCTAACCATCATGCAGACTGGTAGTATTAAGGGTGTGCCACTATCCTTACCAATTGCTTTAGCGGCTTGCTCATACTCCTCATTATCTGAGAATGGAAAATCAATATTGGCTAGCACATGCATCCAATCTCGCTCATCCTCAAGATAAGGGATATACTTGGTGAGCACCCCGTATGATCTTCTAACTTGCACATCACCCTTCAGCATAGCTGAGATGGCATCTAAGTTGACTAGCGTAGTCTTCTAAGTATCCATCTCCATCCTTACCGCTTTTGTTTGATTGCCTAGGAAGATCAAACCGTTGCCCCAGTCTTCTATGACTCGTGCATTGCACATCCAGGGTTGGCCTAATAGGATCTCATAGTCCACTCATTTCATGATTATGAAGTCTACGAAGAACTAGACTCCCGCAATATTCAATGGTCAATTCTTCAGTACTCCAAATGGCTTTACTTTCACTTCATTAGCTAGTGTGACATTAAATCTAGCATTCTCAATAGGCGGCTTATCCCAAGCCAAGAGCACTGCGTGGCTAAGCACATTGACTCCTGCCCTGTGTGTCTATGATTCCCTTTCTTATAGTATCGCCTAGAGCTAGGACCAAAAATATTGCATGCATTTTGGTGCCTTCCCAAAAAGCATTAACATGTAAGGACTTGGGCACTAAGTGTAGCGTCAGACTTGGTATCTACGTTACTGTGTCATGCTCATGTAAGTCAACTTATCGATTTTTCTACCCACTACTTCAGTTCTTGCCATAAAGTTGGTGCCATAGAGTTGGATGCTGCCTAAGTAGATCTCCTAGGTTTAGAGTCACCGAAGTGGTTACTAGCATTGTGAGGAGATTACTAACTTCTTGCTTCTCTCTTGATTCTACATTTCTTGGCCAATGGCCTTGGCTGATTTGCTAGCCCGTAGCGTTTAAACTCCATCTAAGCTATCGAGCACTACTTGTGGTGTAGTTGTGTCTCTCGATTTTGGTCGTGGAGGCAAAACTAGTGTGCTTACACTTGAGAGATCATCAATCTCATCCTCCAAGATGGGCTTAGCGTCCCTTAGGTGTTCCTAGGCTTTCCTCACCCACTCCTTCACTTTTTCTATGGCTTTTAGTTGGCGCTTCAAGTTGGGGTACTCCCCTACTTCTCAGTAGTCTTTGGAGCAAATGTCTCTGCCTCTGCATCTATGACCTTCTTTCCAACAGGCAATGTTGTGGCACTCTTGGTTTTAAGTGTGACCTTTGTATTGGTTTTCTTTTTTCTTCTCCTATATGGCTCTTCTCTCCGATTGAGGTTGTGTCTAAGTTGCTAGGCCCTGGCAGTGATATGCCGGCTACTTGCTTTGGGTCATGACATGCAACGGGATAGTGGCGTGGCCTCACCATTGAGTGTTTCGACACCGAACAACCCCAATGGGACTGATGGCGCAATTTCCAAACTAGAGGATGGTTTCTATCTAGGGCAATCGACAAAGAGATATGTGATTCCACACTTAGTGCATCTAAGATCAACCTTTGTCTTAATTGGCTTGTTCGGGCAATCAACAAATAGATGTGTGATTCCACACTGTGCATCTAAGATTAGCCTAGTCTCGATTGGCTTGTTCCCTTTCAAGGCCACATGAGGAGATGTGTCCTGGGTGACCACAAGTCCAACATGAGATGGGCTCTTGGGTCTCCTCTCTTAAGCCTCTGCCTCTACCTCTACCTAGCACCATCACTGGTATTGGTTGATAATCCATGAGCATTGGATTATTCTCTTTGTCATACGAATGAGACATAAGGGTTTATGTAGGGCTCATCATCATTCGACCCCTCCACATAGTGGATTGGAGTGTCACTCGATGGATGGGTTACAAAAGGTTCAAGTGGCTGGGGTATGCCTGTGGGATTTATCTCCATCCTAGGAATGGATGGTTTAGTGTCATTAGGTCCCGGGAGAGCCAATGGGGCTCCCCTCTCGAAGAAATTTGGTGACCTATTTCCTTAGGTAAGGCTAGTTGTAAGGTTGCGAGTATGGGAGTCTCCTCGGCACTTTGCAATGTATGGGATCATGGCCCGAACCTACCACAATTGGCACATGGTCGAGACCTAGGGTCTTGACACTCAGTTGGCATGTGGTTTTTGCCACAATACATGCATTGGACGTGTAGGTCTCATCATCATCTCTTGTAGTCTTGCTAGCTCCATCTTTATCTGACCCAAGTACTCTTTCCCTTATCCTGGCTACTTGAAACTAACCGTTCTCTAGATGTGGTTGTCCTTTCTGAGGTTTTAGAAATAGTCTCATCACAACCTGAGCTCCTCTCCTTGAGCTAGTCATCCACTCTTATGGCCTCTTCAAAGACCCTAGTTTGCGCGTCTCGCTGCAAGCTTGAGTTGTCTGCCAAGGCTTTATAGAGCTCTTCACTCTGTATTCCATTGATAAAGACCTTTCTAAGGTTCTAGAAATAGATGTGGTTGCCCTTTCTGAGGTCCTAGAAATAGTCTCATTGCAACTTGAGCTCCTCTCCTTGAGCTAGTCATCCACTCTTATGGCCTCTTCAAAGACCCTAGTTTGCGCGTCTCGCTGCAAGCTTGAGTTGTCTACCAAGGCTTTATAGAGCTCTTCACTCTGTATTCCATTAATAAAGACCTTCTACATCCCTCTTTCTATGGGTCATGCATTTGTCGAGATTTTCTTAAAGAGACTCCTCATATGGGTAACGTAGTCCCGTATGTCCTCCTTGTCTTTCTGCTTGATGTTCATCAATCACACTACAGATTGTCTGAGTACTTAGCCTCCAAGAATCTCTTAATGAAGAGGTTCTTGAGATGGTTGGAATTGTTACATTTTGAAGCAACTAAGCTAGTGTACCAAGTCCTTTCCTTATTGCTTAAGCATAGACCGAAGGATTGTGAGCGCTAGGTGCGATGGGTGAGGCCGTTGGCCTCACATACATGCTTGAACTGCTCTACAAAGCTATAGGGATCGTCGTTTGGATGATACTTGTCTAACTGCTTAACAACAACATGGATTTTTTACTGGCTCTTGGAGCGTTGGTTGACTCCTAATCCTGTGAGCAATGAGTTTGCCAATGTTGTCACGCTCTTCTCTGCTGACATATTATCTAATAGTCACTTCATGAGAAGCTTGCTCATCATAAGGTCTCCTTCTAGCGCTCTCTCTCTCTTCTCTCTCTCTCTCTCTCTCTCTCTCTCTCTCTCTCTCTCTCTCTCTCTCTCTCTCTCTCTCTCTCTCTCTCTCTCTCTCTCTCTGTGTGAATCAGATCTAATTCGATTTGTGTTTGCTAAGGCGAGATCTCCTGCATTTCTACATTTCGCAAGCTTCTAGCTTAATGTTCCTGATTGTATGCCACCATGCCTTGCAAAGCTTTCCGATCTAGTTTCCTCTCCTCTTCGATATCCACTACGATATCCTTAGATGGCCTATCGCGGTGGTCCATCCGGGTCTACAAGTCATACTTGCTCACCATCTATTGGATTTCATCCAAGAAATCCCCCAAATTGAGCTCTTCATTGTGTCTGCAATTCGTATTGGTCTCTGCCATGTCTGCAATTTCTTGCTCCACCAGGGTGACAACGAGGTTGATCGTCACGAGTAGATTCACTTCCCCAATAATGTCGGTGTGTCCAACTCATGTGTCGTGTCTTCCTCTTGGTCCTACAACTTGGGTTTCTCAATTACTTGTCTAAGTTTGAGGGTCTTCTCCTATACTTGTGGGTTAGTTTAGTTTCTTAAATCTGAGTGAGTTCCTTGTTATTCATAAACAATCCTCAATTTACCGTCACTTAATGTTTGTGTGTTTGTATGTGTGTGTGTGCTCTTTTCCGTGCACTGTGCAAAGTCATGCTTTCATCTTTTCTTCAGGTGCACTTCAAGTGTCGAAGAATAATGTGGGGTGCTATGCAACTTCAGCATTGTCGTCTACGTTCCCAGCGTGATAAGGCTTTAGGCTTAATTGTTGGCTGCTCTCACTGGTCTCTAGGGTCTGCATTGCATCTTTTCGCTTAGTCAAGGTCCAACTCAGTGTTTATGGTTCAGTTTGACTCTCTTAGCAGGGTGGATAGCTAGTAGGTTGGCTAGCATTGCTTTTAGGTCTGTGATTTGTTGGTTCTCTCATTCTTACGCTAGAAAGGTGTTTTGTTCATCTTATCGCTCTCGGGGGTTCGTACAACTATGGTCTAGGTCAGTCATGGTCTACAGATGTCAATTTGAAAAATTCTAGATTCGGCCCAACTGGTTTGAATTGTAGGGTCCAAGTGTTAGATTTGGCCCACCGTCCGAGTGGCCTAGGATCAAATGATATTAGGGCCGAATTTGAGGCTCAAGTATCTGAGGGCCCAACCATTCGAATGCCACGTGGCAAGGTGGGCCGAATGCCTGATCATCCAATTTGGATGACGGGCCGAATATGATGGTTTGAGTGGGTAGGCCGAATCGGCTCAATCGAATGGTTGAGTGATGTGTCCAAATGTGACTAGGCTAAATGGCCAAGGGCCGATTCTGGGGTGGCCCATAGTGGCTGTCTAAGTCTAGGACCTAGACAGGCAAAGTGCGATGACACTTGTTAGCAAGGTGACGATTTTGGTTCGAATCAATCAATTCCTAGTATCCTAGGTCACAAACACTTCGAGAATAGATCAATGGACAAAGATCAAGGTTCGTATATACCTGATGTGCTCAAAAACCTTCGAAATGAATCGATTGATTCACTGCAAAGGTTTGGTCTCTCCAAGCTCTCTTTCTCTCTCTCTCTCTCTCTCTCTCTCTCTCTCTCTCTCTCTCTCTCTCTCTCTCTCTCTCTCTCTCTCTCTCTTAATGCTACTATTACAAATGAGCTCTCCCTTGACCTCTTAGGTTTTAAACCCTTGTCCAACTGACCTCTCCAATCACTCCTCTTGTGACATTAATACATTTAAGCACTATTTTTTCCTATTTTTCCTCGTTTGTGCCATGTTTGGGCGTGTTTTACAGTAGAAATCCTAAAGCTTTTCACTTTGATTTCTCGATCCTATCCTACTCTAAATGCAAAAAAAAATCAAAACCCAATTACTGAAATGATTCCTCCTACTGCCTAATCATCAAAAAATCGAAATACTTACTTATTGTGAAGATTAAAACCCCAAAATATCCTACCTATCTCAAGCTCTGTTCAGGGATGAAATCCTTACTTTGTTGCTCAATTTGAGGTATACAAGTGCTCAAGCTTGAATCCGTTGGTCCCAACAACGAAACCAAAATGTAGAGGGAGCCCACGCTCAATAGCTAAGACCCACGGACCGCTTATTGCTTCAAGTATTTCAGTCAAGTACAAATGGCTATCTCTCACCTAGCTAACGCACCTTCTATTCTACTAGGGTGTAGTGAGCTTACCTTGATGCCCGAATGAGTAGCCTCCTCCTTCAAGCAAGCCGATAGCTCCATGATTCGTGATGCGAGCTCAAGCAACCTCAAGCCTCCACCTCCAAGCTCTATCCTCCATAGCCACGTGCAAGACAAGAGAAGAGAATAGAAGAGAAGAAGAAGAGAAGAGATGATGGAGAGCTTCTTCTCCAAGATTCCTTGCCCTCGCACACTCACTCCCTCACACTCTCGCAGTCCCTCTCTCAAGCACACACAAGCAAGCAAGAAGGAGAGAATAAGGGAAGAAGAAGAGTCCACTTTAGCCACACAATAAAGAACAAGCTTCTCATTCACTTTTTGAGTTTATATACAAAACCCTTATCCCTTTAGGCACCCATCCCCTTTTTTACATGACCGGTCGTTGTGGCAAGGTCCACTTTTCCCATTCCCTTCTAGTTGCCCTTTCTCTTTACCTACACCCATCTACCCTTTACAATTTGCATAGGAGGGAGCCTAGCACTCTTTTACAAAAGTTTTAGGGGCACCTTGCATTTAAAAATACCCTTTTTCCTTTGACTTAGCTTTTGAGACTGCCCTTGCACTTTTGGCCATTTTCCTTCCTGCTTCTTCCTTTGTGTCTGCATTTGGACTTCTTTTTCTCAGTCTCAAACTAGGGTTAATAGTGTGAAATAGAGAACAAAAAACCACACAAAATTAACTTTGTGAGTACTCAAATTTATAGCTCTTGTCACCCTCTTCATTTCTAGCTTAGAATGCCTAAATCTAATAATATATGCAAAAATTATGGCCAAAATATGACAGTGTTGTCAAGCTACAATAGTTGTCCAAGACTTCTACAACATGCTCTATATCTACTTAAAAAGGATAAAATGACTACTCCTCAGCTCAATAAGTACTCAATAAGACTCAACTAAGCCTTGGAAAGCTTCTTAATAAGCACAAATCAAGGTGAAATAAATAAATACTCAATGCATACCTCAAGATGAAGTTACAATGGTTGCTATGAAACCTTGAGTTGAAGCTTTGAATTCAAGCCGAAGCAAAGGATGAAGAAGCTTCTCAAATGGTTTGCTCTAATACTAGTTGAAAGGCAGAGTTCAAGTGAAAGTACACGAGTGGAAGCAAGAGCAAAGCAAGAGCTATGGCAAATGAAGCAAGAGAGCAAGAGACAGAGACATTGTATGTGGAAACTCCAATAGTCATAACATGTGATTAGCCTTCCCTTATTCAATAGTCACTAAAAGAATAAAGAACAAAGTGACAGTGATGGGTGCCCGCTACTTGCAGTGTATAGGTATGTGGGTATTTTCAGTGTAATGAATACATAGGTGGTTAGGCATAAGCACCTTTACCCCTAACAAAAACAACCAAGACAAAAATGCAAAAGGGGACATTTTCTGAAGACAATAAGACCTTAAGACTTAAAGACAAAGGGTTTGACTACCCACTAGCAGTAGCCATATATACAACTAATGAGGGGATGAACCAACAATCATTATAAAATCAATAAACGTAACCACTTGACCACCTTGTAGTAGTCAAATAAGGCACCAGGGGGGATGTTTAAATATTTGTATTAGTGGTGCCTTCTTTGTATGCAACATGAACTAGACCTTAGAGTGTGGAGAGATAAGGATGTTGAGTTGGATGGATAAGGATTTGAGGTGGCAAATCACATTGGACTCAATACAATGTATCCAATATACTCATATGCCTATTTAAAATGTTGTGTATTTTTCTTTGCTCTCTCAAACCTATGGCCTATCTTGTCTATGAGCCTCCTTGATTCCTTTTTGCTTTTTTTAAGGCAACTCGTGGAGTTAATCCTTGTGGGTAAGAAGTGTTTCAAATTTGAGACCTCCCCAAAGGTGGTTTGAGGGTCTCTACTTGCCCACTTTGCTTGGAGCTGCAAAGGATTTTGATGTCGATAACCTTGGTATATAGAACATCGGTTTGAGAGATTGGTTTTTGTGGATGAAGATTATGATTATGAAGGTACTATGATGCCAAATGTGGAGAGTTACTTGTGTTCACTGTGTTTGAAAGGAAGGCTAGGGTTATCCTCCTAGAGTTGTAATCATTGAGTTCACTAAATTATGAATTGTACCGTGGATATATCCTTATACACCATGTTTCATTATTCATGGCCACAAAGGCTATGATGTTGTATCATGTTTTGAGCTATAAGAGGCTATGTACGTATGCTTTCCATATATGAAACATTCCCTTTATTTCATTATTCTTTTGGTTTGAGGTGTGTGGCATTTTCTAGTGAGTTGGAATGTGTGGTGTTTTCCAATGAGTTAGAATTCTCATAAATAGGTATTGGGTGGTGCAATATATTTAGTTTCCTTTCAACATCACGTCATTTTGGTGGCCCCACTAAGGATCTTTCTCAAAGCTCCCAATGGAAAAGATGGCCATGGAGTTCATGATATTCCTTGGAAGCAAAGTTGAAGATGTTGTGTAGTTTATCAAAGGCTTTGAAGTGACATATGTGGTGGGTAAATTGGATGAAGAGAAGTGGCTGAAGATTTTTTGCAACAAGGTTTAAGGAGCAGCCAAGTTCTTATATATGGCTCAACAATCTCTTAAGTAATCGCCACTAGAGGTGGACTAAGAGGATCCTAAGATGGGCTTAGTTAAGAACTTTACCAAGTAGAAGATGTGAATGTGGTGAGAAGGGAGCTATCAATGTATGTACACAAGGAAAATAAAAGCGTGGAGCATTGCGCTTAAGGATTTTGAAACTTTATGGAACAGATGAAAAAAGGCTTTAGTAGAGGGAGGGAGGGTGGGTGGGTGTGTGTGCATGTACGCGTGCATGCGATTCCACTGGCCCAATTGGAGAACGTGTAGCTATTGTGACATGTTGAATGCAAGAGCTCTCTCTCTCTCTCTCTCTCTCTCTCTCTCTCTCTCTCTCTCTCTCTCTCTCTCTCTCTCCCTCCCCCCCCACCCAAGCTTTCATCTCCACGCCAAACCCATTAGAATTGTTGTTCACTCTCGCCGCTGCCCCAACCAACTATTGATGTGAGAGAGAGAGAGAGAGAGGGATGGATGGAAGAGAGAGAGAAAGTTAGAGAGAGAGAGAGAGAGATTGAGCTCGCGATGGTGCTCCTGCGTCGTGCCGCCCTGCCATCGCATGGTCTGGCGCGCCCTCCTGTTGTTCTCATCTGCGTCGTAGCCGCCTGAAGACCTGCCTGTCGTCACCCCCCGTTCGCGCCAGCCCAGTCGTCGCCTCTGTTCATCGGTAGTTCGCGTTTGGTCACCATAGTCGAGGGATGCATCAACTCCTGTTCCTGACTGTCGCGCCTGCTCCCTGCGCTGCCAGCGGAATACATGGCACCATCTTTCTGACGTCCCGCTCCTGGAGCTGTCGGGAGCAGACGCCCTGCTCCTGGAGCCGCCAGCACGTTCTGCTCCTGGCGCCCTGTCCACGCCCAGACGCCCTGTCCCTGATGCCCTATCCACGGTAGCCTACCCCTGACGCCGAGAGTCAGCGGATCCACCGTGTCTCTTGCCTGTCCCGCTGAATCGTCTGCAGCCGCCCCATCAACTTCACCTCTGCCGCGGTTCGAGGCGCCGCCTGCGTGTGCTCCTCCTTTCATGCAGAGGCGCCCAACTCCTGTGAAACCCTAAACCTGACCTTCGTCAGAGAGGCATCGTCCGGGATCGCGTGCCCTCTGCTCTGTACACAGAGAGAGAGAGAGAGAGAGAGAGAGAGAGAGAGAGAGAGAGAGTGTGTGTGTGTGTGTGTGTGTGTGTGTGTCGATCAGTCCTTCTTTGAGATCATCTCGTCATACACGATGGCTGGTTTGGATCTGGATTTCATAGACCAAACGGTGCCAGCACTTGGCCCGGACTCTGATGCTGAGGAACTGGAGGATATGGTTCCGTGCACTGAAGAATTGCCCCCGGGTCCTGACATCCAGCCTGCGGGTAAACGTACCAAGCACACCCCGGAAGAGATAGGCGTTACTCCGGATCGTTCCTATGCGCAGGTTGCTTCGGATCCTGTGGACTCTCAGGAGGTGGACTAGGAGCATCTGTTGGAATTTGCCAACACTCTGCTTGGTGAATATGTTCAACATAATCAAGAAGCCTTCTCTGCCTCTGCTCCAGACGATGTTCTGGAAGCTACCGTCGAGCCAAAAACTGTCCTACGCTCCTTTTCGGTATTTTATGATCGCGCGATGATACTCTTCTTCACTGGTCGAATCCCGCTGCTTTCGCGTATTCGCCAATGGCTGCAGAGTCTGCTACAAGGGGAATGTGTTGAAGAGATTTTTGTTGGATCTCGAGGTTTTTTTGAGGTCCTCTTGAAAACAGAGATGCACCGTGCTGCTCTCCTGTCTAAACTGCCTTTATTTTTTGATCGTCGGTTGGTTCATGTGGTTCCATGGCGCCCAATGGCAGATTTCCAGCGCCTCCTGCAACGTGAATGCCCTGTGTGGGTAGAAGTGGAAAATTGTCCGATTGTTTATTGGCCGCTATTAAAGGATGCTATGGCCGCTGTGGGCACGGTTCTGGTCCCTCCCAGTCTCAAGCCTGTGAATCGCAACCGCTTGTGCATGTTATGGGATACTGCAAGGAAACGGCCTGCCTGGTTATGCCTCAATTGCTCTGGCATGCATCCGTTACACTTTCGTTTGAAATGGGGCAATTTTGCAGGCCATTGCTTTTCCTGTGGACAGTTGGGGCACTTTATGGCTGAATGCCCCGAGCAACAACACGTTTCAGATGCAGCTCATGTTGCTCCGCCCATGGAAGATATGGTGTGTGATGCTCCGTCGCTGGATACTATCCACTCGCCCCAAGTTCTGGCCAAAGGTAAACAACAGGTTTCGGGTCTGGATTCCCGTGCCACTGATTGGGTTGAAGTACGTGCCAAAAAAGGCAACAGGATTGGTGCTGGCATGGAGAGTACTGGGCCTACTCCCTCACACGATTCCATGCGAACATATATGCGCAGGAAGGAAATGATGTCGTCCGAGCGCTCTGCTCCTGCTATGGTTTCTTCAGCTCCCCGTTATCAGCCCACCACGAAAATGTATTCGGATCGTCTAAAGGGTCCATCGGCACAGTTGGCTTTTGATACCAGAGACAACGTCATTACTCCGTGGGACCGTCGTTACCCACGTTCCAACCCCAAGCAAGCAGATATGCCGTCTACTTCCAAATCTGGTCCTCAGAACTCTTTTGCGGTGTTGGCGGATTTCTTGGATGAGGGAGTCCTGGACATTCTCACCGACAAAGTCAAATCGAGGCAAGCTGTGCCTCGTACCTGATTGTGTTTTGTATACACATGAAAATAGCCACGTGGAATGTGCGAGGAATTTGTTCTCGCCACAAGCAACATGCCATGTGGACTGCATTGTATGAGAATCAGTGGGATGTCCTGTGTGCTGTTGAGCGCAAGAGTCACGGTGACGCCGGTAAAGTTGTGGATTGCCATGGCTTTCGTTTGTTCTATGCAGGAACACAGGCCATGCATTATTCGGGTGTGCTCATGATTGTACATGCCAAATATCAGCCTGTTCTTATTAAAAATGATGTTCATGGCCGCTTTTTGGCGGTTGAAATCTTATTCGAAGGGGAAATCCTATGGTTACTTGGCCTCTATGTTCCGAATGATTCGTTATCTCGCCGGGAGCTTTGGCAGACTTTGCAGACTTCCTTGTCACTTGGCAGACGGGGCTTCTTCATGGGGGATTTCAATATGTGTGTTGATTCTTCCCAGTCTACATTGGAGCACTCGGTCATGGATGCGCCGGAAAGTCGTATGTGGCACGACTTGGCTCTTGCTGTTCTTAAGCAAGATCTTTGGTCCTGGAATGATGATTTTCTGCCTGAGATGCTCGAAATAAAAGTGTTGCAGCAATATGTCTTGTCGGACCATTTCCCTCTGCAGTTCGAGTTGCTTGCACAACCCATTGCCCCTTTCAAGCAATTTTTGGAGAGACTCCCTTTGCGTTTCAACTCGTCCTACTTAAAGCATACAATTTTTTAGGGCTATATGCAGCAATTGCTTGACAGATTCTCCTTAGACTTTTCCTCTCAGGGCACTGCGTCATTTGAACGATTGCTCTCTAATGTGCAGTGGGTTGCTCGGCAATATGGGATCTATCATGCCTCTCTTTGTCGGCGCCGTCGACAGGCAGCGGAGGACCTGCTGCTTTTGGTTTGCTCCCTACTGGTGGACACTCCGGATGATGCATTTCTGCTTGCACTGGCCATGCGGGTGGCTGATCTTCTTAAAGAATTCCAGTTAAAATCGTATCAACAGGCCAAATTGCAACATCTAACAGAGACTTTGCAAGATAGTGCATGTCAGACCCATAAGTTCTTTCGAGCTCTCCATGCCTCTCCTGCTCGAGAGAATATGACCAGACTCGAGGATGCACGAGGCCACCTTATCCTGGATCCACAGACTATTGTGCATATGTGCAGGAATTATTTCCGAGACCTTCTCGGTTCCGCTTCTCCTCCTTTAGCCCAAATTACTCAGGCCCGTTCGGTCTTTTATGACCTGGTCCGCAATCAGCTTCCGCAGGACATGCAAGCTACTCTGGAGTCAGATATTGGTGAAGCAGAGGTTATGGATGTCTTGTTACACTTGCCCAAAGATAAAAGTCCGGGTTGGGATGGTCTCACCAATGAGTTCTTTGAAGCTTTCGCTACCCAACTGGCGAAACCATTGCAGGCTTTGTTTTAGCAGGTGTGGGAAACGGGGATCATGCCTCCCTCATGGAAACAAGGACTTATTAAACTGCTTCCAAAAGTTCCTTCGCCATCTAAGTTGACACACTGGCGCCCCATTTCTTTGATGGGTTCCATGTACAAAATCTTTTCCAAAGTAATGGCGAATCGGCTCCATAAGCATCTTCCTGCCCTTGTGCACCCTCTCCAGTACGGTTTCATTAAGGGCCGAAATATTCTACACAATGTTTTGAATGCCCAATTGGCCATTGATTATGCCCGGCATTCTAATCAGGAGGTGGTGTTGATTCAACTGGACCTGGAAAAGGCTTTTGACTATCTGGACTGGTCTTTTGTTACTGACCTTATGTCTGCTATGGGCTTTGGTGCTCGGATGTCTCGTCTTATCTACACCATTAATGCTGCGGCGTCTTCGCGAGTCATGCTGAACGGAGGTGTTACTGAGCCATTTGTCCTTGCCCATTCTATCAGGCAGGGGTGCCCTTTGAGCCCTTTATTCTTTGCCCTTGCGACACATCCAGTTCTTTCCATGTTATCACATATGGCTGCCTCTTCCCAGTTGGCCGGACTGTCGCTTCCTATAGGACAACACTTCATTAGCCAATCCTTGGCGGATGATACTTTTATGATTTTGCTTGCGGACAAGGATAACCTTCGAAAAGCATTGGATGTTTGGGGTCTCTTTGGCCAGGCGTCAGGCCTTCGTATCAATCCGCTCAAATCAGCCATTCTAAGCTGCACGGAGTCGGATTTGCAGTCCTTGGACTGGCAGGGTCTGGTTGTTCCTCGCGGTTCCATTGTCAGGCATCTTGGATACCTGTTGGGTGTTGATGTTCCCCCAAAGGAGCTTCTGCAGTGGATTTCTCAGAAGATGGTGGCCAAGTTTATGTACTGGAAGTCTCAGGCCTGGCCGTTTCATGTTCGCCTCAAAGTAGCCCAGATAATTATGTTGCCAATGATCACATATTTCTTGCCATTGTTGCCCTGGACTCCTACAACTCTGAATGCTCTCACTCAGTCTATTCACTTCATGCTCTGGAAGAAGGACTCATTGCATGCAAGTATTTCTTGGATCTCATGGTCGCATGCGTGCACCCCCAAAAGCATGGGTGGCGGAGCTATTTTAGATGCCCAAACTCACATGCAGGCACTCCGTTGGTCTCTTTTCCGCGCCATGTGCTCGGATGATCATCATCCGTGGGTCGCTATCGCCCGTTCTTTCCTTGAGGGTCATGGGCTTCGGCATGGCAATACCCGACTCCGGAGTTCTTGGTGGCACGTTCTTAATGCTGATTCGCGGTTTTCCAGTTCTTCTTCATCGCTGCTTACTCATTTGGTGTGTTCCTGGAAACACGTCCTTCGAAAGGCTCAGTGGCACCCAACGGAGGATCGCCTGGCTACTAACTCTTTTCAATTGGAATTACTGGTAGTCTCGCGTTTACTTTCGTGGGAAGGTAAACATGAGCTTAGACCACAATTCAACCGGATGGCACGTTTGGGCTTGTCTTCAGTTGCGGATGCCACCCTTGCCAGTCGCAATGTGCTTATCTCGTTTCGTACTGCTAGGAGGATTTTCTGGATCCCTCGTGGATATAGGCCTTTGTGGGAACAGCTCTTGACGGTGCTCCAGAGCAGACAACCCTTTCCTGCTCTTGCTTTGGATCATCCCTGGCAGGATTGGGACCTACAAGGCTGGCTGCATTGGAGCAAAGCTTCTGCTAATCAAGTGTATCATCTTCTGATTAAAGATAATCAATGGCTAGTTACTAAAGCGAATGCTTTATGGGGATTGCGTAAATCCCGCTCATGGTGGAGGGCAACTGTGATGGAGGGCTGGGTCAACAAGACACCCTTTAAATACAAAGTCTTTCTTTGGCGAGTGATAATTGGGGGTCTTCCGCTTGCTTCGGCTCTTTCCAAGCGATGAATCTCCAATGGCACCTGTTTCTTTTGCACCACTACTATGGAATCCGCCCGCCACCGATTTATTTCTTGCCCCGTCGCTAAGAAAGTCTGGTTATTTTTGTCGGTCGTTTGGCGAGGGGTGGTTGGTATCACACTGCGCCCCTTTGATTGGGTTTTGGGCCAGCCCAAGTACCCTACTCCCGCACAGCCACATATGAAGCTCATGTATCACTTTCTTCGATACTGGGGCTGTTGGCATAACTGGACCATTCGGAATGCTTTTCTGTTTGACTCCGCCCATAATGTTCAGCGGCATATTGTGAGGCTTAAGGGCCTCTTATATTGGCAGTTAGCTCTTCTCCATCGTTCTGATTTGCTCTCTACGGAGGACTTCCGTCCTTGGCATATGGCAATTTCCTCCGCATCCTTGCCATGAAATTGTAACTTGTAGTACTTAGCACCTCTTCACATGATGGCTTGCATTGTCGTCATGTATCTTGTAATCAAGTAATCTTGTATTTTTTTCGTAATTAATACAATTACCTTTTACGCAAAAAAAAAAGAGGGATGGATGGAGGGAGGGAGGGTGTGCGTGTGCTGTACGCGTGTGTGCGATTGCCCCAATTGGAGAACATGTAGCCATTGTGACACGTTGAATGCAGGAGAGCTCTCTCTCTCCTCTCTCTCTCCCTCCCCCCACCCAAGCTCTTATCTCCATGCCAAACCCATAAGAATTGTTGTTCACTCTTGTCGCCACCCCAACCAACTATTGATGTGAGAGAGAGAGAGAGAGAGAGAGAGAGAGATAGAGAGAGAGAGAGAGAGAGAGAGAGAGAGAGAGAGAGAGAGAGAGAGAGAGAGAGAGAGAGAGTCCACTGCCCCAGCTGGAAAACATGGAGTTGTCGCAGACTGTGCTGCCCAAGATCTACCATGCTGTAGGGTTGCCACCATTGCCCGAGATCTGTCATGCTAGACATCCAAATCCAAGGCAAATCCTAAGGCTAATTAGCAATCAAGAAGGCCATCAATGAGCAAAGTTGGCATGCCGTCCATCCATTGATGATATGCTTCTCTTGCACCACTCTATTTGCAACATTGGTCTACAAAGGTGATAAATCTAAAGCCTTGAGAGCTTGCTCAGTCGCCTTGTGCTGCCTCCATCACTTCGCCTTACACTCAAAAGTGGCTCACTTTTTGCATTTACAACCAATCAACAAATTTATAGGTTTATTATTTTTTATTTTTTTACAAACTGTGTCCATTTGGTGTGTAAAGGTAAGACGCCCATGGCTGTGCCTAGTTTCAAAAAGTGCATGCTCACACGGGATTGGCCATCCATCACTTGGTGTGTAACCAACCTTAGAGAGGGAGCCATCATGAGAAAGAGAGTGAGAGAATATATATGATATGGATATAAAATAATATAGATATAAATATGTGTAAGATAGAAAAAGTTCTATACAATTTCACACCACAATTTCCACATTGTGGATTACGGCAACATCATGAACTGAGCTTCTCCAAGGGATGCTTAAAGAAGGTGGGGTGGTTTGGCTGTCCTTACCTACGCCTTCCGAAGTAAGGTAGTGCATAGGCACTCTCGAGGCTGCCATGCCAGGCCCTGGATAGATAATCGAATGTTCTTGCTTTGCTACGTGTACAGAATCGCGGAGCTCATTGCGAGCTTCGATGCTAGCATGAGAGGCTTGGGTTAACTGGACATGGCCTCCGTTTCGCCATGGAGGCTTCAACCTGTCTCTGGTTTTGGATCAAACCAAGCCATGACTTTGGCAGCACCGCGGCGGCGAAGACCTCCCTTTTGCTGGAGAGCTCATGCAGGGGATAAGAGAGGAGGCGGCCACTGGTCTAGAAGACAGACAAGACAAACAAGCACCAGCAAGGATCACTATGGAGTCTTGGGTGTTGGTTCGGATGCGTCAGCTGCAGACATAAAGCTCGCCTTTCGACAGCTCGCCCGGAAGGTATCGCATGAAACAGCTGGTCCTACTCCCTGCGTACTGTCACAATTACTCCAGTTTGAGTTTATCCTTGTCTTTGGGATTCAGTCTCCTTTTTGTATTTTATTTAACTGAAATGATCAGTGATTGTAGTAGATGTCTTTATCCGAGCGGTGGTGAGTAGAGATGCAGCACGCCATCATTGGAGTTGGGAGAAATTTAGCTGGTCAGGGAGCACTAGTGTTTGTCCATGTCACTCCCATTAATGATCTTTGGGTTCTGTGTCAACGGCGAATAATCATTTATTTATGTTGACATATAGTAAGTCCAGACATGTAGTATTGGGCTACTTCCATTGTAGAATTGGGCAAATGGGAGTAGCCAGGAATGTCATGTTTGCATTCTGTCTCAACAACGAATCATGGTTTATGTTGACATGTATTTAGACGTGTAGAATTGGGCAATGGGAGCTAGCCAGGAATGTGTCCAGCTTCATTTTTCCACGATAATGAAGAGAGAAGAGAAAGAAGTGACTTATGCAGCCCACTGATGAAAAACTTTTATGTACTCAGCTTCATGGCATTCAGTTGTCTTTCACACATCTCCTTATCCATGGCCAAAGCTTATGGGTAGTAGTGGATCACTGATCTGTCTCTGAATGAGGTATGACTTTCTGGAGTATCAATATGTTGTTTTGTTTTCATCTTTTGTGGCTTCCGATCGAACTGTAGGAGTATACATTTTGGAACTTGTATTGCACAACTACTCCATGTGACAGCTTTTGCAGTGTGAATAGGTGGAGTACTGATCACATTGTAAGAGTGCCATGTAAGGCTTAGTGAAGACTCAAAAGCTGCAGTATCAACAAGCACAGTTAAATATCCTGTGGATAGAGCTTCACATATGAAAGCTGTAAAGTAGAAAAGTTCATTGTTTTGCAAGAGATGGTCCATCTCATGCACCCAAATGTGCAGAGACGCTCTTATGGCTGTTTGCTTGTGGAACCTACTTGTCCTCATTTGATGGCAATTTCCTACTACATGTAAAGGGATGCCTTGTTTGGGGAGATGGAGAAACTCTTGAAATGCTAGTAAATGTTGGGTACAAGTGGATTCTTGCTTAATTGAGTAGGATTGTGGCCTTTACCAAAAAGAAGAACCTTGGAGGAACATTGAGTGACTTTGAGATAACAATAGACACGTTTGACTGCTTGCCAATGTGTAGTACCAGGGCTGTGTATAAAGCATGCCAACTGAGAGATCCCAAATTGAATATTTGGCTGTGTATTACAGAAATATGATAAACAACCAACAGTTTGCTGATAAAGAGATGCTTCGAATGGATCTCTTGCACCCTCAAGTGTAAACTTGTGGCTTGTCTCAACTGGAGTAGAGATAGGCTTGCAGTCTTGCATCTCAAAAACTTAGTTAGTTGCCCAATGTACTTAGACTTCTCCACAATAATACCCCTTCAACTGCATGAGGTTTAGTCAACAACATGTCATTCATTGTAATGTGTCTACCTGTTCCCTTTCAGGACACGTCTTAGCAGTCCATCGGGAAGAGAGTCTAGAAAGCTTTGCCCGGCACTCCCATGAAATGTTACGGGGTTTGTGATCTAGGACTTTCCGAGTTTGCCACGTAGCGGAAGTATTCCAGCCGTTCCCACTTAGGACCGACCTGAATCAGGGTTTTCCCTAATGGTCAATTTCCTAAAATGGCAGCTAGCGTCGAATCCCAGGCGAACTACTTCATGCAAAAACGCCAGGGTCGAAGCGGATTCATGCTGCACTTGGTTCAAGGAGAATGGAAAACGAGAGGGATGCAAGGCTCGACCTCTTTGTCTATAAGGCATAGTCCCATTCCGTTCCCCTAAAACAGCATAAATCGGGATTCTAGTAACCTAAACTCTAGGTCAGCGCCCTTGCTGTTCATTTCCTTTGAGAAGAGCTCCTTGCTGTCCATTTCGTTTGAGAAAAATTCACGGCCAACCGGGACCACCCATCCGTAGGACGGACCCATGGCTACATCCACCGCACTTTCCTCAGGGTTGTTTTAGTTGTCTAACTACCTACCACATTTAGTTGAACACCATCAAGCAGCTTCCTTAATTAGCCAGTTAGACACTGGTTCCTTCACGTAATCTTAGCACTTGACATAGAAAAACAATACCAAACAAGTTCCTTTTCAACAGGTTATTTTACTTATCTTTGGAATACATCCATAAAATCCAGCCTGTAGGCTAATCCATAATCTACCCGAAGGCAATTCATAATCTGTCCGAAGGCTATCCAGCAATCCACAAGGATTACTAATCCAAGATTCTGCCCGTAGACTAGTATGCGGGCCTCGAGATCCAATCCCGAGTCACGTTGGCCTCTTGTGCAGGGCCCAGATATCACAACTCTATAGAAACAGAATTTGTATCCTTTTTCATTAATTTGTCTATATAATGATTTATTAAAATTGTTTCCTTTGCACTAATTAGATATAAAGAAAAGTGCATTGGAGCTGGCCACTGATGAGTGGTTAGAGGTTATGGTGGACCCACGCGGTGGGTTAGAGAAAAGATAGTTCACACTTCCACCTATATGGCCCGATTGGGCGCCTGTGACTAGAACGCACGCATATCAGGGTAAGACTCGCACACAGAAAGGATTGATGCCTTGAAGTATGGGCTAGATCTGCCAGAACAGACAGTTACAATCAACAAGATGGCATGATCATGAAATGGTTGTACAATGTGCATGTGTGGACTGAAAGCTTGAAATGCATATTTCTTTGCATAGGAAAGTCACATGAAGATTCTGATACCGTTTTTGCGATGTACACGGAAAAAGCTTTCATATGACACCCATATTGGGGGGGTCCCTAAATTTTAGGAGGTCTCTAAATTTTAAGAGCCTCGAATTAGCCTAAAAATGCTAGTCCTAAAAAATAGGGATGTCATTCTAAAAATAGTAAATTTTGTACTCTGACTGTGCTTACTAAATTTGGTTGTTTCTATTCTTGACAGGATTCAGTCCAAAAAGGAAGGCCATAGAGAAGAGACAAGCGTCAAGACACTTGTCACACAAGTTTCCAATTGTCCCACCACTTGTCACATCTCATGACATGTGGCTAGACACTTGTCTTGTGCTACTCCACTTTCCCCTTTTGTACTAGCTCTTCCCTCTCCTATAAATAAGAGCTCGTTTTTCTTCATTCAGCATCATTTTTCTTTGCTGTAAACTCATGTACAGCATCCACAGATAGCAGAAACTGGCCCCATCTATCCCCATCATCATCCTCCTCTTCTCCATTATCAAATTCCTCCATGTTTCCTCTTCTATCACTGTTGTTTTACAGGACAAGTCTGTAAATTCATTATAGCACCTTCTTCTGGAGCTATTTCTTCCATTTTAGCAACAAGAAGCAAGCCCTATCTATGTACTGTTGATTAACGATGGAGAAAGGCTAATTTTCCCTCTTTCTTATTCATTACAGCACCTTCTTCTGGAGCTATTTCTTCCATTTTAGCAACAAGAAGCAAGCCCTATCTATGTACTGCTGATTAACGATGGAGAAAGGCTGATTTTCCCTCTTTCTTCTCTCATACTGTAAAGGTTCTTATCATTGCATAATAGATAATGCATGTGTGTTTATACATCTTTGCATGATCTTGTGAGAGTGAGAATTACTGCTCCTCACTCTCAGGTTGATTGTAACTGAGCTCTTTCCTGAGGGACTTGGGTTGAGCAGAAATACATTCCTTCCGGGGGGGGGGGGGGGAGGAGGTTTGCCCATCTTCAACCCTCAATCTTGTCTCCATTACTTTTACATTTTCATGGCTGTAATTTTGTGAGTAATTTTCATTTTCAGCTTTAAGTGTTCATTCTCTTTTATATTAAACCTCGAAAACAAGCGAATATCATAATTGTTAAGTATACTACGTTGTTTGGGGCATTTACAGTGGTATCAGAGCTTTGGCTCGGTCCTCACCCCAACACTGGTAGTGCTTATAATTATAAGTTTGTTTGTTTTCAGCCCTTGCATTGAGTGCTTGAGCATATTTTTCTTAGAGTCTCAATGGATCAGTCGAGTGCTATCCTTCAAGCCATTCAAAGTCTTAGAGAGGAGAATCAGCAAATTCGTGATCAACTTCTCAAACTAGAAAAAGTTGAGAATCCCAAAGAATTCAAGGAAAGAAACCCATCTGCTTTAAGGAGACAAAGCCATACCAATGAAAGGAGCCGATCAAGAAGTCCAACTACTTCTAAGAGGCAGTCCCATTCTACTTTAAGACAAAGAGAGAGATCGCATCGAAGCTCATCCTCTTCTTCAAAGTCATCTGGTGCCTACTCTGATGGACCCTCTTCTAGTGACGAAGAGTCACACCCTTCTCGTGAAAGCCCTCATCATCGTCAAAGGCGTCGACATTCTTCACCCTCGTCTCCATCTTCATCTCCATCAAGCACTTTATCATCTTCAACCTCAAGATCCGGGCATGGACAAAGGCATAAGAAGAAGAAGAAGACTAAGTCACTATCTCAACTTGAAAAGAAGATCAAGTTCAGTATGTATGATGGTTTTTGAAATCCTGATCTTTTTCTGAAGTTTATTCGTCAATTTCAAATTTTGTATGGTCGTGACAAGTATAAAAAAAAAGAAAAGATTAAGTTTGCAGCTTTACATTTGACTGACTTAGCCCATACTTGGTGGACGGGGTTGGAATATGATCATGCTGTCCCAAAATCATGGCGGTTCTTTGTTCGCATGATACAAAGCCAATTTCTTCCTGTTCATTTCAAAAGAGCTGTAAAAATGGAATGGGATCGGCTTTGGCAAAGGAAAAATGAGTCACTTGGTTTTATACTAAGAGATTTTGGGAGCTACTTTTGAAGGTTCAACATTTCAAGAAGATCAACAGTTCGGAAAAGCTTAGGAAGTTTCAAGGAGGTTTGCATTTTAAACTTCGTACTGCTCTTAATCATTATCATTGTTCTAGTCTCAGGGAACTCATTGACCATACTGAGACATGGGAAATGGAGCACAATGGCAATAAATCATTCCAAAAGAATGATAAGAAGAGAGTAGCTGATGATGAGGAGTATTCAGCCCCAAATGAATGACAAAAACAACGGCAAAAGCAGCCATTAAATCAAAAGAAGATGAAGCCCTATGCACCTCCTAATGCTCCTCAATTTCGCTCCAATCTATACCCACAAGCAAAGCAACTTTCCGAAGAAGAAAAGCAACATTTCATGAAAGAAGGGAAGTGCTTTAAATGTGGACAAACAGGCCACATAGCGAAGCAATGTTCAGACAAAGGACAAAGCAAGGTTTTTTACAACAAGCCTAAGTCGCCAATGAAAATCAATGCTATCTGTGATGTAGTTGCAAATACAACTCACACTCCAGAGATGCGCAAATTATTAAAAGCTTGGGGACAGTTGCAAGGTAAGTAAGCACTATTCTTGATAGATCTTGGGATGAATGAAAATGTCATTTCCTTGCAATTAGCTAAAGAGCTTGGATTAAAGAATGAAGAGATGGATACTCCGGCAGAAGTTCGCCAAGCTTTAAATGCCGATGAAGGTGATACAGTGAAGACTGTGACACCCTACATTGGCAAGCTCAAGTTTCAAATTCAAGCCTACAGTGACAAAGATTCAACCATCTTCTCTCAGAAAAAGAAGGTAGAACTCACCAACAAAGGCAAGAAGTACGAGATTCAAGCTGGAGTTTCTGGAGACACCATACCTATGGTAAGCCATATGCAAGTCTCTAGAGCAATTAAGGATTGTGTTCAATGTTGTTTGCTTTATGTCACTGATGTAAAAGATAATATGAATGCTGAAAACCAAGAGCGACTTCAGCTCTTGGAAAAGTATAAAGATTGTTTTTCGGAAGATCTTCCTTATCAGCTTCCCCCAGAAAGGCCAGAAGACCATCATATTGATATTATTCAGGGCAGTTCTCCTCCTAATATAGCGACCGTGTGAGCCGTCCTCAACAAGAAGAAATCAGAAAGCAAGTCGAAGACCTACTCAACCGTGGGCTAATTAGGTCAAGTAGCTCACCATTTTGTTCACCGGTTCTTCTTGTTCAAAAGAAAGATGGCACATTCAAGATGTGCATTGATTATCGAGTCCTCAATAAAATCACTGTGAAGAATCGGTTTCCTATTTCCAGAATTGACGACATTTTGGATCGTCTAGGAGGCTCAAAGGTTTTCAGCCGCATTGATCTAAAGAGTGGTTATCATCAAATTAGGGTAATACCACAAGATGTACACAAAACTGCTTTTCGCACTTCATACGGTCCTTATGAATTCTTGGTGGTTCCTTTCGGATTAACCAATGCACCAGCCACCTTTAATCGAATGATGGAGCGCATCTTTAGAGAACATTGACAATATGTCGGTACTTTCTTTGATGATATTCTTGTCTTTAGCAAGAATGAAGAGGAGCATCATCAGCACTTGGAGATTGTTCTACAATTACTTCAACAAAATCAACTCTTGGTAAATGGTAAAAAGAGTGAATTTTTCATGCATAAAATAAATTACCTTGGGCATGTCATCTCTTCTGAAGGGATTCAGATGGATCCTGAAAAGATCAGGATAATCCAAGAATGGCCTCATCTTCATGATGTACATGAGGTGCGATCGTTTCTTGGCTTATGCTCTTATTACTGCCGCTTCATCAAGCATTTTGCACATATGGCTTCTCCACTTCATGACCTTACAAAGAAGAAGACCTATTTCCAATGGAAGGAAAAAGAGAAGGCAGCCTTCACAAGGTTTAAAATAGCTCTTACTTTTGGACCTGTTCTTATCATTCCAGATTTGGTAAAACCATTGTGGTGGAAGCAGATGCTTGTGGTGATTGTATTGGTGCAGTGCTAAATCAAGAAGGCCATGCCGTAGCCTTTGAAAGCCGCCGTCTAAATGATGTGGAGAAAATGTATGACATATATGAAAAGGAGCTCTTAGCAGTGGTTCATGCTTTGAAGATATGGAAACATTATCTTTTAGGCAATGAATTCCTTATTAAAATTGATCATCAGAGCTTGAAGTATTTCAAGACTCAAAAGCATTTGTAGGAGAAACATGTAAGATGGGAAAATTTCTTGTCTATGTTTCATTTTCAAATTATGTACACTCCAGGGAACCAAAATGTAGTTGCTGATGCACTTTCTAGAGTGCCTCGCATTGCAACTATTACAGTGGCTCATCATGAAGATTTTCAAACGATGAAGAATACTTATGATGAAGATATTAATTTTGCAGCAATTTGGTCAAATTTACAACAAGGAGGTTCTCATTCAGATTATTCCTTCTCATGAACAATCGCCTTTGCGTCACTCTTCCTGTTCGACAAAAGGTGCTTAAAGAAAGTCATAAACCCCCTTATGCAGAGCATAGAGGGAGGGCAGCCGCTCTAAGTGCAATTGAGCGCTACTTTTATTGGCCAACATTACGAAGAGATACACATAACTTCATTGAGGCTTGTCTAGTATGCCAAAAATCCAAGTATGATAGGTAGAAGACTCCAGGATTGTTGCAACCTCTTCGAGTGCCCAAAGATCCATAGGAATCTATCACAATGGATTTCATCTCAGGTATTCCAAGAACACCTCAAGGTCATGATATGATTTGGGTCATAATTGATCGATTTAGTAAGCAATCACATTTTATTCCATGTCATAAAACATTGAAATCCGCACAAGCTGCAAGACTTTTCATTCAGCATATCTTCAGATTACATGGTATGCCTTCTGAGATCATTTCAGATAGAGACTCCAAATTCACAAGTAACTTTTGGCGTGCTTTATTTGAGAATTTGGGAACCACTTTAAAGTTCTCCTCAGCTTTTCATCCTTAAACTGACGGCCAAACAGAGGTGATGAATCTCACTCTTTTGGATATGTTGAAAGCTTATGTTAGTGAACATAAGTCACAATGGGAGAAATATCTTCCATTATTGGAGTTTGCTTACAACAATACAGTGCACTCATCCACAGGGAAAGCTCCAAATGAAATAGTACAGGGTAAAGTGATTCCTCCTCCAATTATTCGCACTAAAGATAAGATTTTTGCTGTTGATGAGTTTGCTTCAGATTTAAAAACAGCAATGGATCAAGTTTGAGCCACTATCAAAGTTGCCCAAGAGCGATAAAAGAAGCAAGCAGATAAATGAAGAAGACCTTTGGCTTTTGAAAAAGGTCAATATGTCTTGCTAAAGTTTGATAAAAGCAGGCTCAAACAAGGTTCCGGTCAAAATTCATCTTTTCCAAAGCTCTCCAGTAGATATTTTGGACCTTTCAAAGTGATTGAGAAAATAAATGAAGTTCCTTATCGACTTGAGCTTCCTGCTCATTGAAAAATACACAATGCTTTTAATGTAAGTTTGCTAAAACCTTACATAGGACTAGAACCAAAGGAACCCATTACTGAAGATCCCCCAAAAGTTGAAGAAACAGAGCAACTCTTGGAACTTGAACAGATTTTGTTTAACAAGGATCGAACCACGAGAAGTGGCCTTGTGACACGAAAATTCTTGCTAAAATTCAAGAATCTACCCACAACAGATGCACAGTGGGTAGATGAAAATTTCATGAAGGATTACCCAGACATTCTTCAGCCATATCAAGAAGCTTTTCAGGTGAGGACAGCTGAATAAAAGCCAGAGGGCTATCACAACTCTATAGAAACAGAATTTGTATCCTTTTTCATTAATTTGTCTATATAATGATTTATTAAATTTGTTTTCTTTGCACTAATTAGATATAAAGAAAAGTGCATTGGAGCTGGCCACTGATGAGTGGTCACAGGTTATGGTGGACCCACGCGGTGGGTTAGAGAAAAGATAGTTCACACTTCCATCTATATGGCCCGATTGGGCACCTGTGATCAGAACTCACGCATATCAGGTTTAGACTCGCACACAGAAAGGATTGATACCTTGAAGTGTGGGCTAGATCCGCCAGAACAGACAGTTACAATCAATAAGATGGCATGATTATGAAATGCTTGTACAATGTGCATGTGTGGGCTGAAAGCTTGAAATGCACATTTCTTTGCATAGGAAAGTCACATGAAGATTCTGATACCGTTTTTGCGATGTACACGGAAAAATCTTTCATATGACACCCATATTGGGGGGGGCCCTAAATTTTAGGAGGTCTCTAAACTTTAGGAGCCTCGAATTAGCCTAAAAATGCTAGTTCTAAAAAATAGGGATGTCATTTTAAAAATAGTAAATTTTGTACTCTGACTGTGCTTACTAAATTTGGTTGTTTCTATTCTTGACAGTATTTAGCCTAAAAAGGAAGGCCATAGAGAAGAGACAAGTGTCAAGACACTTGTCACACAAGTTTCCAAGTGTCCCACCACTTGTCACATCTCATGACATGTGGCTGGACACTTGTCTTGTGCTACTCCACTTTCCCCTTTTGTACTAGCTCTTCCCTCTCCTATAAATAAGAGCTCGTTTTTCTTCATTCAACATCATTTTTCTTTGCTGTAAACTCATGTACAACATCCACAGATAGCCAGAAACTGGCCCCATCCATCCCCATCATCATCCCCCACTTCTCCATTATCAAATTCCTCCATATTCCCTCTTCTATCACTGCTGTTTTACAGGACAGCAAGCCTGTAAATTCATTACAGCACCTTCTTCTCAAGCTCTTTCTTCCATTTTAGCAACAAGAAGCAAGCCGTATCCATGTACTGCTGATCAATGATGGAGAAAGGCTGATTTCCCCTCTTTCTTCTCTCATACTGTAAAGAAATCGGTTCTTATCATTGCATAATAGACAATGCATGTGTGTTTGTACATCTTTGCATGATCTTGTGAGAGTGAGAATTACTTCTCCTCACTCTCAGGTTGATTGTAATTGAGCTCTTCCCTAAGGGTCTTGGGCTGAGCAGAAATACATTCCTTCGGGGGAGGGGGGGGGGAGGGATTTCGCCCATCTTCAACCCTCAATCTTGTCTCCATTACTTTTACATTTTCATGGCTGTAATTTTGTGAGTAATTTTCATTTTCAGCTTTAAGTGTTCATTCTCTTTTATATTAAATCTCGAAAACAAGCGAATATCATAATTGTTAAGTATACTACGTTGTTCGGGGCATTTACACCGGAAGGCAAGGGATTTACAGGCAGAGCCCCCCCTGGCACCCAAGCGTCCTCTTACTTCAAGTAGCGCTCAACGGAGAGACCTCTCGCGGCGGGTTCGGTCCACGTTCTTGGTGCGGCTAACAACCCCCTTGGTTAGGGTCAGGCAGACAGTCGGGGGTAATTGATGCTGCCTCTCCCTTCAGGCCTTCAACCTGAAGCATTAATTAACTTTTCATCTTTTAGTTCCTTGAGCAAACAATGCAAACAGTGCTCCTAAACTGCTACAAGCACAATCAATCCAGTGGTCGTTTATTTGGCTAACTGCTAAGATGTGAATCCTTCTCTCCGAATGCATCCAACGTTCGATCCGGGATCAATTGCGACTTGGCAAGATCCCCCAAGGGTCTGTTTGTTCACCCTTTGTCCTTGGGTTAGGGCCATACCCTGTTAACCCAACTTAACCAACACCTTAGGTTTCATAAATTAACAGTAAATCCTGGCGACCATGTCGCTCTAACTTGATTGATCATTTGCTTACTAAGCAATACATAACTTCCCTTATCTTGGCAAATTACCCCAAGAAGGTGATTTAACAGGATGACTACTCATCTTCTTGCAAGTTAGACTTGCGCTAGAACTTGCCAACCTCATTTCAAGGAATGACAAATCTATCTCGTGATTAAACCACAAGGCCATGCGACGTTACAGCTTGTTGCACAAGTGTCGCATCTATCCCATGGGATCATTTCACCCATTGGACGGGGTTTCCTGGTCAAGGAATTATGTTTGTACAAGACGCAGGGTTTGGGGTGTCTTCCTACCCAACCCTTCCTTAATTGTACTAGGCCGACAATGTTCGGTCCTAGGGTTTTCAAACTCAATCCGAGTTTTAGCATTAGGTCGAACGATCCTTAGGGTAGAAACCCTAGATTGTTGTTTGCATGAGCGTCCAATTGATCCAAACATTCCGTGAATGTGGGTAGGACCTTTGGGTTTGAGGATTTCGACTTGGCGTTCCAAGTGCGATATTAGGCAGCACTTCCAACGTGCCAAGCCCTAGCTAGTACTTGAGGTATTTATTGTGTCGACTAGTTATGCCTATACGAAACCCTAACAGTTATAATATCACAAGTGATTTGGATAAATTGAACTACTTGTCTTGTGATAAGGACAATTCTTTCATAGAGATGCTAAGCTAGTTTGCAAGACGTCACAATACATATAAACATGCGATTCATTACTTCCACGCACCACAAGGTTTCCAATAACCCTATCTTTTCTTGCTAAAGTCAAAACGCATGATAATTTGTAGAATAACTTTCATAGGACCTACTAGGACTTACATCAAAGAATCATGCCTACAGCTTTTTGTCTAGGCAATCGAGTTTCATGCTTTGATAAGCCATGCAATCTTTTCTAAATGCAACTCGATGAAATGAAATTTACGAATATGTAACATGCGACCCTTAGATACAACATCGTGAATGAAGTTCATGCAAAACTAAGGCTAGTGTTGACTTAATCCATTTCCAAGCATCTTTTGCATGCAACTTGCAATGTCCATTGTTTCATTTTCATGCCGTGCAACGGATGTTAACAATTTTTCCATTCGAGTCATAACAAGAAAGTTATTTGACTAAATGCAAGATACTCTTTTCCTTCACAGCCAATGCACTTAACAATTTCCTCTTTAACCCTAGGTAATATGCGTTTTAGACTTCCACTTTGAAAATGCACGACAAGGCAATTTGCGACTAAGTTCATAGGGCGAGTAAGTGATAACTTTGGAGATGCAAAGGATCCAATTGCATGATATGCACCAATCCCTATCCATCGTTTACAGAGATACTTTCGCAAATGTGCTTTTATCACTCCTACGTGAATTAATGATAAGCGTAAAAATGCATTCCCCCTATGGAATTAAATGTGTTTAAAGCATTTCTTATACGTGGGATTAAATTCATAAAACCTGGATTTGTGGATCCGCGGTGATGTCCATGTGTAAGGTCGGGGAGAAACCTCCCGCGGGTGCGCCTTGCGTTTTCTTGGGAGCCATTGTTATGCAGCGTACTTTTGTTGCAGTGGCTTTCCTCGAGTTATACGTGCGTCCCGAAGACTTACGGTTTGCGAATTTTCTCTCTTGCGTGGGATCAGGCCCTTGGAAGCTTGGATCTTGAACCCCATGAATGAGATGTATGCACAGGGCCTAAGGAGGCTGGGATTTTTTTCCCTCGGGTTCAATCCGTGTGCACAAGGCCTTAAGCCTTGCCTTTAGAAGCTTCCAAGAAGCTTCTGCTTCCCAGGAACCACGTGAGGAAAAAGGTAATGATTGAGGGGGGGCGGAAAATTTATGACGACAGGGGGGTTTATGGTGACAAGGCGGAGTATTGGCGGCAGTGGTATGGCAGTGGAGCGGCAGCTGGCGACTTCCACAGTGGGCGTTCTTCAGGCAGGCGGCAGCAACGACTTCTTCCTCCCCCTCTGATCGTGCAACGTGGCAGCCTCCTCCTTCAGCAGCACGGCCGCCTCATTCCCTTTTAGTCCCCTATACTCCCTCTTCTCTCCTTAGTACGGCGCAGGTGGACAGCCGACGACAGCAGCAGAGACGACCCCTTTTTCTCTCTCCGTTTGTCTGATCCTCCCTCACGTAGCCTTCTCCTCTTCTCTATCCTCCTGATTCCCCTTGTGCCACACTAAGGGGTGTTTTTATAGCCTTGGGGGGGGGGGGGGGGGAAAGGAAGCTCCACCACGTGGATTTTGCATGGCTCCCTCCCTCATGCAACCCACACCACTCAACCTAGGCCATTCCTCCCCACACTCCCTCTCCTCCAGCCATGCATCGGCCTTCCCCTAATCATATAAAAAAATTTGCCTAATTTAACCACTCCATTTTGCCCCTTCAAAAAGGGTGTTTCCCCGTGGCTATGCGGTCTTGAACCCCTGGCCTCAATTGCTCAATGCGGAGGCCTCATTTTTGTGCGTGCTGGGTACGGATTAATCTACTGATAATTACGCTATGGGAGATAACCTTGCGCGGCGTGCGGGGAGTCAAGTTCAACAATATTTTTGAGCGGAAATATTACATTCATATAAAGAATGAGAATCAAGAGATTATCCCCATCTTTGCAGACATAAAGTGTGCTTTCAGTATATGAATTATTGAATCCAAGAGCACTCAATTATGCATGTATCTTTTCATACCATGCCCTAGGTGCTTGCTTTAGACCATAGAGAGCCTTATGCAAGTGACACATTTTACTTTCTGAGCCTATGTATCTAACAACCATTTAGGGGGCCTTAGCTTCTCGAATAGCAGCCCTTTCATTGGCCACTTTATCATTAGCAATGCCTTGAAAACATACTATCAAACATGTCCGTAAGTCCCACGTTGGGCTGATTTTGACTATGAAGGGTTGACCAATTTGTTCTGCGAATACCACATCTCTATTAACAAAAATCTTGGTGGAGGGTTGGTACAAGTGGTACCCTTTGCTTTTTGCACTGTAATCAATAAAAATGCCTTTGACAACCTTGGCTTGTAATTTATGTCTTCGTGGCTATGGCACCAAAGCATATGCTAAACAACCAAAGGCATGAATATGTGACACCATTGATTTTCAGCCATTCCAAGCCTCATAAGGCATACATTCAGCCAATACTTGAGTGGGGCTACGATTCAACATATACACTACACACACAATAGATCAAGTTAAAACTTTAGGGGCAACTTATTGTGTAAAAGCATACAATATGCCATATTTAGGGATTGCACTTATAAATCATTCTTACATAGTGGATGGGACCTTCTAGCACTTTCTTCTCTTGTTGTTCACTTGTTCAGTGTGCGTGTGTGTGCGTGTGTGTTGCTAAACCCTAACCTAATAGTGGTATCAGAGTATATCTTTTGGTCGCCACCATCACCGCTTGAGTTGCTGAAACCAGCCTTCCTTCCGTGGATGGGTGGTTAATCCCTAATTACAACTTAATAACAGCAACAAACAATAAATGCAAATCTGAAAATACAAATTTACCTACTGATCTTGGACAATGCACACTCGATTGGTCCCAAAATTGGTGCCCCTTTTGGTATTTCTTTATCTTTATTGAAGAAGAAGTTGATTTACAATGGGATTCTCCCGATCCTCTTCGCAATTCAAACTCCCCTTGCTGTCCAAAGTGACCAGCAAGTCTTCAATCTGATTTGCGCCTTGATTTGGTACTTGATTGGCCCTCATCCACTTCATAGATGATGGAAATGCCCCAAATTCAATGGCTGGCTAGTCCTTCACTTGAATTTAGCCGAAATTCAGCTTCAGCCCTGTTGAATCCAAGTCATGGAGCTTCCAATTGGCTGTTGCTAAACTCTAATTTTTGCTGTAAATTGGGGTTAGAAATTAGGGTTAACAGCATAGAAATTTGCAATTTCTCAGCCTCCAAGGTTCCAAATGCTGAGATCTTGGGAGCAAGGCTGTGAAAAGGTTGGGATATGAGAGAGAAAGCTGTAGAGAGAGAAAATTTAGAGTTTTGTTGCGAAGAATGACTGAAAATCAGTCAAATGAAGCTGCTACCTTGCCACAACAGCTTGTAGATGCAAAGATTTGAAGAAAATCAATCATTTACTGCTACTGCCCTGTCTCAACAGCCTGTAGATTTTGTCACCTGCTGTTGATTGGTCTTCTCCTGCCCCTGGCTACCTCAGAAGGTCCTCGAATGGCTGCAAATCAGACCAGCAACATCTCCTCCCTCTCTCTTGCAGACTGAATACATTAAAAATGCATCTCCAGTCTCTAAAGACGTTTTTCAGTCTTGCATGGGCATTTTTGACAAGTGATAGCCTTCCCAAATGGTTTTTCTAGTATTATCCATAAATAAGCATTAATTTTCAGTTTTTAAATACTAAAAATTAATCTAATAATTATTTCGGTGCCCTGAAAAATAATTTGACTAGCCAATAATTAAATTGGCTAGACAACTTCCATTCTCGAGTGTCTTTGCACCATCTTTGACCATCAAATTGGCATTAGGTACCATTAAACGCCATTTTTCTAGTGTCACCTACTACTGACACTTATGGCAAAATAAATGATCTAGGCTAACAATTGACACCAGATACTACCAAGTACTTGTGCAACATAACTTATAACAACTTTTGCCTTTGACATCTCGTGATTTTCTTGGGCCTCTGGCACATCACATGTGCAACATTTACTTAATCATGTGATTAAAAATTAATCTATATGTTAAGTGAGGTTTGAAAATTACATATCCTCATGATAGCCCTTCTCCTTGAAATCCTTGCAATCGTCCTCGATTGCACTGCCAAATGCATCAAAAGTAAAGTACTACATTGGAATTTTCATAAGGTATCATAGTCAACACAACATTGTGCATTGTTGTTCAACCATTCCATATGTCCAACATATGTTGAAAATTACCATCCAACATAATATAACATAAAGACTCACAAAGAATCTCAAAAATATTGTCAGATTATCATGTGACATGACCATTTTTCATGAGCTCAACTCATCTGGTAAAACCAAACCGTAGTATTGCGAAAACTAAGCATAAACCATTGGCTAAAATATCAATGATATCATATCATATGCTGTTGTCCATGGACCTAGATGTAAACCATTGGCTAAAACATCAATGACATCATATCATATGCTGTTGTCCATGGACCTAGATGTAAACCATTGAAAACTGAGTATAATCTGATCATAAACTGATCACTTTTGCTGATCTGAGAATTGATCACAAACTGCTACAAATGTGACCCCGAACTGAGCACAAACTCATTGCAAAAACTGACCAGCAATCAATGCAAAAACTAATCCAAAAAGTGACCGTAAACGGTTCTCAAGCTGATAAAAAACTGAGCTGAATACGACTAAATATTAATGATTATACGCTGAAAACCAACATTCGATAATCAGCCCTTGATAATCATTAATTGATGCTACACCAAGCATAACCAATGCCATAGCAAGCATAACTGATTACATCGAGCATAATGGATGCAAATGTCGAGTTTCAGAGGTGCAGTGAAAACGATACCGATCTGCATACCAAACATAGTGACTAGTACATTGAATAGTAATCTCCTGGCAAACATCACTACAAAATACAGACCTCATATCGACGTTCAAAGCGACAAAAATGTTTAGCAAAAAAATTGCCTTCGTCATTGCTAAACATGTCGGTATTAGCAACGCCATAGAAATGTCGCTATTTGCGTCGCTATTGGCATTGCTATTTGTAAATAACAACGCAAATAGCGACAGTTTGCGATGCAAGTAGCGACATGTGCAATAAATTTGCGACGCTAATAGCGACGGTTATAGAGATTTTTTTTTCTTGCTGTCCTGCCACATGTAGCACTATGTGCTGTATTTGGGCTATACAAAAGGATTATAGTAAAGTATACAATGGTCGTCAAAATGAAGGCAAAGTGTACTTGAATCCCCAAGATTGATACATAAAATAAATACAAGATTGCTGAATGAAAGTGCTCATGGAATCATGGCAAGATACAAAGGATGATAATAACATAGTGCATTGAAAATGCCTACATAAATCACAGGACCAAAAAGAAAAGGATGTGTGCTTCACAGATCCAAGTATGAGCTATAGATCCTCGCCATTCGAAAGCTCGTTCCGCCGCAAAGGAGCATCGAACAGACTTTGCAAAAAAACAAACAACTACCCATCAGTTCACCATATAATAATGCATTTTAATTAAAATTAGTAAGTACGGATAAGAAAGATGAGTGACTTATTGGGCTGCCATGTTCGTACAATCTATCAATCAATGCAGTGAGACCGTGTATCTCTGTATATCGAGTCTCTAGGCCGGTGGGATCGCGGTTTGTAATGAAGTGCTGCAAAGAAAACAAAATACAATTATTGGAAATACAATTGTCAGTATAAGCGATATTGCAAAAAAATAAGCGAGAAAAACAAAAGAAAAACTTACAAAGTCCTCCAGAGAAGTCTTGTGGCCGCCACTCTCAAGATGATAGACTACTCTTGCCTCCAATCGTACCCTCGCTGCCTTGCGTTACTGTCTCCAATATCCTGGAGAATCTGTAGCCTCTTCCTTGAGTTGGTATCAGTCATCTGTGTCTAGCCACTCGGGCTTTGAGGCTCCACTCTTAAGTGCCTTGTATGCGTTCAATTGTCTGTGTGACATATATGCACGTATATATTCCATTATCTAGCCTGTGAAAAATCTATCTTTATCATCTAGCCTGTGGAGAATCTATCTATTGCGGTGGGTACTGGAAACTCCTAATGCAAGGATGGTACTATGTAATCTTTGCTCCCCTCTGGTATGTTCTTCCAATGATCCAAGACGTGATGAAAAACTTGTTGGCATAACTCTTTCATACGAGCCATCACTCTCCTCCCCTCCCCTCATCATTTATGATGATGGCTCTTGTCCTATCATCTACAAGGTATCTATACAGAGGGTGTGTCTAAGATGTGTCCTCTCCCACCTGCGATCGCGCTCTTGGGCATATCCAAGAGACCTGTGTATATCTGGTGTACCCACGGGGATGGTATCTCTCGGAGTAGCACCCATAGGGGTGTCACTTGCGGACAGCTGAGCAAAAGCTGGAGTGACTGGAGTAGATATCCCCATAGGTGTGACAAATCCCACAGGTGACGCAAATTCAGTTGAATGACGAGACGGAGACACTGCGTTGGTATCTCCCAAACAACCACTTGAGCCACTCTCTCTCGAACTTGCACAAGAGCGAGGAGTACCACTTGTATCTCGAGCCGACCGCGGGCTCACCGCATCCACGTCTCTGCAGCATCTCTCAGAACCACTTTCTGCGTTCGGCCCAAGTTTGGAGCGTCGACCTCGTCTATTGGAAACCAAAGCATCAGAGCGTGTTTAAGTAGATCGAATGGAATGGCCTAATGGTGTCTGTGACAGCTCTTGGTCTGCCATATCTTTGAATTGAGCCATGTGATTTGGAGACATACGTGTGAAGATCTCTTGTAGCTCCTCGTCGCTCATCCCTCGTCTCATCATGCTGTCCAAATATCCACAAAGGTCACCTGCACATACAAAAATTGATGTTAGTATAATCAATATAAAGATTTAAGCAAAGCACAGTAATATAACTCTTAAAAAAATGATCTTACTTAAAATGCATATTCTAGAGTACCCTTATAAGTGATTCATCAACGAATTGAGTAGGTGGATGTTTCAAGTATGAGGTAGCCTATGGTCCCATGTCAATCTTCTGACACAACTCCATATACATTGGAAGGTCGATAGAAAGGTCACCACAAAAGGATGAGTCCACCTCATTCTCAAAGAATTCTTAGCCTCTTGTCTTTCCATCATTGTTACCCGATTTTGCCTTCTCTACATGCTCCAAGCTTTGGGCAGCCTCCACCCCTTGTAATATCAACTGTTGGGTTTGCATTGAGGACACATAGAGTGTACGATCATGACAGATCCACAAAGAGACAGACATAGACACAGAGGGCAAAACTCAAACCCTAAACGCAAAGCTCAAAAACTTAAACCCTAAACGCAAAACTTAAAACTCAAACATAAACAGAAGAAGGGAGAGAGAGATCACATCTCTAAAGTGAACGAATGCTGTAAATGAATGTAAGAGTGTACAGTGTGCTCAAGGGCAGAGCAATGTCGGAGTGTGACGTCCACCGGAGACGAATCCCAAGTCTGTGACCACCAATCGGAGTGTGAAGAGAGAGGAAACTGTAAAACACTGATATCAGGGGTTGCTAGAGACAGAGGCGACAACTGATGATGGCTGAAATGTGCATTGGAGAGTGTGAAACCTGCACAAACGGAATGAGGCCGAATGGGGGCAGCCTGTCTATTTATAGATGTGAAAGGGTGTCCCAAAAATTAGGGTTTTCATTGAACTCTCTCGAACCGCTCCCCGTTTTAGGGTTTCCACTGAACTCTCTCGAACCGCTCCCTGTTTTAGGGTTTTACTCTAAAAGAGCATTTTTTAGTGTGTTTTGGGGTTGTTTAAGAGGCTAATCAGCAAGTAATGTATGTTTTAGCTCAACACCCCCTCTTAGGCCCAAAACTGAGCCAAAAGGTTAGGCCAGCCATTGTGATGTTTAGTGACCCCAAGGCGTCCCACCCCAAAGTAGCCAGGGCATCGGACAAAGGGTGCACGGCGGCTGCCCAGTGGCCTACAAAGACTACATAGGGAATAGTTATCTTACCAAGGGAATCCAAGTAGTCACCCCAGAGAGGACAAAGCATCGGACAAAGGGTGCACGTTGGCTGCCCAATGGCCTACCAAGCTTTACAAAGACGGATGGAACTACATGGAACTTTTTTTGTTTAAAAAAAAAAAGTGAGTAAATTTTATGGGATGCGACCGATTGAGTAAAAGTAACCGAGAAGATGGGAGCAGGGAGGGTACACCCAACACATTATAAAACAGTACAAGCTAACCCATCCAATCAGGGTGTTGATGACGAGGAAAAATAGATGATGAGGTATCCATGTAATGGAGGATGGTGCTGTGGTAACAACCACCGCTGGTGGAAACAGCTTAGGATCCGCTCAAGTGGTGCTCTGCGTAAAGTATGCTACATGCTGAAGAATGCTTATGTAGTAGGTGCCACTTGGACAGTGTTTCTTGTTGGGAAATTGTTTACTTGCCCAAGTGCCCTAGTACAAAGATGATGAAATCATGCAATGCAAAGGGTAAGGTACAACAAGGGGGAGAAGCCGATGTCGAAGACAAAGTACTGAAGCCTGTAGAATACCAAGGAGTGTAGGAATCCCCCTCTCAACCTGGATGTAGATGCCGAAGAAGGAAGAGGAGCCTGATGTCGGTCTTTGTATGGTGTCGAGAACCATAAGGAATGAAATAAGAAAAAGTGGATGAAGCACCCTGCTAGAAGAGCAAGGTAGAAGTCACCACCATGATAGCATCGAGAGAGATGCTGCACGATCCGCCTCGGGAGGGGAAACTGCCATGCTAGAAGAAGAGCAAGCACTCCTAGGATGATGAAACCATGAAAGGAACGGTGCGTATCCCCACGTCGCTAGTCGAGATAGGACCAAAGCAATTTGCAAGTTAGCCCTACATTGAAAGACAAAACCCTACAAAAGAGATGAGAATCTACAAACACAGAGGTTAATGATGAGATGCTCCAAAGCAAAACATAACAGAAAGGAAATCTAACTCAAAATAAATGCAATGAATGTGTATGTGTGAGTAAATTTAGTGGAAGACAAAAGAATGGAAAAGCTAAGGACAATGAATCCTATGGGCCCGACTCTAAGAGTGCGAAAAATGAATGCTAGACTGAACTAGGGTATCTGAAAGGACGTAGAGACATGCTAGTCTAAGAAGGTGGCCACCATTGCATACGTCCAGTAGCAGGGCTTTGCCAAGGGAACACTTGACGAGGTGGAAAGGAAGGTGAGATAGATGCATGAAGTGCAACGGGATCGAAACCTGCGCACCAATTAGCCAGTCCCTCAGGGGTAGTGAAAGAAATGGGCTGCTGAGGTTGTACGCGAGCCACATGTCCAGCAGCAACAATGGGTGTTGAAGGAGTAGATGAAGCAGGAGCGAAAGGCGTAGCCCCACTGGACTGTGTAGTCGCAGCGGTCTGCTGAGGCTTTTTAGGTGGAAGACCTTGGGCCTTGGAGCGACACTCCTCGTTCACATGGCTTGCTCTCTTGCAGTGTGTGCAAAATCGGTTTTTCTTAAGGAGTTGTTACCAAATAGATCTAGATTCTTTGGTTCCATTTGAGGAAGAGAAGTCACCCTTTGATTGGCTTGCCTTCGCATCTTGCGAGTTCTTGCCACTAGTGGTTTTCCCTCCCGAAGAAGAGGCAACCAACCCCCTTTGCTCTGAATAAGGCTATGATGAGGATTTCTTGTGGACTTGATCATGCAGCCTTACATAACGCAAGAACCGGCACTCAAATCCGTAGAAGGTTGGCAATCGAGATTGGGAGATGATGTGTTGAACGAAATTGAAGTATTTTTCGGGCAATTTATTCAAGAAGAATGTAACCTGATTGTCATCTGACTTTGGAGAGCCAGTAGTGGCGAACTCGGCAAGTAACCGCCTATATTCGGCCAGCTTGACTTTTAGATCATCCCCTTTCTTAACAGAGAACTCTTGAAGCTCAAAGTCGAGATTGATGCGCCAAGTACGATTATGAGCCACATAGCGGTCGAGAAGGTGACGCCAACGCTCTGACGGGAGTGGAAAGTGTTGCAACTGAGAGTGAAACTCAGGAAGCAATCCTTGCATCAGCTCAACATTGGGTGTGGCGTTGTGTGCTCTCCATTAATGAATGTAATCAAGGTGAGCTAGTCGAGGGTCCGGCATAGGCTCTAGACGAATGATGAGGTTCCAAAGACCCTGAGACTCAAGCACTTGTTGTATGAAATTAGACCAAATGGTGAAATTTGACTCGTTAAAACGGGTAGTGGGGGTAGGATGGGGAAGTGGAGTACACTTGGGAATGGGCCCCAAAGTGCCCACCAGGCATGCGAGTAGTGTGCAAGGTGGATTCATAGGTAGGGATGGGCTGACTAGGCATGGGCATGGTAGCCACATGGGGAACCAAAGGAGGTGGTATGGGAACATGGGGAGCAAAATATAGGAATCCTTGTGTAGGTGTAACCCAAGGAGAGTGTGAAGACGCACCATAAGCTAAGGATGGAAACCCCTGCATATGAGTGGTCATGTGAGATGTAAAGCTGGGGATAGTGAGGGGGATGCCCATCACAGTTGACTCAGGAGTTATGGGTGTGCTCATTTGCTGAAAGGTGAGAGGCACTGTGTTAAAGAGTGGCATTCCCCCTAACGAAGTACCATTGTACAAAGAGGTAGAGAATGGGATGGAAGGAAATTCAAAAGGTGCTAGGAGCGGAGATGGAAGATCCAACCCCTAGGGTGTGTGATGCAGATGAGTGTAATCCAAGGTTTTGGAAAGATGATGAGAGGTGATCAAGGTGTGATATAGAAGAGGGTGGGATGAAACCGGTCTATGACTCACATAAAGCGGTAGTTCCTTCAATTAACACCTGGTCTTTACACACACACATAAGCAGAGACCTCACTCCCTCGCTTAACACCAAATTGGCCTTGAAGACCGGAGCCCCTCTTGATATTTCTTTATCAATTGAAAGATTGAAAATTACAAAAATGATAATGTTTCAAAATACATAACCTGTGAACAATTGATTTTCATCTCTTTTGAGTAAATCCCAGCTGCATAAGAACAGTACAGCATGTCCAGATCAACATCCCTTTTAGGAAAGCATTTTTTGTGACCAAAACTCAATGATTCGTGTGCAGAATTGCAGTCTGCAGATCTCTGAATTCACTGTTCTTATTGTCCAGCACACTGTTATTATTGTCCAGCATGTGCAAAATTCACTGTTTTTACTGTTCAGCATGTGACCAAAACGCAATGATTCGTGTGCAGAATTACAGTTTGCAGATCTTTGAATTCAATATTCTTATTGTCGAGCATGTTGTGCATTTTCTGTGACCAATACTCAATGATTCATGTGTAGATTTTGAGAGAAAACACAGAATTGTACCTTTGATGGAATTAGCCCATCATGCGAAGCATTTTCTCTAAGAATAGAGAGAGAGTTGATTCGAGGGAGCAAGCTCTACCTCCGTACTTGAGTCAGAGACGTAGAAGTGCTCTCCATGGCTGATTTTCTTGTAACAATTTGCCCTTAGCTCCTCAAAACTTCATTCTTCTATCTGCCCCTTATGGCTATTACGTTTTTTTTAATGCGCTCTCTCTCTCTCTCTCTCTCTCTCTTTTGGGCATTTGTGCCACATGGCATACATTCAACAATTTTCCTGTTTAAGCCTTCTGTTCTAAAATTCTCCACGATCAGTGCAAAATTTGACCTTGGCATAGACAAAAAATCCTCGTGCAAAAACAAAGATAATGGCGCGAATAGATTCTGGGGTCCAAAAATAGTAACTCTCTAAATTTTAGGGATGGTGACCCTTCATTCCTCAAGTTATTCTGAGTAACTTTTATCATTGTGACCATATCAAAAAGTGTAATGTGGCTCAATTACGGTGACTTTTATTCTGTGAGCATTCTCACATGTGCATCTTCTGTCTTGTCCAGGCTCATTGTCCTGCACCATCTCCAATGGCTAAGCAGAGAGTCCCAAACCAGTGGCATTCTATTCTTCAATGTCCATTCAATATAGAACCGGTCCTAAGGCTCAGACAAACCATTAGTCCAATTTGTCCCAATGACTGCCTCTTTTGGCTATGCAAAGATCTCGGCTTATTCCAAGAGAACTCTGGGGGTAAGAAGCAACAACAACAAAAGAAAAGAAAAATAAAATATTTATATAAGTAAATAAGAAAAGTAACTGTAAAAAGTATTACCACTTGGTGACAAGGGAAGTGAGAAGTGTGTGTGATATGCTCAAATGAAACAGAAGCTGTAGATGTATCTGAATTTCGTCTGCTTCGTAAGCTCCCTCTATTGAAGTTCACATACGCAAAGCCATCCGGATCCTGTACATCAAAAGAAGAAACATGCGAGGGTTTTGAATCATGCAACACAAAAGAATTATACAAACCTGACATTGGACCTGGCTGAGATGATGAAGATGGATCGCCAGACGTTCGAAATGTTGTATGTCCTCCATGATCAGAGAGGTGACCAACCTCACCAACTTGTTTGAATGTGGTAGTAAAACTGGTAGGAGAGGTGTAACATCACCGTACTTGTTGCGATAGTACTCCTGAAAGTCCTCTGTCATGTTAGTGAAATTTGGTGAAGGTGGAGTGTCGTCCTCCTTACCGAGTCCATAATGCCGTCTCAGGGCCTCTAATGATGGAGGAGCTTGATAAGACATCATAGGAACTGGAGAAGGTGTCTGGGACATTGTGTTTCGGTTACGAGTCGTATTGTGTGCCTCGCACAAAGACTAGCTCTCCACAAGATCCATAGGATACTCTTTACAAGAGCACCGGCTCTGATACCATATGAAGAAAACTGCTAGGTTTGCACTGAGGACACATAGAGTGTACGACTACGATAGAAACACAAAGAGATAGACACAGACACAGAGGGCAAAACTCAAACCCTAAACGCAAAACTCAAAACTCAAACACAGAAACTCAAACATAAACAGAAGAAGGGAAAGAGAGAACACAACTCTGAAGTGAATGAATGCTGTAAATGAATGTACGAGTGTACGGTGTGCTCAAGGATAGAGCAATGTCGGAGTGTGACGTCCATCAGAGACGGATCCCAAGTTTGTGACCACCGGTCGGAGTGTGAAGAGAGAGAGAACTGCAAAACGCTGACACCAGGGGCTCCAGAGACAGAGGCGATAGCTGCAGAATGGTGAGATGACACCAGGCGACTCCAGAAGGATGCAAATGCAGACTGTAGGATGTCGCCTGATGTTGAAGATGCTGGCGATGGCAGCTGGAAGCCAAAGGCAGCCTGGGAGATGGTGCCTGACAGTGGGTGACAGTTGGAAGAAGGCGCCAGGGTACTGCAAGGCTGGAGGGAGAAGGGGCAGCAGTTGCAAGGGCTGGACAGCCACGTGGAGGTAGACTGATGATTGAAATCTGCACTGGAGAGTGTGAAACTTGCACACACGGAATGAGGTTGAATGGGGGTAGCTTGTCTATTTATAGATGTGGAAGGGCGCCCCAAAAATAAGGGTTTCCACTGAACTCTCTCTCCCCGTTTTAGGGTTTTACTCTAAAAGAGCATTTTTTAGTGTGTTTTGGGGTTGGTTTAGAGGTTAATGAGCAAGTAATGCATGTTTTAGCTCAACACCCCTTTATCTGTATACTGTCCTCATCTACACTGGAAACATTGCTTCATCATATACTCTTGCACTTTGGGAAGCTGAAGGTACAACATACCACCATCGAGGTTGTCGGGGGTTTGGATAGAAAATTACCCATTCAAAATCACATACAAGAGAGATTTAATATTTGTGATATATACCATGTCGTAATAGAAGTTTAAAAAACATGAGTTCATCCAGCTGTTCACAATGGGCCGGCAATATAAACGTGTTGCGCAAATCTGTCCATCTTTTTTCGGAATCTATTTCGAGAAATCTAGATAGACCTCGTCAAACAGTTGCCTCGGTTTTTTCCAGTATTACTTTGAACCACTGCACATCGAATAGGATCATGGAGAAGCTACAGTAATCCACCGTGATAATACTTTGCAAGTTTCCAAAATACTCAATCTCTTTTATAACAATGTTTGGATCCGTGGCTTGCCGTTGGCTCTCTTGCTCAAACTTTGCCATGATACCAGAATCCGTTATGGAGCGCATTTTGTCGATACGCTCCACGCAGAAATGTCGTTGGCGCGACTATACCACACTGTATATTTTGTACTGTTCATTGAAACGATTAATTAGTTGTCACATACAAAATCTAGATACGATAGCTTATAAAACATGTGGTCACATTTGGACTACATCCCCTTGAGAATTCCCACTCCTCAGTAGAGATCTCCACTCCTTTGTGAGAGCTTGCGATCAAAGCTCCATGCGACCATTGCATAGATATAAACCGCGGCATCTCCTCCATGCCCTCGGGATATCGAATTGGCCAGTGGTACGGACTATATCGAAATTCGAATTATGTTTCTTCTCGATCTTTTCTGGCTTGCTCGTACCTAGTGAGTCACGTCTCCATGGAGGCATTGTGCAACATACAAAAATGATTCTCTCTCCTCTATTGCAGCATCCATCCTTTTTTCTACCCCATTTTCAACCACCACATCTCCGGTCAGTCTATCATTGTCCTTCAACGACCATAGCATACTGTTGTCTGAATCTACTGTTGGCAGCTACTGTGAAATATGCATTAACGCCTCAAATACCAATTAACCTTCAGTCATGCCGTCTTCAGGCCAAACTCGTTGTCACACAAAGCCTTTCAGGGTTTTCATGAAGCGCTCCAAGAAAAACATCCATCGCGTATGGACAGGTCTAGCAATCTTCACTTCGTCTATAAGATGCACCAGGATGTGGGTTTGTATCATGAGCATGTTGGTGGACAAGTACTTCTCAAAGAGGCAGATTGTCTCCACTGCTCCTCACCTTGCGGATTCAATAGAGGATGTTTGATCTCCTTTTGTGAATTCCATTGCACTAAATTTGACAACTTGTAAATCGCCTCTCGTATTTTTGAAGTAAGGCATCTTGCGATTGCGATCGGTAATACAAATTGCTACAAATGAAGAAGCATTACGAACAATGACTATACTCCAAATAGCAAAATACGCAAGTCACTTACAATCTATTCGTAGTATAAACTTGATATATCTTATGTCAATCATGGTATTTTAGCCTTGTTAGTTGGTCATCTTTAGAAAACGTGAATCTGAGAGAACGCATAATATCCATCGGAGTACAGATAGACCTGATAATTTACTTCACAATACGCTCTTCTTTAGGTGATAAAACCCTAGGAGTGCGAGGTAGTTGCAAGCGACCATCAGCACTCGACTGTGGCCAAAGTGTCTCCATCTTGCCTACCTTCTTCGAATCTATTCATGTCCCTGTAGTGTCTCTCTTTCTTGTGATGTAGTCCCAAAGTAAGCTTCCCACATTCTTGAAAATATGCATTGGATCCAACAAGAAGTTGATTTGTAAGTGGGTCCAATATGGCAACTCGTAGAAAACCAAGAACTGTTGCATTCCATTTGGATGCGACTCCGTGTGGATCATTTTCAACTCGTACTAGCTTTGGGTGTTCATTCATGTTGGAGGTTATCTAAGAAAACCTTTCCTCAGTTCATGACCCTTTGGCAATAAAGCGGCATGTCCTTGATATTCGTGACCTTCGGGAGTCTAACTGTGGCCCACACAATGAACATGCATAATAACCTGAGGTAATCAGACCTGTCTCAACACCTCTATTTAGTGAATACAAACTTGAACGAGCTATGATAGATATGACCAACGAGAACGGAAGCCTACTACCTGAGCACTCCCCGAATCCCGGAAAGTCATGCATGGTCCACATGAGAATGGCTCGTATATTAGCGGAGTGTCGACTATCGTGCTTGCTCATATCTTCCACGACGATCCTCTCATTCCACAAAATCTTAAGCTCATTGACTAATGGACGGAGATAGACGTCCATATTCTTGACTTTGTAGCGGCCAAGAATGAGCAAGCTAAGGATCAGGTGTCATTTCTTCGTAGAAATCCATGGTGTACGAAACATGTGAAGTATATGGGGGATAAGTGGAAAGTGTCTAAGAACTTTCTGAGGGACGGTTTGCCTTGCAAGTCTTGTCGATACCTGTGAGCACCACACTTAGTACATGTCTCCATATCTTGTACTCTCCTCGCAACAGCACGTAATCGTTGACACATGCGTGGATGTTGTTGTAGTCCATGCCAAGCTTTCGTAAAACATGCCGTGCATCATCACGAGACTTAGGCATGATATTTTCAAGTGGTAATATATGATACTTTAGCAACCTGAAAAGAAATTATAAAATACCTTAAAAAAGCACAATTGTTTTTTATAATGGTGCAGAAAAGAAATCAACGAAGCGTACATAGAAGGTACTTGAACAACTCGGTCACACTTGCATTGCTCCACCCATATTTTACTTGCACACTTAGGAGTGCAAGTAGCGTCTTCAGGCAAGATACTCGGCACCCATCATATAAGGGCATGGATGCTTTCTCTCTAAGCGGATTAGATGTCTTAGTATCAATGGGCATCAATGCATTTTGATCATTGCCTCCATCTGAGGCTCCAAGATTGTAGAAAAGTTTGAAAGGCCGCCTGTCTACTCTGGTATTGACGGTATAGATTGGGTAGTGCTTTCCAAGTGGTGGATTGGCTCAGGCACTCCATCCATCGCACGCTCACGAACTCTTCTAACTGGCTGCAATAGGTGCACTCCTCCTTGGGATGAGATGTCACCTCCCTTCATAAATTTTACGGCCACATCCAATGTTGTATATGATTTTCAATTAGTTCACGAATATAATGCATGATTGATACACACTTTTCTTATCGTTTGCTCAAAGTCTGAGATCGCCTGATCAATGATCTCCGATTGAAACTCTTTGAAGCATTGTACGTGTTCCATAGACAAGCGACGCTTTCGTCTAATTGCCAGCAAGGACACGGGACACGCTGATTGAGATACGCCTCGTGATCTTGAACATCGCGACCTTTATCGTTTTCCATTTTGTCTACGTTACAATAAACAATTTGTTTTTGTTCTCATTTTCTTTTTCTTTCTGAATTTATTTGAGAAGGGATTTCTTCTCTTGTAACTCAACAAAAGTAACACCAACTGTCATCTTGGTTTTCTCCTGATTTCTTTGATTCTCCCCCTTTCTTTGCACCTTTCTTTGCGCTCTTTGTTTTATGTTCTCTCCCATTTCTCTTTATTTCTCTACCCCCTCTTGTATAACTACGGTCTTAATAAGTGATTAGTTTAGGTAAGGAAGTGGTGGCTTCTGAGGAAGACACCTCTTGCTCTCCAAATTTGTGATATGTTCGATGTGTCGTATGCTAGGTACTAAAAAGATTGCTGCCTAATTTATCATTGTTGGCTAGTAAGGCTCATTTAGTGATGTGGTCTTTGTTGCATAGTGTGTAAGCTTTAGAATATTTTTGATGATAAGGTCCATTTTTCACAGTGTATTTTCTTTGTCTAAGCTATGATTGTAGGGGTTTCTAAAGTCAATCAATATTTGGTCTCTCTATTTCTCAAATTTCTTTATGTATTTTGTGATTTTTTTTTGATTTATTTCTTTATGTATCTTGTGTTCCTTTATTAGAAATTTGTAAATTTACTAACTTGCAAGTGTATGTAGGTGTACCATGCACAACTAGGCTTTTGTTTTCCACAATCAATGTGATTCAGTATAAATGCAAGTATCTTTATGATGATGGTGCTCAAACTTCCAATTCAATTATGACATATGCAAACAAGCATTCAATCACAATTTTTACAATACTACACAATGTGTGAACTCTCTTTTTGATGATCCAACCACTTGTGAGTGATTTTGTAGGCTAATTAAGGTGAGATCCTAGTCTTCTTAGGGTTGTCATCTCTTAGATGTAGTCACTTTTGATGACCTAGCTGCATGAGGTCCAAGGGCTTGACTATCACTATTAGTACTACCTCCACTCGAGTTGTTCTCACCAAATGGTTCTAGGTGAGCATAATAATAGTTTTAGGTTGACTACTCAAGTTCACTTCTCGAGGTATGAAGTGAGCCTTTAGCACTTACTTTGGAAGTGAGTGTATCAAAAGTGTTGGCATAATCTCTTTTGTCTCTATCTAGCACTCTAAAAACACTCCTAAAGGTGTCCAAACAAGTGAGTTGAGTTGAGCTTCCCGCTAGTGAAGACTTGGTTACTTCTTCTCAAGTGCAATGGCCCTTGTGATGTGCCAAGGTGTAGGGAGTTTCTTTCACCAAGCTTTTAACCATGAAATGTCCTCTTGCATGATTACGGTCTCTCTTGGTTTTTCTCTACCCCTTCGTGTTTTCTCATTCATTCTCTTTCCTCCCTCCCTTCCTCCCTCTCTCTCTCTCTCTCTCTCTCTCTCTCTCTCTCTCTTTATTATGTTTCATGTTTATTCCCTCTCTCTCTCTCGTTCTTTCTTCCTTTTCCTTTCTTCTTCTTCTTCTCTCTCTCTCTCTCTCTCTTTTTCTCTCTCATTTCGTCTCTTTCTCCCTCAATGCACCTCATTCTCAACAAAAACAAATAAAAGAAAAGGAGAAAGAACAAGAACAAACCAAGAGGAAGCAATGTACTCACCGCAAAGGCTCGAAGATGGATTCTTTGTCTCCTTTTCGCGACGGCTCCTCTTCGCTCTTCGTACACTTCCTTCTCTGTTCCGCGAACGGTAGTGCGGCGGCGGCGGCGAGCTCTCCTTCTCTTTCTCTCTCCCTCTCCGACTCTCTCTTTCTTTCACTCTCTTTCGCTCGCTCTTTCGCAAAATGCCGCGCTTAGGTTTCGACCGCGTTTTTTTGTCTGAGTATCGTTGGTATCAACGATGCCACTAATTTGCGTCGGAACTCGGCGTCGCTATTCTCCCCTTCCCTTGTAGTGCATACTATTCAGCCACAGTACCCTGAATGTATGCTGAATACATTCACGATCCACTACTTCTAGAGCTGTTCATTACAATTTATTGAGGAGCGGATATGCTAGCTCCCTCACAAGTATCAAGTAATACTTTGAACCTCTGCTTTGTTGAATCTGATTGAGCCCGAACTAAAGTCGGCTCTAACTGGAAAGCATCAAGGTAAAGCTGCAACAACTGAGGATGGTGTACCAAGTCATCCTTCTCTATCCATTTGGCATCCATTGGTGAATAATTGTGAAACTTCACTAAGTACCTTTTGGAACCCTTACCCCTGATCTTCCTCTCTTTTTGTGCCAAAATCTACTCTAGTATCAGTATTTCATTGAGTTCTTCAACCTCCAATTGAATTTCAAGAGATACATCCTTTGGCACATCTCCATGAAAAGGTCTAAGCAAGCTCACATGAAAGGCATTGTGTATCCTCCAATGTGGAGGCAATTTCAGCCTATAGCATGCATCAGTGATCCTCTCCAACACTTGAAATGGCCCATAGTATCTCATAGACAATTTTGGATACAATCGCTCTTTGCCCTTCATCTTTTTCAGCCGTGCCTTTTCAAATCATAGCAATACATAATCGCCCTCTGCAAAGTGCAAAGTATGCCTATGATGATTAGCTGCTCTCTTTTGCTTATCTTTAGTGAAAACTAAGTAAGTTGAAATATGATTTTTTCATTACTTTGGAAATAGCAGAAGCAGATAAAACAGGGATAGATTCCCCTTTCAAATTTACATCCAAAGTACGAACTTTGCCTCTATGGAAGAGGATCACAATCATATCATGAGTATCAATCACTGCATGCTGAAACTAGCCTTCCTTCCGTGGATGGGTGGTTAATCCGTGATTGCAACTCAATTACAGCAGCAAACAATTTATGCAAATCTGAAAATACAAATTTACGCATTGATCTTGGATAATGCACACTTGATTGGCCCCAAAATTGGCGCCTCTTTCAGTATTTCTTTAGCTTTATTGAAGAAAAAGTTGATTTACAATGAGATTCTCCTGATTCCCTTCGCAATCCAAATTTCCCTTGCTGTCCAAAGTGACCAGCAAGTTTTCAATCTGATTTGCCCCTTGATTCGGCACTTAATTGGCCTTCACCCACTTCATAGACGATGAAAATGCCCCAAATTCAATGGTTGGCTAGTCTTCCATCTGAATTTAGCTGAAATTCACCTTTAGCCTTCAAAAGTCTAAGTCTTGTAGCTTTCAATTTTTGGCACGTTTCTTAAGGGTGCTACTAAACTCTAATTTCTACTGTAAATTAGAGTTTAAATAGAGAGATTTGCAATTTCTCAGCCTCCAAGGGTCCAAATGCTGAGATCTTCGGAGCAAGGCTCTGAAATGGTTGGGAGATGAGAGAGAAATCTGTAGAGAGAGAAAATTTAGAGTTTTGTCGTGAAGAATGATTGAAAATCAGTCAAATGCAGCTGTTGCTTTGCTACAACAGCTTGTAGATGCAAAGAATTGAAGAAAATCAGTCATTTACTGTTGTTGTCCTGTCTCAACAGCCTGTAGATGCTGTCACCTGTTGTTGATTGGTTTACTCTTGCCCTTAGCTGCCTCAGAAGGTCCTCCAATGGCTGCAAATCTGACCCACAGTATCTCCTCCCTCTCTCTTGCAAGCTAAATATACTAAAAATTGCCTCTCTTCAGTCTCTAAAGATGTTTCAGTCTTGTATGGGCATTTTTGACAAGTGGCAGCCTTTTCAAATGGTTTTTCTAGCATTATTCATAATTAAATATTAATTTTCAGTCTTTAAAATATTGAAAATTAATCTAATAATTATTTCGGTGCCTAGAAAAATAATCTGATTGGCCAATAATTAAATTGGCTAGGCAACTTCCATTCCCAAGTATTTTTGTGCCATCTTTGACTATTAGATTGGCATTAGGTACCATTAAATGCCACTTCTCTAGTGTCACCAACTGACAGTTATGGCCAAATGAATGACCTAGGCCAACAACTGACACCAGATACCACTAAGTACTTATGCGGCATAACTTATAGTTTTGCCTTTGATATCCCGTGATTTCTTCGGGTCTTCGGCTCGTAAATTTACTTTAACCCTAGTTGCACCTCACATGTGCAATATTTACTTAATCGTGTGATTAAAAATTAATCCACATGTTAAGTGAGGTTTCAAAAATACATGTCCTCATGACAGCCCTTCCCCTTGAAATCCTTGCAATCGTCCTCGATTGCATTGCCAAATGCATCAAAAGCAAAGTACTACATTGAAATTTCCATAGGGCATCATAGTGAACACAACATTGTGCATTGCTGTTCAACCATTCCTTATGCCCAATATATTCTGAAAATTACCAGCCAATAGAACGTAACATAAGACTCACAAAAAATCTCAGAAACATTGCCAGATTATCATGTGACTTGACCATTTCTCATGAACTCAGCTTACATACCTCTGTAATTTCTTTATTTTTTGAAGCATATTCAAATTTCTCTCTTCTTGATATTCGGCAGGCTTTATGCTGTTGTCCATGGAACTAGATGTAAACCATTGAAAACTGAGCATAATCTGATCATAAACTGATCACTTGCTGATCTGAGAACTGATCACAAACTGCTTTAAATTTGACCCCAAACTAATCACAAACTCATCGCAAAAATTGACGAGCAATCAATGCAAAAACCGATGCAAAACTAATCCAAAAAGTGACCATAAATGGTTCTCAAGCTGATAAAAATTTGAGCTGAAACTGATCAGAGTTTTGTCTCAAAATTGAGGCAAATTCATGCCAAATTGATCATAAGTTGATACAAAAGTATAGTTGGAGTGCCCAGGTGAAACTCATACTCATCTGCATACATCTCACAGTGACTAGTACACTAAGTAGTGATATCATGGACATACTGTCAACGCAGTATCTTGGATGTATGCTGAATACATCCGAGATCCACTACATACGAGAGCTGTCCATAACTAGAGGAGTGGAAGTGCCACCTCTCCCTTGAGCATCAGGCAATACTTCGGACCCTTGCTCTGTTGAACCTGACGGAGCGTAAACTAAAGTCGGCTCTAATCGAAAGGCATCTAGGTAAAGCTGCAACAACTGAGGATGGTTTGCCAAGTCATTCTCTTCCATCCATTTGGCATCCATTGGTGAATAATTCTGAAATTTCACGAAGTATCTCTTGGATACGTTACCTTTGACTTTTCTTTTCTTATGTACCAAAATCTGCTCAGGTACCAAAATCTCATCTAGCTCCTTAACCTCAGGCTGAATTTTTGCAGACATATCCTTTGGCACATCACCACGAAAAGGCCTAAGCAAGCTCACATGAAAGGCATTGTGTATCCGCCAATGTGGAGGCAATTTCAGCCTATAGCATGCATCACTGAGCCAACACCTACAGCAGGGACAGATTCCCCTTTCAATTTTACATTCAAAGTATGAACTTTGCCTCTATGGAAGAGCGTCACAATCTTATCATGAGAATCAATCATTGCATGCACACGATGACACCAAGGCATACCAAGCAAGACGTCACATGTCCCTTGCATGCCATACGAATCTCACCCATGAGTCCTATCTCATTCTCTCTGATGCCTAAACGGGCTGCCATATGAAGAGAGATGAAATTTGACTGTGCCCCTGGAGCAAGAAAAATCAATGCATGCAGATCTTTGATTTTGCCCCATGTCTTGCAAAGTTCAGTACTATCTTGATTAGGCTGATCTGCCACTACATCAAGCACTAAACCAGCAGTGGTTTTGCCTTTGTTTCCCTTATTATCATCCTTTTCAACTTGCTGTTTATTAGGACAGTTGCGTGCCATACGCCCTTCCTATTCACAAATATAGCATTTATTTGCGGCCATCAGCTCCCTACGTCGTGCATTACTTTTCCCACTCTTTCGCTGCGGTCTGTTCCTCTTTCCAGCCCTATTTTCAGATCTGCCTTGATTTTCAGCTTTATTTTCAGATTTACCCTTTTTCTTAGCCTTTGCCTCTTTGACATGTAACTTGGCATCATCATCGTGAAATCCTGCATCCTTTCCACACAGCAATGTGTCGGTTGTAGTAGCAATTTCTATAAGGTGAGACATGTTGGAAACAGTGGGCTTAATACAAAAATCCGGAGTACCCTTTGGCAAACCACAAATATACTTCTCTACCTGCTCATGGAGGGATACTGTGCAATAAGAAGTAATTGGCAGCAATGCATCCTAAAACTTCTTATTATACTCATCTAAGTTTTTGCAGTCTTTGGAATTCAACTGATTCCAAGCTATCATAATGTCTACTTCAAAGGTACTTGTCAACCAATTTGAAGCAAACATTTGCTTGAACTAGACCCAAGTGGTAGGTGACTTCCCTTGAATAAGAAGTGTAGACCACCACTGCAATGCATTTCCCTTGAAAAATGTGGCTGCCTTGTATATCTTAGATGCCTCTATGAAGTTGCCTCCAAAATAGGCTGCATCAAACTGCTGAAAAAAAACAAGTGATTTCAGCCTATCTTGTGTACCACTAAAAGGCTCAAACTTCGCGCTTTTGCCACCTTCATCATAGTCCTTCCGCGGACCTATGGGAGTCAAGTTATCATAAATGGGCTGCTGCAAAAAGGGTGCATTGGCTGTATTTGCATAAAAACTGGCACTATTTGGAGCATCTACATGACCAACACCAAATCCTTATGCTCCATCAGTCCCTGGAGGTGTTGATACATATCCATATGGCCCGCTTTGTGCCTCAAGCATCATGCTTATGCTGCCATACTTCGGAATAGGCATTCCACTTGCATTACCCGGATACATTGGGTGTTGTGAGCCATGCATTGGCTACTGCATACCATAGGGATTCGTGCCATACATTCCCGTATGTGGTGCTTGTCCAATCATAGCATGAAAAATGGTACCACCACCAAAGTATCCTTGCTGTCCCATGCTTGCATATGCATAATTGCCTTGCTGCACATGTTCCCATGGATTGGCACTACCAAGTTGGCCATGCATTTGCACTTGCTGTCCCACGGATATGAATTATTTGTGCTCATCAGGCATTTTGGGCTCTTCTAAAGAAGGCTTAGGCATTTTCTTTGGTTCTTGTGGCTGTCTCGAAGCTGTAGAAGGTGTCTTCCTCTCAGATTCTAAATGAATACATGAATCACCACCTCTTACAATAGATAGTAGCATGTGAGGGATCCAAAGACTTGATCCCATGTAATTTCCTCACGTACATAAATAAGGAAACATTCTTTTAGAATTGTTTACAACCTTTCCTCTATCGCACTTGGAAATGCCAAGGTTGGTAAATGATACCTTTTCTAGACTATCATTTTTAGTTCTTGTGAACAATCTTAAGGATCCCCCAACCCTCCATGTCAAAACATATGAATATGTTAGTAGATATCTCAAAGATATCCTTGACCTTGAGTTGTAAAAGCACAACATAACATAGGAAGAGCCACATGCAAAGAGAGAACAAGTTGTTGAGATCTTTGGAGCAAGGCTATGAAATGGTTGGGAGATGAGAGAGAAAGTTGTAGAGAGAGAAAATTCAGAGTTTTGTCTTGAAGAATGATTGAAAATCAGTCAAATGCAACTTCTGCCCTGCCACAATAGCTTGTAGATGCAAAGAACTGAAAAAAATCAGTTAGTTACTACTGCTGCCCTGTCTCAACGGCTTGTAGATGCTGTCAGCTGTTGTTGATTGGCCTTCTCCTACCCTTGGCTGTCTCAGAAGGTCCTCTAATGGCTGCAAATCAAACCAACAACATCTCTTTCCTCTCTCTTGCAAGCTGAATACACAAAAAATGCCTCTCTCTAGCGTCTGAAGACGTTTTTTAGACTTGCATGGGCATTTTTGACAAGTGACAGCCTTCCCAAATGGTTTTTTCAGCATTATCCATAATTAAATATTAATTTTCAGTCTTTAAATACTGAAAATTAATCTAATAATTATTTCGATGCCTTGAAAAATAATCTGACTGGCCAATAATTAAATTGGCTAGGTAACTTCCATTCCCAAGTGTCTATGCGTCATCTTTGACGGTTAGATTGACGTTAGATACCATTAAACGCCACTTTTCTAGTGTCACCAACTGACACTTATGGCCAAATGAATGACCTAGGCCAACAATTGACACTAGATACCATGAAGTACCTATGCAACATAACGTATAGCAACTTTTGCCTTTGACATCCCGTGATTTTCTCGAGTCTCGGGCTCATAAATTTACTCTAATCCCAATTGCACCTCACAAGTGCAACATTTACTTAATCATGTGATTAAAAATTAATCCACATGTTAAGTGAGGTTTCAAAAATACATGTCCTCATGATAGTCGCTATTGAGGTTGACACTTAGTTGCTCTTCTCCTTACCGACAAATCCTTATGTTGAAAGCTTGTTTTGGCATTTGTTGCTCCAATTATTTTGCCCTTCACACTAGTAGTTTGCATAAGCTAGGCCAACCTGCTTATCATCAACGCCATGTGCTCTACTTGCAATTAGTGCTCAAGTGTCTCGCTTCATTTGTCCTACCCACTTTATCTACCTCATGTTGCTCACTCCCAATGCCCAATAGGTCATGTTAAATGTGCCCATGATCTGGTGCCAAAATGCAATGCTGACCTTTAGCGTGTAGTTGACAAGCATCATTAGCCTCATCACATTGCACATTTGCCGTGAGCAACGCATCTCATAACAATCTCACCACGTTACGTAGCATCAAACAACTCACACATGCTTGTACGACGCCCAATAGTCCCACATAATAATTTATTGTTTTTTCCAAGTCTCAATTAGCATTAACCAAACAAATAAATTTCTGTTTTCATACATTCCCCATCTAGCACAAAATGTTAGGGATTTTGCAGGAGGCACAACTTTTTAGATACTGTGGTGTTTTGCCTTACAACTTTTTGGGCACAACTTTTTAGGTACAACTTTTTAGGGAAGCTGGATGAACTAACTTGGGAGTTGGGAGTCTTGTGTTCATTCAGATACTCTGGTGTTTTGCCTTAAGCTCTTTTCAAATGTCATGTTCTGCATTATGTGACTAATAATTAGCATGGAAGGTCTGATCCTGACAATGATTTCTGACAACCTTTTATATGCTCTGCAGTACCATCCGGATGTGAATAAGGAACTTGGAGCTCCTGAAACGTTCAAAACAGTACGTCATGCATACGAGGTGACTTAGCTGTTTTGGTTTTTTGCAATTTGTAGGGTCAGCATATCGCTATAGAGTATCTGATTGTGCATTTTATTCTCAGATATTATCTAACAATGCTACCAGAAATGCATATGATCATTCTCTAAAAATGCAACGGCGTACCAGGGAAATGTATAAATCTTATCCATCAGGCTATAACGGAGAAAGAAAAGCAAGTATCAGGAATATGTATCGACAGAAACAAAAGTTTCCCTGGAAAACTATTGATAATGAAGATGCATGGGATTACTGTTCAGCAAGAGGAGTAACAGGAGAGAATGTACATGAGTACTTTAAGAATGCTGGCAATAACACAGCTAAAAAGAATTGCAAGTATTCGGATGAAAAACATGATTTTGATGCACAAATGAAGTCTCGGAGTCCATATCTGATTGTAGGTTGGGAAAAGTCCTTTCTTAAGGTCCTCCTCAATTTTTCTCTTGTAGCGTTTATATGGAATGCCTTTGGAGCTCAATTAGCACTGACATACTTTGTCTTTTTCATGCCACTTAATAAAGAGCACACAGCTTGGTATAAGTTGGCATGTGTAGTTGCCTGGCTAATTGGTGGACATAGGGGTCTTGCTCTACAGTATGGCATATCAACAACAGGTTGGCTTTATGGCAAGGCCCATGATGTTGCACTGGCTGCTACTCTTTTGGGTCTTTGGATTGCGGGATTTGTTACAGATTTTATTACTCTGCCCTATGCTATGGTTCTGTTCATGATATGTATGTATGCGAGTATTAAAGCAAGTCATTAGGCTTTTTCATACCTGCTCTTATATACATTGGTTCTGTGCAAATATGTTTGGGTTCCCAACTAAGAAAGTTACATGGAGCTCAGGTTAACTTTCAAACCTTTCGAAGAGTCTTTCTGTGGACTAATTTTTAGACCTTCTGAAGCAGTCTGTATGCTTTTCTACCTGTTTACAAGCTCAGACTGATGCTGTACAAGTTCTCTTCTGCACTATCTTGCAATAGCAGGTGGGGACTTTGAATGAGTTGTAAAATTCATCTGCTGTAAGGCTGGCTTGTAAACTAGCAGCTTTTTGGCTGAAGGGTATGACTATAATGGCTAAGGTCCCACCCCTCAGCCTGTTCATCTGGAACAGCGGCAGTGCCCTGGTAATGCAATTGGGCCGGTCGTTAGGCCCTCAAGTGACGCACGGGGAATTGGAGGACACGTTAGTGCATCACCAGGCCGGCACCGAGGCCTGCAGGGTGTTATCTGTGTGCCTTCCTCCCCCCAGCCTCAAGGGGAGGTCGTATCTAGAAGGCATTGTACAACCAGTGCCGGTAATGACGCCACAACTGACTCTGCCATGGTGGGACCCTCAATGCCTCGTCACGAGACCCACCCTGTCCTTATGGGGAGGGACAGAGACTTGGCTCTTGCGCAAAGGTTGACGAGCTTTCATGAATACCTGACAATTGTGATATGGGGAGCTGGAAGCTTCACAGGACGGTTCATGTGGGGCACCTCGAGACGTTTGCTTCGATCAGAGCTCTACCGCAAGGTTAGGAGGTGTGACTGAATCAGGTGCGTTTCAACGTTACAGTCAAATCTTGTGAAGAGATATCTGACAAATTGTTCCCAAATTGTAGATTTCTGACAGAAAGACTCTTCGAAATTGTTCCCAAATCTTGTGAATAGATTTCTGACAAATCTTGAAAGTTACATGGAGCTCAGGGTTCCCAAATATGTTCGAAGCATAGATTTCTGACAAATTGTAGAATTCTTAAGTTTAGTCTGTAATAGAAAAGCTACTATGTTGGCTATTTATACCCTCTGCAATAAAGGCAATAGTATCGATAAAGATTCATGCAAGAAACGATGATCAATATAAGATGGTGCTTGAAAAGAATATAGAAGGGTTCAGAGTTTCAGCAGAGAGTACTTGGAAATAAAATACAAGGGGTCAAAGTTATAGAAGTGTAAATTTTGGTTGCCATAGTTGCTTCTTCTCATTCATCCTCCTTTAAGTTCGTTATCATTATATGGGAGTGACTTTCTTGCTTGCATGGGGTAAAGTAGGCGATTGCTTTGAGTAGTAATGTAAGTGCTTGGAAAAGGTAGCCTTAGAACCACATTCACATATTTTTATGTCAAACACTAATCAAGCACACAAGTGGATGAAACAATATTGCAACATTAGCACTTGAAAGTGATGCATCCTCATAATGTAAGTATATCACTTCCTCAAGAGAATTGATGCTTATGGAGTAATGGGTACGTTTGAGTAAGCGTAGCTAATTTTGTTCCTTGACTTTACTAATTGCCTTCATCCCCTTTCGTCATGGGCTAGAGGAAACCTTCTTTTGGCACCATTGCTAAGAAAAAGAAAGTTTGCTTGTGTGAAAGTTTATGTATTGTAGTGGTATGGTCTTAGGATCCTTTGCATTTTTGAACAAACTTTGATGAGATTTGGTGAGTGAGGTGGTTTGGAATGCAATTCTAGGATTGTGTTTTTGAAGTAGGGCTCATCATTAAGTGCCTTTTGATGTTGTCTAGGCCTAAGTTAGTGCAAACTATTAAACTTGTCACTTTGGCCTTGACTTTAAGTCTCAAAATTACTTGTCTATTTATTCTATGTGCTAATTACATTGTCTACCATTCCTTCCACAATGAGCTTCTTGTTTACTCAAATTCCTATACATGGTGCGCTAGAAAATTTAGTCTTTGAAGTATTATTAGCAAGTAAGGCTTGAACTAAATTTCAAAAGTTGTGTTGATAGAGGTCATGAAGATGTTGGAGTTGATATGCCATTGCATTTTTAAAATATTGATTTATCTCCTTGTTCTTGTTTTTCGCTTAGCGAGATTTTTGGCCATAACTTGATATTGAAAGCAAATCATGGAAGTACCAACATACAATTGGAAACAATGAAAATCAAATTGGTATAAGTATGTCTAATTGGCCTAATTTGAAAAGCATTTACTTTTTGTCTTAGTTAGCCTTAATGATTTATGTGGAATGGGGCTCTTGGAGGTTTAGGGTTCTTTCTCTTAAGACATGTAAGGTAAATTTTCATAGTTTGTTGTTATAAGTTGAGCGTGAGCTAAATTTACATTTTACATTTCAAATCGTTTAGATTGTAAGGATGTGGTGGTGGTGCTAATATATGGTATTTAAGGTGTATGTATGTATGTGAGGTTGCATCACAAGAAACCATTTTTTATATGTATGTGATCATGGTGCATTTGTCTAGTTGGATGGGACTATTCATGTTTGGGAAGAGCTCGGGGGCTTCACTATATGTAAATTCTCTATATCACGTGTTCAAGGCATATTTAAAAATACTATTATAATTCTCTCTAAATAAAACATGTCCCTTGTCAATTCAATTTGTGAATAATATCATTATATGGCACTTTTCTATGTAAATATGTAAAGATGGTTGAAAATCTTTTTTTTTGAACCCATGTGCTATGGTTACATTTTATGGTACACGTGTCTTATTAAATGGGATTGTTCATGTTTGGGGAGGGTTCGTTTGTAAGCACATAAATGATGAAGAGGAGAGCAAAGTAATATATATTAAGAACCTTTTTAGCACATGATTAAATGTTTGAAGTGAAATCAAATTAACTTAACAATGACTAGGACAATAAGTGTTTAATGAAAATAGATTTTAGAGGTATATCAATGAAAATAAACTTGTGATTGATGCAAACCTTTAGATGTCTCATTGCATTGTAAAGAGGATCATATGATCTATTCATTAAAGTAGAGATCAAAACTACAAAAGCAATACTTTGTTTCTTTGAGTGATGCTAGGCCAAGTTCACTATCGAGGAGGTTGGGTGCTAACGAAGCTTAAAATCTTGAAGGAGGGTGTCCATGGCCCATGGGTAAAGCTCATTACTGAGGGCATGTGCTAACTAGGCTCCTCATCAAAGTAGAGGGGTACTAACCCATCTCCAAATTAAGAAGCATGGGCTTGCATGGCCACATTGCCAAGCTCATTACCAATAATGATAAGTGGTACAATAGCAATTAATCAAGGCCATGACATAGGAGAGAATGCATACCTAATGGGCCAAGATGATTACACTCACTCATGTTTAGCTAATAAAGATAAGAAATAATAGAGAGCCTTAACACTTTGCAAAGGTTAACATAATAGGAAATGTCTTATAGGTAATTCTAAAAAAAGTGGTAGTAGTTTAATAAAATGCATGAATTATTAAGTTGTCTACAACAAATTCTAAATATGGAATTCGAAGTTGTGATCAATCTTAAAAACAAAAAATGCTATATTATTATGTTTGGGTAGTAAAGAAGGGTTGTAAGTTCTATCATGCTTGAAGAACTTTACTTATGTGTCAACATTATAATTGATTCCCTTAAGAAACTAACATAGTTATTGTATTGGTACTTCCACATGCACACATCTTACTGCTTGTGTGCACTTATAAATGTAGGTTCTCTAGGGTTGCACAAGTTTGAAGATGCCTATAGCCCATGGCCATTGACTCAAACAAGATGTGCTCGTTTGGGGTGGTGATAGGGAGGACAATTGAAATGTGCTATCAACACTTGGTGGTGATAGGGAGGACAATTGAAATGTGCTATCAACACTTGCAATGCAAACATATTTCTTTACTCCTTACTAATAAGTGGCACGCTCAATTCTATGGGTAGCAAGTGCAACCCTTTCTCCTCATGCAACTCTATTTTGTGAAAGTTTTAACTTGTGGTTTATGATAATACACGCATGGCATTGTTTATAATGATACATTTTTTGGCATGACATTGCAAAGTTTAATGTGATAATTTATTCTTGTCTAATGTTTAGTGTTTATTATCCACTTCTCATATTCAATAGTATGATAGTATAGCCTAAAGGCTTTCTACTAATGCACTCATGAAAATAGTGCATATTGCATCCATTTTCTATTACTTCTTGGATTACTTATTAATCTTTCGCTACTATTATTGTAGTACTATGGCACCTTAATCTTATATCTTTAGAGTATGAGGATCGACTCCCATAACTTTTCCTATTTGTTTAAGGATTGTTATGTTGCATCAATTTAATGAAGTTTTACTAATTAATTATACTATTGGATTTTCTACACTAAAGGACAATGCTAGCGCTAGGAACTTACTCCTACTCTAGCTTAACATTGCATATTGGCTAAAAGTGCACCATATTGCCCTTAGTAATCCTAAGATTACTAGTGCAAAGCTTAAAGCACTAGTTGGCAATTTAGATGCTCTAACCAAGAAGGATAAGAGGAATCTTAACCACTGTTGGAATCCTCTAAAACCATTCTCAAACATATTTTTTCTTATGTTAATATCCCATTCTAGAACGAGAATCATAGGCAAAAAAAAAGATTGGCATTTCATGTATGTGTCTTGCTGCTAGTATGGAAAGGAAGGCTCTCAATCCCCTTGACTAAACAAAGGAAGATGTTGAATTCCTACAAGACCATTTGGATACCCCTAAGTGGGTGAAAAAGTAGCAAGAATGATCTTATATGTATGCCTTGATACCTCATTCCCTGCTTGAAAGTTACCTACAAGCTTGTAATAATCAACCATAGTCCTAACTTGTGTTTACATTAGCTACACTTGTACCATTAGAGACGTGGTTTGTTTTGCTTGGAGATGATAACATATCATGGATAAAGAAGAATATATGGCTCTAGCGCATGATGGATTATTATCTCTCTCTAAAAAACAAACATTTTAAATGGGCCTTTTAGCATGCATTTATTTGAACAATCATTCTAAATGGGACTTTTAACATGCATTTATTGGAGCAATCATTTTGAATGGGCCTTTTAGCATGCATTTGTTTGAATACAAAAGATGTTTCTCCCTTGTGGGATATTATTGAAATGTCATTGTGATCTAGCTTATCATAATTCAAATTGCAAAAATAACAATATACATCAATTTGTTCATGCCCTTTGGCATGTCATGCACCATGTGAACATTGTGTTTGCTACCAAAACACAATGTGAACATTCAAAATGCAAAAATAACAAAATACATCAATTTGATTGTGCCCTTTGGCATGTCATGCACAATATGAACATTGTGTTTGCTACCAAAAGTCATGATAATTCCATGCTCTTGTTCTTCAAATAGATTGCTAATGAGTCTCATAAGCTTCCTTTGTGTTATCCTAATTTAGGGAGGTGGTGATCATTAGAAGAAACCTAATGATTTGTAAAAACCATACCAACCTACTATGCACACTAAGGCGATGGGGTCAAACTCATAGAAAGATTGTTCCACCATCTTAAGGGTTTACAATCCCTCTAGGGGAAGTAGACAACCACAATGCCACTTTAGACAAAAAACTATTGGCCTATTTCACTTTCTTATTCTAGAGAAGAATCTAATAACATCAACAAAATTGCAAAACCAAAAAGAAAAAGGGTCATTCTTGAGTATTGTAGCTTAATCATTAAAAAGTTGTTTGATTAACTTGGGGGTTCCTATGTTATAGAAGCATGAAAGCATTACCCTCTTAGAGAAGAAAGCTTCACCTCTACTTTACTTAATATGCAATGCTATAAAATCATTTGGAAAAGGGGCTACCCTTCCAAATAAGTACTTTAAGGCCCACAAGAACAAATTAAGATTGCTAATCAATGCTACAAATTTTGTATACTCTTATTACATAGATGCTTGACTTTTGCAAAGAAGTAAATAGTTTCACCTCTAAGAAAAAGAAAATTCTGAGTATAAGTCTCAACATTATCTTACTCTTACGTAATTATTCCATGTTTTAAGAACAATCAAGAAGACTTGTGCCCAACATGGTATTAATTAGAGTATTAATTCCTCCATTCATGCATATAAAACTAACAGATCAAACCATATTTTTATTATAAATTAGGGTTCATCATGGGAGGGGAATCATCCTTATGGAAATTTCTCTCTTAAGTAGCCTCGACCTAGTCTAATCAGGCATGTATTCAAAAGAGTTACTGAATTAAGTAGCTAACTCATACTTTGACCCTTGTATTAATACTTTCTACTTTATTTAATTTATAGCAAGAGTGCTATATGAATGCTATGAGAGGCAACTAGGCTTGGACTAGTGCAGGTGGGTGATCTCTTGTCCAATTCTAGCGCTTCTTCTCTTATGGACCATCATGAATACATGAACTATTTCTTGCATGTTCCTTGCTTAGTTTCTCACTTAGCTCCTTTGTCCTGCTCCCTAGCTCATATGATCTTCAAAGTAGAACTTTGGCAAGGTTATCTAGGGATATTTTGGTTTAGTGAGCAGGATATCTTTTAGTGGAGGGGGGCTAGGGCAATAGTAGAGAGAACCCAAATGTGATGCTTTTGGATTAGGGTGGAATAGATTTGGTATATCTTCAAGTGGGTTGAGGACAGAAGGAAAAAAGGGATGAGAATTTAATAGTAATTCAAATGGGAAAAAATAGAGAGCTTGAGTAGGAGCAAGGGGACGTTTAGTATAAGCAAGGCAAAGGACATCAATAGGTTGATTTCAAAGATGTAACTTACGAGTTGATGGATGAGATAGGGGGAGAAGAATAATCTCCTTGCACATTATCATTTCTATCTATATGATTTCCGTATCGCTCTTGCTCTCTCTCTCTCTCTCTCTCTCTTTATATATATATGATTTGGTATATCTTCAAGTGGGTTGAGGACAGAAGGAAAAATGGGATGAGAATTTAATAGTAATTCAAATGGGAAAAAATAGAGAGCTTGAGTAGGGGCAAGGGGACGTTTAGTATAACTTACGGAGTTGATGGATGAGATAGGGGGAGAAGAATAATCTCCTTGCACATTATCATTTCTATCTATATGATTTTCGTATCTCTCTCTCTCTCTCTCTCTATATATATATATATATATATATATATATATATATATATATCCAAAGGCTACTTATATAGTCTTCTTATGATAGCCTTTGGAAAATGATGATTGACACATCTCTTTTTTTTTTTTGGGGGGGGGGGGGGGGAAGCATGTGTTCTTCTCAAGTTGGAGCCTCACTATGTCCAACCCATCAATCTCTTTCTTTCCAACTTGTGACTCGGGTGATAAGGGCAATGATGAAGATCTTGAAGTTACCTCCTATTCATAGGTGGTGTCTCTCTCCTTATCTTTCTATTGGCAATCATCCCTTCTCCTCATGGCAACTATTTTTTTAAATGTCCCTTCATTCTTCCTATTTCGCCCCTCATGATGGCATATCTTCTTCATGTCAATGATGATGATAATGTGAACTAGCATTCCTTGCATGCTTCGCATGTGTAGAATGCCATCCTGCTTCATGGCTTTGCTACCACATGGCAATTTCACTTCCTTATCGCATGACATTGTCTCCCCTCACTTTTCCACCATATGTTGTATTTCACTCTCTTCAACTTTGCACGATAACTTTGCTTCCTCATTTCTCTCTCTCTCTCTCTCTCTCTCTCTCTCTCATTCATACCAATATTGCCACCACTACTTGCCAAATAAGAGAGAGAAAGAGAGTGTGTGAATTGCACTTCTCTCTCACTCTCAATTGTACCTATGTCTCCCTCCCTTGCTCAATTTGTATCATTGAATGTAAGAAATCACATGCTTGCTAATCCTTGAGTATTATAATTAGAAACAACATTGCTAATCCTTGAGCATTATTGTGCTAACAAAGAGATGCAAACATACGCACATAGTGAATATTAAATTTAGAGAGAGAATAAAGTGATCTTTCTATAGTAAGCACAAAGCTGTGCAAAGCAGCTTCACAAGGGAACGTTATGCCATGGCAACTTCACTTCCCTATCAAATGGTATTGTCTCCCCTCACTTTTTCCACCATACATTGTATTTCACTCTCTTCAACTTTGCATGATGATTTCGCTTCCTCATCTCTCTCTCTCCCCCAATACCAATATTGCCACCACTACTTACCAAATAAGAGAGAGAGAAAGAGAGTGTGTGTGCATGTGAGAGTGAGAGAGAGATTGAAAAGGGGAGCATGGTAATGTTCTAACAAAGAAATGTAGACTCTCAATGAAATATTTCTCTCAGTTGCACTTCTCTCTTGCTCAGTTGTACCTCTATCTCCCTCTCCCTCCCTCCCTCCCTCCCTCTCTTTCTTAGTTTGTATACTTCAATGTAAAAAGTCACACACTTATTAATCCTTGAGTATTATAATTAGAAACAACATAGCTAATCCTTGAGTATTATAAGTATGTTTGTTGTTGTGTGTGTGTGTGTGTGTGTGTGATAGGGAGAGAGAGATAAAAAAGAAAAGCGCTGCAATGTACTAATAGAGAGATGCAAACACATGCACATAGTGAAGATTAAATTTTGAGAGAGAGAGAGAGAATAAAGTGATCTTTCCATGGTAAGCACAAAGCTTTGCAAAGTGGCTTCATGAGGATGCACGTGGAATGCTACCCCACTCACTTCCCAATAGTGAATATTTACTATCACGAAAGGCAAAGTTATCATGCTATCACTTCCCTATCATGTAGCAACATCACTTTTTTCTCTCCCTCTTTTTTCCTTCTCGCTCCCTCTCCTCGTTTTCTTTTTCTCTCTTTCTTCTTCTCTCTCTCTCTCTCTATTATTCCTCACTCCCCCCTTCTCTCTTTCTCTCTCTCTCTCTCTCTCTCTCTCCTCTTCTTTCTATCTTTCTTTCTCTCTCTATCCCCTCTTTTTCCTCTTCTCTCTCTTTATGTCCCCCCCCTCTCTCTCTCTCTCTCTCTCTCTCTCTCTCTCTCTCTCTCTCTCTCTCTCTCTCTCTCTCTCTCTCTCTCTCTCTCTCCCAAGATCTCTTTCTCTCCCCCCCTCTTTTTTCTCTTCTTCTTCTTCTTCTTCTTCTTATCTCTCTCTCTCTCTCTCTCTCTCTCCACAATTCTTTTTCCTCTTCTCTCTCTCTCTCTCTCTCCCATTTCTTTTCTCTTTTTTATTCTGTGTGTGTGTGTGTGTGTGTAATGTCCCCATTACTTAGTTTATTTTAATGTGCGTATACATTCCAAAGAAAATTGATTCATGTCGCACATTTATTTTTCTAAAAAATATTAGCTCTAATTATGAAATTGACTCTCATTATGAAGATAATTAATGGGGTACTATATGCCAGCTAATGGAAGAAAGACTTAGGAAGCCCTTCCAAGACTAGCTTATTAAAACTATATTTGTAGTGTAGAACAACAAAAAAAGAACTAGCCTAGTGGATAGTCACTTGGTGGTTAAGCGCACTTGGGTGACGACATTGCCGGGATGGGTGACCTCCCAGGAAGAATTTCCTACAAGCTAGTGGGAGCTTCTTGTGCGCAACCAACGGTGCCAACGAAGCCTTCATAGCATGTTGCCAAGTATGCCAAGGTCTATGCCTTGGTTGCTGCCTTAGTTGTGAGCCTTAGAGTGATGATTGATGCTCGATGATGCGTCGCGTGGTGCTCACCGATAGATTTGTAAATTTTTATCTTCATGCTAGAAAAATGGATCACCCTCTTTGGCATCACCAATGATGTCATCAAAAGCGCTAAAATAAAGCGTTCTCTCTTTGTCATCAATGATGCCATCGAAAAATGCTAAAAAGCAAGCATCCCCCCCCCCCCCCCCCCCCCCCTTTGCAAAACTATAAATTGAGGGCTTGGGGATGACCAGAAAGAGTGACAAGAGCAATCCTGACGGGACGAGACGTTGATCAAGAAGGAGGAGACTCTATTCCACGGGTCGAAGAGACATCATTGTGTTCAACCCAAGGAAGGGGATACGCTAAAGGTCTCTCATCCTCTTCTACTTTGATCCGAGAAGGGAAGACACTGAAGAACTCTATCATACCTCTACTCTTGTCTCTATTTTGTCTACTAGAGAGAGTGAAGTATTTCTCTCCACGAGGCAAGAAGAATCAACCACGAGGCCTACGTCATTGAATCCTGTAATATCCATCATCATCATCGAGAGTCTTACACCCAACCGATATTACTGTCGTATTCTTTTTTTCTTCTACAAATCATATTTTTGTCATGGCCCCAAAGAAAACAAATTCAAAAGTGGAAATTGCGAATGACCCTACTAACGTGGAAGCAATAGTTGGAGTTGCGAGCATGGGAGTCACTAACGGACTCACGGGCACAAATAACAACCCTTTACCAATCGCAATACCACAGGTTTTTCAAAGAAAATTTATATTCAAATTCAATAGGAATAAGATAAGAACATCTTATAGGCTAAAAACTATTAGAAGAACTATGAAAACCTAGAACTCAAGAGAAATGATGAGGAATTTTAAGGTTAATCCCATAGAAAAGAAGATTAGTGAATTCAAGACGAATTTACTAAGAACAAAACCTTGAAGAAACTAGCTAAGGATATAGTTTTAATCTAAAAGCTCTGATAAAAGATTTTAAAGACCGAAAATATCTCTAAGTTGAAGAAATGGACTTAAGGCCAAGAAACTTGGTTACAAGAACTGGGAAGTTAGAGACCCCGAAATCTAGATACCCTTAGTAAAATTCCAAGGGGAAGAGTTCGTTATGTGAAACTCAAGTGTCGATTGCTACTAGATTAATCATCACTTGAAAGTTGCATAATTGATTGAAGTCATAACTGCCTGTAGACATCAATCTTGTTTGTGATATTCTAGATTAGACATTGATTGAATTAAGTATTGTAACAGATATAAATTGAGGTGCCCTATACCTCCCCCAAGGATAGGTGTTGAATACCCATACCAAGAGGGGATGTTTTTATAGCCGCGGAAGCATGGACCGACTCCGATGGCGAGAGGTCTCCCAGCAAAAGGATTGTATTAAGTAGGAGGTGGATAGGGTGCCAAGGGGGCTTTTGGCTAGTAAATCCCTTTTCATACCTAGGAACTACTTGGTCCCCTATATGGCATGAGTTCTACTTGGGACACCTATAAATGCTAGCTATAAGTGGATTTGATCTTGGTGACATGCAGATGTGCCAGATGAGGCAGCATGTGAAATTGTAATTTTTCTCCTGTATGGGCGGGATAACACACATTATGAAATATAATCAATGAAATTGTTTTATTCTGATTGTATGTCCGTGAGTAAATTATCTAAACGAACAACTGTGCATAAAAGGATTTTAGTTAATGAAGCTATTTTTTTAAATGTTTCACGTAATGTGGTAGGTAATTAGATAACTAAGAACTTCCATAGAGGGAAGTGGGTGGATGGATTCCTGACGAATCCAATCCTATGGCAGGGTGGTCTCAGTTAGCTGAGAGGTTTCCCCAAAAACAAACACTAGGAAGAAACTCTAAGAAGGGCCGATTCGCTGACTTAGGGTTTGGTCTCAGAACCCAAACTATAAATTATTATCGGGGAAAGGTACGTCGGTTGTGCCAGAGCACTGCGAGGGATTTCATAGATCCTTAGTCTGTTACTGGAAAAAAGTGTTGTACTCCATGAACCAAGGGTAATGGCAGTCACTCCTTGCGGACAAGAAGCCTCTCAAAGGACACCTTCAGATGTGAGTTAATTGTTGATAGGTGATTATTAGGTCAATTAGGAACCTTCAGGTCGGTCCTCTGTGGGTTATGGCATGACGCTTCCCTTGCGGGGGGTAGACCTAGGGTTAACTAGTTGGGGACAAAATCCGATCATTCTGATTAGAGTATGGATAGCGACGGTTAGAAGGTAAACTCTAGGCAACTACTAAAACGTTATCTGTCAAGAAATCAAGGCGGGTACGTTACACACTCTCTCGATCTCTTTATCTCTCTCTATTTCTTTCTCTCCTCCTCCTCCTCTCTCTCTCTCTATTTTTCTTCTCCCCCCTCTCTCTCTCTCTTACCCTAGGCACATGAGGGAGGATCCAATTGGTTTTTGGTTAGGCATTGCAAGCATGGAAACATGACCCTTCACTTTTGTGCCAGAGTGCTAATGAAAGAAGGAATTAGAGCTTGATGGAACATAGGAGGCTGTACTGACAAGTAGGCGACATGTAAGTTCTAACATCCATTGATATTTTGCCACATCATCATCTTCTTTCCCTTTGCAACCTTATGGACATTTATGTAATGTGTGGTTGTAGCTCTCACCTCTTGTTAGGTAGTGTCTAGCCTATCATATGTGCATGATTCTATCAGGTACTCCAATAGCATATACAAAAGAGGGCATGCGCCCAAACTCTCTCTCTCTCTCTCTCTCTCTCTCTCTCTACACACACACACACACACACACACACACACACACACACACACACACACACACACACACACACACACACACACACACACACACACACACACACACACACACACACACACACACACACACACACACACACACACACACACACACACACACACACACGTGTGTGTATTCCTTCTTTTGTCTTCCTCGTTTCTCTCTCGAGTAATGTTTCTCTCTCAAGTGTGGTACCTGTGTCAGTTAGCGTAGCAACCTTTGCTAATCCATTCCTCAAAAATATTTTGCTGGTCCATATCTTGACGAGGTGTATTACTTTCTCTCTCAAGTTCCACTGTCGCTTCACATATCCATGCATAATCAAAACTATCTCCATGCACAATGCATATATTATGTAGAACAAGGCATGCTACCACCATCTTCGAGACATTTTGTAAAAGCATGTCACATCTCTTCAAACAACAATATACGAAATCGCGCTTTAAGGATGCCAAATGCCCTTTCAACTGGCATACCAGTACTTGATTGTATGTAATTCCAATGATAATGCTTTGAAGATAGTCCATCCTTACCACCCTTGAAAGGAGGAAGCATCCAAAAGCGTGAAGGATAAGCACAATCACCTAGTAGATAGTATTATCCCAAAGCTTTGTTTATGCATCATTTTCCTAGGTGTGAATGTTGAAAAACATTCCAGTTATGCATAAGACATGCCCAACCAACGTCATAGTCCCAAACATCACAATTGGCTGCCACACTTATCTATAGAATAATTGAGTGGAAGCCCTTCCTATTAAAATAATGTTCATGGTTCTCTCTTGGGGCAATGATGGGAATATGGCTACCATCTACTATACCAACAACATAAGGTATACCTCGAAGGGCCTCAAATGCATCTACATTTTTTGGCATTTATTGTGATGTTGGTCACTTTATGTACATACCATGCAATCCACATGTGGCCAATGCATCGCAAAAGTCCAGAATAGCCATTTGTGTAAATGAAGTTTAGACTCTATACAAATCAGCTACGAGTCCCAAATTTGAGCCGCTCGCCATGCGATGTAGAGCCACACAGACCCGCTTCTCCGTAGGTATTGCTCTTCTATAGTTCGTGTTCTTGCGTTGCAAATGTGGTGCTAACTTCGCGACGAGATATTCAAATGTACTCCTACTAAATCGTAACCTTCTTTTGAACATTCGGTTTGAATAACTCCCCAGAACACCCTGCTCCATAAAAGTTTATGGTCTTGGATAGGCCCAGCGCATGACCATCGATCGTGCCTTCACTAACCTATCCTAGCTTGACGTGCAACGTAACCACGAGCCATGCACTCCATCAAAGTATGCAATTGCATATTGTCATCGCCCACGTCATCAAATCACTTAACAATAACTGAAACATTGCCATGACGCAACTATAACACTGATTACACACATTATCAAAAGACTTTCGTCGTCTATTCACTTGTCAAAAGATTTGATGAAATTCTATGAGACAATTGAAGAGAGATGTATAGGTAGACTAAAAAATATTTTCTTAAAAAAAGTTCAAAATTCATCTACAATTCAAACCATCATTCCTTTTGCTGCGCTCTTCAAATGTGTTCTTTTCCTCTAGGTTTGATTTCTAGTTGGCTAACATAGATTGGGCGATGCTAGCCATGTCACTGAGAGACTCCTCTATCTTTCTACCCTTCTTATTGCATGCTCCTTGGTTGGTCATTTCGATCTTCGAAGGCTCATTGGATCCAATGTCTTCATGGGTGTGGTCACATTGATCATTGGAGACTGATGTATCGTTGTCTTTTGGAGAAGACAACCCACCAACAGATGAGGCATGTGCATTGCTGATAACATTCGCATGATTCCACATATATTCATCCACAAGATCATACCATTGACAAATTATCCTGTGATCATTGCATGATATGGCATTGTGGGCCTTATCCTTTCTATATGACTCATAAATGTATCCCAACGTTTTTTGCATGCCTCACCATCTTTGTTGAACTTTGGAAATAGTGATGCTAGTTGTGTGGCTACCTTCGACCATATATCCACTCCTTGCTTTGGTGGCTTTGAGAACTCCACACTCATGGATCCTCAGATGCGAATGAGTTGTATTGTCCATGTATCCTTCCACTGAGCAAACTGTTTTTTGGTGATTGTTGAATGGTCTTGTGTCTCAGGTCCGTCATCCTGATTCTTTCCTTTCCACACCCTCTTTGCTTTAGGAGGTTTTGGCGCATCATACTCTATGAGGTTCGCCGTGGACATTGCTTGTTGGCATTCTCGGAAGATGGCACAATTGGTTCTTGAGTCTGAACCATGTCAACCCTTCACATGTGTCCTGGATTGCATCACATTAACTTATTGCTTGTGGTTCTTGTTGTGGTGGTGTTGAGGGCCCATATTGAGGACTATGTGCAATTGGACGATGAATTACATGATTGTGTATTGTTGTGGGTCCCTCTACACTTGAATGTCTTGGTCATTAGAACGGTGTGAATTGAGGAGGACAAGGATTGATCAAAGGAGGGAAGTTTGGAAACACATTTAGAAGAATATTGCCAACCACACTATGGCTTGGAATGTGGCTGGGAACACCCAAACTTTGGCTCGAGAAGTACATAAAGTCATTATTGCATATTGCATCCTAGCTCATTTGAGACACGAACTAATGAAACTCCTCCATGGGAGTGCTCTCTTGAGAATCCATCGAGCTCCACCTTATGCATGAAAATTATCCATAATTTACAATAACTAAATGAACAAATAGGTTTATTCTTCAATAACTTTATTCTATCCATAACTATGAACTTTAAAGTTAAAATAGCTTTAATGAAAACTAACTACAATATGTCAAAACTTATCAAGCAACTAGAATGTACTCAAGTTTTTACAAAAACATAATTTACTTTGCAAATATGTAATATGAGCTTGGTTATACCATGATGCCACCTATCTAATATTCTTGCATAACTTTACGAGACACATATTCTTAAGAATGTTGTTAGCACATGCTTATGAACACATGCCTAAGGTTTCATCTATTGTCGCTTAGAGTCATCATTTGAAAAGGTTTGTCCTGGGTGCCATTTTCCTTAACCCATAGTTTCCACCGAGGTTGCACCTCTTCGCTTGACATGTATGCCATGTTGTTCAATGCCTTCTAAAACATCTTTTATGTATAAAAGATAAGATTATCTATATTGCTTGACCTCAATTTAGAGCACTTACATAATGGCTAATGTTTTGAAACGTCAAATTTTTCCTAGTTTAAATTCAAAACAAGAGCCAATATTGTCATATGCCCCACCAAAAGAGACCTCATGAAATTTTTGCCTACTTTAAATTCAAATGTTAACCCCAAGTCGAGATGGCAAAAAAATGAAGGAAAAAGCAAAAGGAAGATGGAAAAAGAGCAAAGACACGCAGGCGGCCTCTAAAAAAGAGCCGGGGCAAAAAGTGCAACTTTAAATAAAAAGGCGCCTCAAAAAACTTGAAAAACTCTTGTAAAAGAGCACCAGGCTCCCTCTTGTGCCAATTGTAAAATATTAGATGGGTGTAGAATATAGGCACAAGGATAGAAGAGGGAAATGGAAAAAGGACCTTGCCACAATGGCCGGTCATGTAAAAAAGGGATGGGTGCCCATGGGGTTTTAGGGTTTGTATATATAAAGTGAATAAGAGATCATTCTTTGGTGTGTGGCAACGAGAGTCTTCTTCTTCTTCTCTCCTTCTCATCTTCTTGCTTGTGTGTGTTCTTGAGAGAGGGAGTGTGAGAGTGTGAGGGAGCGAGTGTGTGAGAGTGAGGGATCAAGAGGGTGAAGCTCTTCACCATCTCCTCTTCTCTTATTCTCTTCTCTTCTCTCTTCTTGCGCGCACGGCTATGGAGAATGGAGCTTGGAGGTGGAGGAGGCTTGAGGATGCTTGAGCTAGCATCTAGGATCGTGAAGCTACCGGTGTGAGAGAGAGAGGAGGCAACTCATATCGGCACTAAGGTAAGCTCACTACACTCGTAGGATTAACGGCGCGTTGGCTAGGTGAGAGATAGCCATTAGAGTTCGCTTGGAACGCTTGAAACAATAAGCGGTCTGTGGGTCTTGGCGGTTGAGCGAAAGCTCCTGCATTTTGGTTCCATTGCCGGGACCAACGGATTCAAGCTTGAGCACTTGCGCGCCTCATATCGAGCATCGAAGTAAGGGATTCATCCCCGAAACGGAGCTTGAGATAGGTAGGAAGTTTGGGTTTTTTAAATCTTCAAAACAAGTAAGTATTTTGGGTTATTTGTTTATTTGATGATTAGGAAACATGGAGAAATCATTTCAGTGTTTTGCTTTCGATTCTTGTTGCATTTAGAGTAGGACAGGATTAGGAAATCACACCGGAGAAGGGTAGGGTTTACTGTTGCAAAACAGGGCAACAATCGTGCAAAAATGACAAAAGGCTCGCTTGTGGTGTCCAAGATCAGCAACAAGTGAGTGATTGGGGGCATCAACATCGTACTTGGGAAGAGGTATAGAGCCAAGAGGCCAAGGAAGGATTCATTTGCAACCATTTGAGAGAGAGAGAGAGAGAGAGAGAGAGAGAGAGAGAGAGAGAGAGAGAGAGAGAGAGAGAGAGAGAGAGAGAGAGAGAGAGAGAGAGAGAGAGAGAGAGAGAGAGAGAGAGAGAGAGAGAGAGGGAGCTATTGCCCCGATTCGATTCAATCGCACCAAGGACGAGCCCACCACTCTATCCAAGTATATGAATCCCTTCTCTTACTCCCTTAGGTAGGATTTGGAGGTTTGTGCCTGATATGATTGAGTAAATCACAAGAAACGATCGAAATCAAACTCGCACTATTGACGTGCGCCGCGCTCGGCCCATCCAAACGGTCACTTTTGGGCCAAGTCCCAGAATCGGCCCTCAGCCCCTTGCCATTCAGCCCATTTGGCCAAAACCCTAATCGGCCCACTCGGCCCAAATCTACTCGGCCTGTCCGAGTCTACCATTCGGACCGTGGACAAATTCGGCCCTCTGCCACATGTCAAACTCGATCCTCGGCCCAATTGCCTCGGCCCGTCCGATCAACCTTGTCCGAATCAACCACTCGGCCCGTTCGAGCCAATCCGTCTGAGTGACTTTGTCCGAGTCCGTTCCTCGGCTCGTCCGAGTCCACCCTGTCCAAGTCCCAAATTCTGGCACACAGAATAGACAAAACCATAGGGTGCAACCGCTTAGCAGCTAGAAGTAGACAGTTGCGCCACGAGGCAACATATTAGAGAAACCCTAAACCTTGACAAGACGGCTAGAAAATTGACCAACAAGCCTATTAGGCCCGAAACAATGCGAGAGTGCGTAAGACGCCTAGAAATTGGTTGCTGCACTCACCCTGAATTTTTGCACTTGAAGTACACATAAGGAAACTGAAAGCCTGATTGAGCATAAGTGCACAGGGAAAGACACACACATTGAGTGGCCCATAAATTGAGGACTGTATTCAATAACTGAAGGAACTCACCCAGATAAACCACTCAAGGAACCCACCAGTAGGAGAGGACCCAAGACATAGACAAACCATCAACGCGCAAAAGTAGGACCAAGCAAGGGACACCGACGAAGTGGATTTGACAAGTCTACTGAACCTGATCGATAGCTTGGTGGAGCATTATAACTCAACAATGGCAGAAGAAAGTTCAGACCGCAGATCTAACGAGGAATTCGACCTAGGAGCCCAGATGCTATTCAGCAGTTGGTTAGCAGTTATGACGCTCATGCCTGGTATGAGCACTGTGGTAGGACGGTAGACGCTATCATCGTAGATCTAGAAGAGGAGAGAAAGCTGGCCCGCAAAGCATTGCAAAGCATGGCTGAATACAATAGGGATCAACAGGCTAGGAGCCAAAGGCAAAGCATGGAGTTGTGAGAGGTGTAGCGGGTACTGAACTTGGCTGGTAGAAATCAAACGGACCATGAGAGAGCACTAGAAGGAGACTTAATGCTAAGTGAGCTTCTCATGAAGCAGCTACTTGATAACACAGCTGCAGAGCAAAGTGCCACGGCTCTAGCGACATCGCTGCTCACAGGATTAGGAGCAAACCAGGGCTCAAAGAGCCAGTCTAAAATCCCTATTGTTGCCAAGCAACTTGATAGGTACCAACCCCATGACGATCCATACAGCTTTGTTGAGCAGTTCGAGCAAGTTTGTGAAGTCAACGGCCTCAACGACCTAACTCAACGCTCTCAAGCCTTCGGGCTTTGCTTGGGCGACAAGGGTAGGACGTGGTATACGAGCTTAGATAACGCAGAGCGAGCCAACTTCGATGGCCTCAAGGATCTCTTCATTAAGAGATTTGCCGAGCCTGGATACTCTGATAATCTACTAGTACATTTGATGAACATCAAACAGAAAGAGAAGGAGGACATTCGCGATTACGTGACCCATGTGTGGAACCTCTTTAAGAGAACCCCTACTGGAGAACGGCCGACTGAAAGAGCAATATCAACTGTATTCATCAGTGGGATTCAGAACGAGGAACTATATAAGGCTTTGGCAGGCAACTCGAGCTTGCAGTGAGACGCGCTAGCTAGGGTCTTTGAGGAAGCCATCCGAGTTGACGATCAGCTGAAGGAGCGGAGCTCTAGAAACGTGAACCTAGAGAAGACCAACTCACGAAGCTCAGAGAGAGTGTCAACCTCGAGTGAGCAATCAGTCTCATCATCCCAGGATAAGGGGAAAACCACCGAGGCAAATCCAAACTTGGCTGACGTTAAGATGGAACTAGCCAAGTTGCAAGACATGTTGAGACGACCCACACGGCCACACGTCCAATGCGTGTATTGTGGCGAAAACCACTTGCTAGCCGAGTGTCAAGACCCTAGGTCAAGACCTTGCGCTAACTGCAGTAGGTTCGGGCATGACATCGCGCATTGTAGGTTGCCAAGAAGACTCCCATACTCGCAACCATACGGCTAGCCTTACCTAGCGAACAGGCACAGCCATTTTTCGGAAGGGGAGCCCCATTGGCCCTCCCTGTGCCTAACGACATTAAGCCGGTTGTTCCTAGGATGGAAATAAATCCTACAGGAATTCCTAGACCGCCTGGTCCTTATGTAACCCATCCACCGACGAGTGACGCTCCTGTCCACTATGTGGAAGAACTGAACGAGGAAGAAGCTTACATATGCCCTTACATCTCGCATTACGATGAAGGCAACACTGTCCTCATGGATTATCGCCCTGTACCGGTGATGGCGTTAGGAAGGGGACGAGGTAAAGGTCTAGGAGGGCAGATGCAGGATCCAATCACCTGTTGGACTTGTGGTCACCCAGGTCATGTGTCATTACGTTGCCCTGAAAGGGAGCAGCAAAACAAAGACAAGGCTGACCAAAGGTGTGCTGAGTGCGGAATCACCCATCTCTTCGTCGATTTCCCAAGGCGAAAGCCGTCATTTAGCTCAGCCAACGATCCATCTGTCCCAGTGGGGCTGTTTGGTGTCGAGAACCACAATGGGGAGGCCACACCTATCCCATTGCAGGTCATGACCCGTGCCCAAACGAAGCAGGCCGTCATCTCTCTGCCAGGACCTAGTAATCTCGATGCAACCTCGATAGGGAAGAAGAGCCATAGACGGAGGAAGAAGATGTCGGAAGCTAAAATTGCACTAAAAACGGAGAGTGTTACAACTCTGCCTGCTGGAAATAAGGTCTTTGACGCAGAGGCAGAGACGTCAGCCCCTAAGATGGCCGAAAAGGGAAGCGCTAAGGTAGGGGAATACCCGCATCCGAAGTGACGGGATCGATGATCTCTCCAGCATAAGTATGCCAACCTCGTCTCCACAACCAAAGTCAAGAGAAGCAACTGCACCACAAGTGGTGCTGCTAAGGCCAAGCCTCGGCGCTACTACAGGGCCGCAGTTCAGTCACGGCCACTGGTCAAGACAATCCAGGTTAGGGGAGAGACGAATACCCAATGATCTCCTGACCACATTGGTGACTACCCCTGTAACACTTAGCCTGGGGGATCTGCTTAGGCAGCACCCCACCCTATGGCAAGATCTTAAGCAGTGGGTTGAAGGGTCACAAGAGCAGGTCATGGCATACCCTCATGACCATGATGCAAAGATGCAAATACCGAGTTTGACGTTGCACTCTATGCCTAAATCCTTGCACGTCAATGCCTTTAGGGAAGGTTCCAAGATGCATGCGATCTTACCAGTTTTAGCCCTAGGCGATACAACGAGGAAGGGAATTGTGGACACGGGGGCTGGGGTTAGTGTGCTTAGCCACGCAGTGCTTCAGACTTGGGGAAACCCACCTATTGAGACTGCTAGGTTTAATGTCACACTAGCAAATGATATGAGAGTCAAGCCATTCGGGGTACTTAAGAATTGGCTGGTGAAGATCGCAGGAGTCCAGTTCTCCGTCAACTTTATAGTCATGAAGGGAGTGGACTATGACATCCTATTAGGCCGACCCTGGATGCGCAACGTTAGAGTCATCGAAGATTGGGGTAACGGCTTGATCTTCCTTGGCAATAGGATGGACGCCGTGAGAGTAGAGGTGGGACACTTGGAAGACCTTACCAGTCGACTTAGATGCCATCTTTGCTATGCTCAAGGGTAATGCTCAGGTCAAGAAGTCCTATGGGCCCTTGACCAAGTATATTCCATGCCCGGAGGACGAGCGGGATTGGATGCATGTCCTTGCTACAATCGACCTGCAGTTCTCTGATCACGAGGCATATGAGCAAGCCATCAAAACAACATGCAAGGTTAACGACACACCTTCCATACCACTTTGCATGATGGCAGGAAGTCTTCGTGGAAAATCGAAGCCCGTCAACTTCCAAGTCCCAACCAACAAAAGGGAACTCCAGGAGATACTGGAATACCTAACGGACAAGCTAGCTAGCAATCCAGTTGCAAATTTCAAACCACTCCAGGATCTCTTAGATGAATCCAAGTGGCAATGGACAAGAGTGCATGACTTAAACCTCATGTATAACTGGGCCCTGGTTCCTGACCAATGACCAGAGATATACCGAGCCCTAGGAGACGATGAGAAGTCTGATGAAGAGAATTCTAATGATGAATATGAAGACTGTCAATCCTTCAGTGATGAGAGTGAGGGTGAAGTAGATACCGTGGAATATGACACTGAAGGACAAGAAATAGAGCAAATATGTGCGGACTCCAAGCTGCAGAAAAAGTGTATCTTCAGGATAGAGCGAGGAGTCATGCGCGTGGAATGTGATCGTGCCTGGTTGGAACACATAGGAGCCATAGACCTTGAGAAAGTAGGCCTAGCCCAGCCAGGAATGACATTAGTACTGAGGATTGAATCGCCATCTGAACTGCGCCCACTAGGGGAGACCACCTCTTCTAGGGAAGACGGAGGGTTCGACTTTGAATCGAAGGTCAGTTCGGATAGTGATCCAGAAATCCCCAGGCCGCCCACAACCAGACGCACCAAGGGGGACCTACCCGTCCACCTAAGGCGCACACGATCAAGGCAGGAAAAGACAAAACAACCCAGGGATACACGAACGATAGAACAACGAAAACTGGAGTCCCTAAATGATTTACGAAATTCAAAAAAGGAGATAGGGTGGTAGTTTTGTTAGGTGCCAAACGTCAAGTGTAGACGAGCGAACCAATCGAGGGACCAGCCAAGGTCAAAGAGGTGGACCTAGCCCAGGAAGGGGAGACACCTTGACCAGTCTTCATTTCCGAGGACTTGACTGATGAAGAAGAAATAAGTCTTGCCGCTCTCTTACGAGAGTACATAGACGTGTTCACCTGGTCCTTAGAAGAGCTGAAGGGGGTAGATCCGAGTGTCGTGACTCACAACATACCCATGACGCCATATGCAACGTCGGTCAAGCAGCGAGACCGTACCCTATGAATCCAAAAAACGCTCATGCTGTCAAAGAAGAGATTGATGAGCTGATGAGAGCGGGATTCATTTATGAAATTGAGCACACAGACTGGGTATCGGCCATAGTCAGCGCGATGAAGAAGAATGGAAAGATCCGAGTGTGCGTCAATTACAAAAATGTAAATGCTGCTACCAAGAGGGACAACTATCCATTGTCGTACACTGAGCACATGGTTGAGAGGGTGGCAAGCAAGGAAGCCTACAGTTTTTTGGACGGCTTCTCAGGGTACAACTAGGTGCAAGTGCATCCTGTGGACAAGCATAAGACTGCCTTCGCCACTGAGTGGGGCGTCTTTGCTTACATAGTCATGCCCTTCAGGTTCACTAATGCCCTGCCGCTTTCCAACGCCTCATGTGCACCATCTTTAAGGACATGCTTCGCAAGGAGTTAGAAGTCTTTGTTGACGACCTCTGTGTCCACTCGACCTGGATCGAACACTTAGACAAACTCCGAGCAGTCTTCGAGTGGTGTCGCTTATATCATCTCTCCTTGAACCCCTTAAAGTGCCAGTTTTGGGTGAAGCATGGATGCATCCTAGGACATGTGGTATCGAAGAACGGCATTGCCAATGACTTCTCTAAGGTCAGGGTCATTGTTGACCTTCCACCCCCAAACAACTACAAGGGAGTTCAATGCTTTCTAGGTCATACTGGATACTATCGACGGTTTGTATTGAATTATGCATTGATCGCCAGACCCTTGTGCAAGCTACTTATTGTATTCGAATGGACTGAAGCATGACAATGGGCATACAAAGAATTGAAGAAGGCTCTAACCACAGCACCAATCCTATGAGCCCCAGGTTGGACCATCACCTTCCACGTGCATATCGATGTTTCTAAGTTTTCCGTGGGGGTAGTGTTGTGCCAACCTGGCGAACACAATTTAGACTATCCAGTGAGCTTTGCTAGCAGACAACTCACTGAGACGGAAATGAACTACTCGACGATGGAAAGAGAGGGATTAGCCATGGTATTTGCAGTGAAGAAATTTCGGCATTATCTTTTGGCCATGCCCTTTACCTTCTTTGTGGACCATCAAGCCTTGCTCTATCTAGTAAACAAACCTTGCGCTACAGGACGCATAGCTCGATGGCTCCTTATGCTTTTAGAGTTCGACTTCTCCATGGTGGTACGGAAGGGAAAACAACATTACATGGCTGATCACATGTCACACATTCCCACCGGAGAAGCCGCTGGACAAGGTGTTGTTGATGAACTGCCCGATGCCCATCTGCTCAACCTTTCCAGCGAGAGCGATCTATTTAAGGCTGATCTAACGCTGTATTGGGCAGATGACATAGTCCAAGTGCTTGAGCATGGACTGCTTGACCGATCAATAGAAAAAGCCCAACTTAGGCGATTAATCCTTAAGATCCAGCCCTATCAGCTGATTGTAGGACAACTCTATAGGCTGGGGCAAGACGGATTGTTGCGTAGATGTGTATGCGAATATGAGATGCACGATGTGCTCTCAGAAGCGCATGACGGCATTGTCGGAGGGCACTTTAGCGGAGACATGACAACACGAAAAGTGTTGCAATCTCAACTGTGGTGGCCCACACTTTTCCATGACGCAGCACGATTTGTTAAGCACTATGACTAGTGCCAGCGGACAAAGGTCCCGGTTCGCAAGGATCAAATGGAATTAACCCCAGTTATTGCTTGACAACCCTTTGAAAAATGGGGAATTGATTTCATTGGACCCATCAATCCTACGGCACAGTATTTGCAGGCCAAGTATATCATTGTGGCCACGTATTACCTCACTAAATGGGCAAAAGTGAGAGCAATACGAAAAAATGACTCTAGAACGACGGTTAAGTTCTTATGGGAGCAAGTGATTTCACGATTCGGCTGCCCCATCGAACTGGTCAGTGACCAAGCCACGCACTTCATCAATGAAGTGATCGCACATCTCCTGCTGTCCACCTTCCTCATCATCCATCGCAAATCCTCGCCATACTACCCTCAGGCAAATGACCATGCCGAATCAACGAATAAGACTCTTGTCAATGTCCTAACCAAAGTTGTCTCTGCTTCACGCAACGATTGGGACAACAAGCTGATGGCAGCTCTGTGGGCTTACCGAACAGCTTATAAAATGACTGTCAGTCAAACCCCCTTTAGGCTGACCTATGGAACAAAAGCGATTCTACCATTAGAATTCTTCGTTCCTAGCCTGAGTATAGTGCTTCAAGAATGATCGGAAGAGAAGGAGGCATGGACACAACACCTAGTTGAGCTCGAACGCCTCTCGGAGACTCGTCTTCTAGCCACCCATGTACTGATCTGTGAGAAAGCCCGACGCAAGAGTTGGTTTGACCAGCACGTCAAGTAGTGCGAGTTCGAAGAGGGTGACTTAGTGCTCCTCTACTCAGTTAAGGGGCATAAGCAAAAAATGAAATTTAGAGGTCTTGGACCCTTCAAAGTTCGTGCGATTAGCCAAACAGGCAATGTCGAACTTGAGACCCTAAACGGTGAGGGAATAGGCTTCTTCAATGGCAGTCGTGTCAAGAAGTACTACCCTCCTATGTATCCTTTGCATGAGCCACCGATGTTAGAACCGCCTATCAAAGTACAAGTAGCCACAATCACTGAAATCGATGATGAGGTTGAGGAAGCCGTAGAACCCACATACCTTCGTATCACGGTCACGGCAAAACAATCATGTGCTTTCAACACCTTGATCGACGAGGGAGCAGACTTCAATGTCTTAACCCACGATCATTGGACTCAACTTGGCAAACCACAACTTCAACCCACCACTGCCAAATTAAGCCCATATGGGGCCCAGTCCTACGAACTACTCGACAAGTGTAAAGCAACCGTTTCTATCGATTCTGAGACTGTTCCAATGATTTTTTACGTGTTGCCAAATGCTAAAAACATAGGCATAGAATCACTGCTGGGGTGAACCTTCAAAAAGCAAACCCACTGCAATGTTGATTACGCATCGCAGCGCATCCACCTCGCAATAGGCAACGTTCGCATTGTTACAGCTTTCAGCAAGGGCTGCACACCCTCATCCCGGGCCACAAAGCCACCGATAGAAACATATGTAGTCCAGTCTAAGGAGAGGGGTAGTGCGCGGCCGCCACTCCCCGAGTTTCATAGACTGCAACCCATAGCAGCCAAAGCTAAGGCCCCACAGCCTCGCCTTCAATGGATGCCTAAACAGTCGCAACAACCGCCTAGGAGTCGACGCTCCTACCCTCATAAGACTAGAAACTCTAAACCTAGGAGGCCCAAACACAGTTACAGGAATAGACGTATAATCAGTCAAAGATGGGTCCCCAAGGCCCTCTTGCACGCACAAGGCTACTATGAGGGCAATGCTTGGCTATGGATACCTAAGGCCCACATGGCCAGAGGCACCACTCGTACGCCAAACTTAAGCTTGATCATCCCAAAAATCGTAGAACCTCAAAACCACAATCCGCAGAGCTTCTCGGACCCGCAACCATCAATTTCATCCACGCGCAAACCCAAGCGAGTTGCCCAAGCCTATCGACCCAAGCGACAACCGCTATCACAAGAGGCATCACCCGCCAGAGTCGATCCGACTTCCCCAATCCATCCTGAAAGCAGCAGGTCGTCACTCGAGGTTGCTGCTAACCCAGTCTTTGTCCCAGCGGCCCAATCGCAAGATCAAGAACACTCACTACCACAACTTTTCTTCGCCAAAGGCTCAAGTCCTACCAAACCCCAACCACCCGTAGGCCTTAGGCCCTCTTATGAGAGGAAATCCTTTCTCTCACTAGCAACGGATTTAGCTGAAGAAACAGGGGATGACGTGGTGGATTGCATTAAGCAACTGGACACACCTTTTGTGTCGCTAGCTCTGAGCTACGATCGCCTCGACTTAGGCCTATTGGATGAATCCTTTTGCAACCGAAGTTCAAACGATGTCTTGTTCTTGGGAAACGTTTGAATTCGCATTTCCAAAGGCCGCTACCTCCGCTGCTAAATTGCTCAACAGTGAGATCTCCAAAGAGCAAGCAATCAAACAACGCCTCATCATGTTGTATGATTAGCGAACCACTTCTATCATCACTGACCAAGAAGTGGCAGAGCTGTCAAAACTTGCTGAGACGAAATCCCAGTTCTTAAGACATTGGTACGCTCTTAGATTGCAATGGGAAGTTGAAGGATGCCGAATAATGACCAATGCTGAGCAGCACAGCACTATCAAAACAGTAGAGTACGACCCCACCTACGTCGCGCCAGCCTCATATCGAGTGTTAACCACTCTTCGGGGCCGTTCGATAGAAGCACACATCAAAGGGCACCCCTACCTTGACCGCTTGTTGATCGAGGAAGAGTTACACATTGCTAGCCGAGTCAACTCTGGTGACTTTCTAACAGATGTTCTCACGTACATCACCCAAGTGGGGATTAAACCCTGTGATTTGGACCACGAAGCCCAATTGGAATACAATCCCAATTTCTATACTTGGCTCCTTCACAAGTAACCCCTACACCACCATGCCAAAAACCCTTAACCTTCTGACCCTAAATCCTAGGAAGGATTCTTCTCAAGCTAGAAGGGGAGGGGGTAAGGTGAATCAAATTAGAATTACTAAATCAAGGGGTAAGGTGAATCAGATCAGAATCAGTAAATCAAAGCAAAGTCAGTCAAACACATAGCCATATATTATAAAAAACAGATGGGGTAGGAAAAGGGCATGGAAACTTTGAAGTAAAGGGCAAAAAGTCAAAGTTTGAAAATGAGAATCTACATTAGATCTTAATGAATTCATTCAAAAGCATAGAGTTTTTCTTTTTCAGTAAATTATTATGTCGCAAGCACTAATGAAAATTACAGTTTATGATAGGAACAAAAAATATCGCAGCAAGACCGAGCCCATCGACTCCCATTCACGGAAGAGGAGAGAACATGGTATAGCATCACCTTGGAGAGCCACGCCTACAGTCAATTGAAATTCCGAACTATTCATAATGTAGAAGGATTAGTGGCCAAGGAAGAGGTGGCCAAGAGAGTCGTGGAAAGCTGCAAGTTCAAGAAGTAACCTGGAAAAATTTGCACAAGAACTCGACCACACGAGCTATGTGGAATTTCTCAGGTCCTACAACCCCGACAGTGAATGCGGCACCATCACAGTGGGAAGAGGACAGAATGCCAAGCAAGTATTGGTTCGTCTAACCCCGGCCTTGGTGGAGAAGGCATTAGGACTGGAACCAAAGGTGGAAAAGAAGTAGAAGAGGGATGTATACGCCATGCTGGGGATGAGAAAGGAGGACGTGTTGACAAACGATGGCATCAGTATCCAGGACATCCCCAATGCAGAGATCAGGTTACAGGCGAAACTCATACATGCGCTCTTTTCTAGCCAGCGCTACAACGCGTTGATGCACAGGATCAGTGTACCGATACTAGAGAATGTGGCGGCCCATACCCTGCACGAAGTCCAATGAAATGGCTACGTGTGCAAGACCATCGACCAGGCAGCTCGAGAGCTAGGCTTAGAAATCATGCCCACAGGAGAATCCCTAGTGTCGAAGGCCGTAGAAAGAAAGAGGGCATCCTCCAAAGCCTCGTTCATTGCCTACGGGAGCATCTTAACGGCGCTTATCTAGGAGGCCATGAATGAAGCGCAGGAGGCAGAAGAGGGGAAGGGGGAAACACCTGACAGATCACCTCCTCATCAACACCCAGAGAGGTCCAGTGATGGGACTGAGACCGAGGAAGAAGGGGAGGAACAAAAAAGTAAGAAGCAGATCAATGAGTTCGAGAAGAAGGCAGTGCAAAGGAAAAAGAAAAAGGATGACGAGGGCCGTAGGAAAGAGAAAGAAGACTTGGAGAAGGCCAAGAGAGAGTCCCTTAGGGAGGCCAAAGAGAGGGAGAAGAAGAAAAGACAGGAAGAAGAAAAGGAAAGGGAGCGATTATAGAAGGCAAAGAAGGCATCGAAGCAGGAGGCAGAAGAGAGAAAAAGAAAGGAAAAGGAAGAAAAAGAGAAGAAGAAGGAAGAGTAGAGAAAAGCAGAAGAGGAAAGGCGGAGGAAGGCTTATGAAGAAGAGGAAGAACTAAGAAGGAAGGAGGAAGAGAACCTGGCGGAAGCTACATGCCGATCCATAGAACAGCAATGCAGAGCTGATGAACTGGGGAGTTTGAGTCCACATAGAGAAGAAAGGCCTGGGTCAAGCACACAAGTGCCAGAGATTGTGCCGCCCGCCGTCACTGAGGGCAAGGATAAGGCCCTGATCCACCCAATTCCTACTCTATTGGTGCCTCCCACCGAGCCGACCACCGTCACTCCTAGCATCCCCACCAGTACAGACGTATCAAATCTTATGGCGTGGATGCAGCATTTCATTAACAAGGAGGTAGCCCAGGAGACAAGAGCACTGAAACTACGGCTACAGGACAAAAGCGACCGGCCACAGACGCCGAGTCTAGGCAAGATCCTAAGCGACAAAAGGTGGAGGTCTCAACAACACCCATTCAAACAACGATGACACCGCTAGCTAATTATGACGAATACATTTCCGAGCTTCTCTTGCAGTTGGAGAGAGCTAAGGAGGGGTGAAGGGTAGCGGTGGCTGAGTTGGCAGTTGAGAAGGAATCAATAGCCACCTTCCAGCTTGACAAAACAAGGATGATAGCCATGCAACAAAGGGAGATCGCAGATCTCAAACAGGAAATAAAGGCTAAGGATGACAAAGAGGAGCACTGGATGCAGTAGCTCGAGAATGAAACACAGGAGTTGGTGAAGATGCAAAAAGAACATAAGCTCTTGATAATGCAATATCAAGAGCTTGTTACAAAAACTACAAAAATTGAAGAATTCATGGATGAGCTCAACACCAAGGATGAGAAAAGGAAGCAGGACATGGAAGAGCAGCAAGAAGAGATTGAGCACCTAACTGGACAGTTGAACTCTGAAAGAGAAGAATAGGAGAGGCTGATCAGGGAATTGGAGGACCAAGAGCAAAGGCTCATGATACTGACCCTGAAGCAAGGGGAGAGCATGGAGGACATGAACAAGAAGGCAGAGGAGTGGGCGGTGCATAATGAAAAGAGGGTGAAGACACTGGCACGGCGCCTCACTCTGGTAGAAAAGGAAAAGATAATTACAGACAGCAAGGCAAAAGCCGCCCAAGTGGCCTTCAATGCCCAATAAAAAGCCTTCCTCGACAGCATCATGGACACTACACGCTCAGAGGAAGAAGAGCCATTAGAGGTGGCACAAAGGAAGCTCATCATTGCACGAAGAGCCCTATGCGCAGGACTGCAAATGCCACCTCAACCTGCGGAGCTGAGCCTGGGCGAGCAACAGAAATACCTATTGCTGGCTGGCCTAACCCCCTAGGAATCAGATACCCTAGGATTTGAAGAGAGAGCGCCACAGGAAGACTAGCAGGGGGAGGAAGCCGAATTCAAAGTCAACGTGAACAGATTCGCAGAAGATGTCATCCCACAACCCCCCTCGCCGCACAATTAGGAACAACAATCGCTTGAACTGCCACTGGATAGACAAGCCATGCTCAAGGAGAGATGGAAAAAATTGGTGGAAGAAGCCAGGAAAAGGCTACAGGCCAAGCCAATTGTGCAACCATCCACATCCCTCCCACCATGCCCCGATGACCTCCCAATGCAATTCCACGTGGAGCTGCTGGTCTGGGAACAACAGGAAATCGAAAAGGACCCTTTCTCTTTCAGCTTCCTTATGCCTAACAGCCTGAGAAGGGTCCTGCCGATCAAAGTAATGGAGGAGGTGATCGCGGCTGGTAGCTGACTAGGCCAAAAATGGCTGGACGACAGGGCAAAGACCCCCACTCTGTGGGGCACGGAGGAAGCAAAATTTTGGCAAGACAAAGTGTACGAAGTGCCACACATCGTAAGGGGCTACGACTGCCAACCCCTCTGGAGAAGGTGAATATGCAATACCAACATGCTTGCCTGGATGGCATTTTGCAATGCCCTACCTTACGAGAGGAACGACCCCACATTCATGGCGTATCCTCGTAGGGTAGGTGTGGATTTTGTCACCACCCTCCATGGGAGGCATGACTTCCCCGTCATCTACAATTCCAACACCACCTCCTTTGAGGATGCTCTACTTTTTGATTTAGGAAGCCTAGCTGGCTCCATGACGCACTTCCTCACAGAGTTCTCCTTCTGTCTCGATCCCGCTTTCATAACTACGTGTAATTACCTTAGGCTCCTTAAGGTCCTACTCAAACAAGATTCGGCACCGCAAGAAAACGACTTGCCTCCCTCTTTTTTGATCCCAATGCTATTGATAGCTGTGCTATGGCCCGCTTAATGATGAGAGCTAGCCTACTACCTTCCTTTTGCCTAGCTCTCCTAGAGGATATGAGTGACAGCCAATTCACTAGGTGTAATCACCCCTTCCTATCCACCACCTCCCTCCACGTCCGCATGAACCTGAAAGGGTACATGCAAAGCCACCAATTTTTACGCAAATCCATCCGCCCTCCTTCCCCCCCTCATCCCGATGATGAGAATTAGACTTGGCTGTCATACTCCTGATGTAATACTATCCCTAAATGTATCAAAAAAAAAAAGAAGAGAGACGAAGAAAAGCAAAGAACAGAAGAAAAGAAAAGCACGATCACTGCACCTAGGGGTCCTTAAGTTAGGCATGTCCGATGGCTTCAGTCGGCTAGCTCCGCTCCTAACCCCCTAACCCTTTTTGCTCCCCACTTCATGCTTAGGGCACATCAAGGGCAGGACACACCTAGGGAGGTAACACTCACCTATGGTTAGACCTGTCACCCTAAGCCACTGGCACCACACCCCCTTGGCACAAATGGGGTCGTCAAGTATGGGACATCACCCGAGCTCACCTACGGTTAGACCCACCTCCCCATTCCACTAGCAAGAGCACAATGCACCAACACGCTGAGGAACACACTCCCCTTAGGTAGAGCACCGTACCTTCTTCTTCAGGCATTTCAAAAGCGCCAAACTACCAACTTCGGAGGCCCTCGTCCACCCATGACATCCAGTGAGCTGCTCTGACGAACATCACTCTTGAGCTTCCACAAGCACCTAACTTTACATGTGGCCCTCACCCTTACACCAACGCCAAAGTGCCATGGGACTGGCACCTGTCTAGGAGGGGGGTAATGTTAACCCCAAGTCGAGATGGCAAAAAAATGAAGGAAAAAGCAAAAGGAAGATGGAAAAAGAGCAAAGACATGCAGGCGGCCTCTAAAAAAGAGCCGGGGAAAAAAGCACAACTTTAAATAAAAAGGTGCCTCAAAAAACTTAGAAAACTCTTGTAAAAGAGCGCCAGGCTCCCTCCTGTGCCAATTGTAAAATATTAGATGGGTGTAGGCTAGAGGCACAAGGCTAGAAGAGGGAAATGGAAAAAGGACCTCGCCACAATGGGCGGTCATGTAAAAAAGGGATGGGTGCCCATGGGGTTTTAGGGTTTGTATATATAAAGTTCAAAAAGTGAATAAGAGATCATTCTTTGGTGTGTGGCAACAAGAGTCTTCTTCTTCTTCTCTCCTTCTCATCTTCTTGCTTGTGTGTGTTCTTGAGAGAGGGAGTGTGAGAGTGTGAGGGAGTGAGTGTGTGAGAGTGAGGGATCAAGAGGGTGAAGCTCTTCACCATCTTCTCTTCTCTTCTTCTCTTCTCTTCTCTCTTCTTGCACGCACGGCTATGGAGAATGGAGCTTGGAGGTGGAGGAGGCTTGAGGATGCTTGAGCTAGCATCTAGGATCGTGGAGCTATCGGCATGTGTGAGAGAGGAAGCAACTCATATCGGCACTAAGGTAAGCTCACTACACTCATAGGATCGATGGCGCATCGGCTAGGTGAGAGATAGCCATTAGAGATCGCTTGGAACGCTTGAAACAATAAGCGGTCCGTGGGTCTTGGCAGTTGAGCGAAAGATCCCACATCAAAACAAGAGCCAATGCATAATCCTACAAAAATATGTTATTGTGATAGCCAGTGTGGACCAACAAATTTAACTACAAGTGATAATAAGTTGTCTTGTGAGCTTCATGCACCAAATAATCATTCCTGGCTTAATGGATTAACAACATTCTCATGAAAACCTTTCACATATGTGGAGTGGCATTGTATTGATATCCAAAAACCCTAGACATGTTACATTCCATTCATGAATGATGCATGATGCATTGCTCTCTTGTGCAAAGAGAGAGCGAGAGACCATTAATGCATGATGCATAGTTCACGATTATGGAGAGAGCAATACATGTTTAATCGTTCCAGAAATTCAAATTATCATCATTCCAAAAATTCAAACCATGATGCATCATTCCAGAAATACAATTATGCTAGATTATCATGATGCATCATAGTGCACGTTTAATTAAACTAGAAATTCAGAGTTTACAAGTTATAGACATTTAGAACATCATGCTCCTTTTAATGATGCATCATGGTGCATGTTTACAAGTTGCAGAAATTCATTCAGATTTGCAAGTTACATTCCATTGACGATTGATGCATGATGCATTGCTTTCTTGTTTAGAGAGAGAGAGAGAGAGAGAGAGAGAGAGAGAGAGAGAGAGAGAGAGTTCATGCGCATGATGCATATTTAATGATTATGGTACTAGCAATACAGGTTAAATCATTCCAGAAATTCAAATTATCATCATTTCAGAAAATCCAAAACATGATGCATCATTCTAGAAACACAATTAAAGGACGATTATCATGATGCATCATGGTGCATGTTTAATTAAACCAAAAATTCAGAGTTCATTGGTTATAGACATAAGGAGCAATGAAGGACATGCTGAGCAATGAAGAAGATGATGCATGTTTAATTAAACCATAAATTTAGATGGTATGTAACGGGGGTGCCCTTTTTTTCATTTTGGCCCTTCTGATTGGAGTTCACATGTTAGTTAAACCAAAAATTCAGAGTTTACACGTTAATTAAACTAGAAATTAAACCAATCGAAAGGGCCAAAATGAAGGACATGAAATTAAACCAAAAATTAAACCAATCGGAGCAATGAAGGACATACCGAGTAATGAAGAAGATGCATGATGCATTGCTCTCTTGTGGAGGGAGAGAGAGAGAGAGAGAGAGAGAGAGAGAGAGAGAGAGAGAGAGAGAGAGAGAGAGAGAGAGAGAGAGAGAGAGAGAGAGAGAGAGAGAGAGAGAGAGAGAGAGAGAGAGAGAGAGAGAGAGAGAGAGAGAGAGAGAGAGAGAGAGAGAGGACATACCTTGATCAGCTGCATGACATCTTTGTGCAGGCATGGCATCTCTGTTCACGTTTTTATACAACAACGATAAGCAAACAATGATGATCATTGCCAATGGAGCAGCGATCAGCAATGGCAAGCAGCAATCAACAACAATGACTCCAGCTGCAATGAACTTCTTGCTCGACCAATAGGCAAGCGATGGAGGAGCCCACCTCATGCACAGACGAGATCGAACAGGGGAGCTCCCCCACCCTGTGGAACATCGAAACAGGGTAGGGGGGCATTCAATACCCCCCGTGAATCCTGCGACCAGGCACCCCCGATGTGTAATGGGGGGCGCTCCCTTTTTTTCATTTTGGCCCTACTGATTGGCCAATTCACCCTTAACTGGGTGGCCCCTCCTCCCCAATGTGTAACGAGCCTGATTCACATTTGTCACAACCAAAATAATATAGTATAGAATAATGAAGAAAAGAAGTGATTGAAAAGAAACATTTATAATTTTTTAAATTACTTATCTTATTCTTTTAAATGTTTGTTCATACACACCTTATGTCTTCTATATATCTTTTTTCATTGTCATGAATGACTAAATTTTTTGTGTCTTATAAACATGTGTTTTTCTAATTATCAATAGGGACATTATATCCTCGCCCACTTAGAGGGATTGAGATGTCCTTATCTCAAAAGAAATCAAAGACTGCATTGACATAAAGTTTTCTCATCAACCCAAGTGACATCCTCTTCGAGATAGTCTTTTCATTAGTTGAGGTACTCTCTAAGGGTCGTATTTCTAAGGATCTTCTCTTTTACATCAAGTACTTTTTTGGGCTAGAGCTCAAGGATTCCTTGACTTGGCATTACAAATTGTTGACCATTAAGGCCTAGAATATATTGGGCTTAGCTTTTTGAATTTACCCAATGATAATAGCCTCTTCTTAAGGTAGACATAGAGGAACACCATGTCCCGTTTCCTTGAAAAATTATTATTGTCTTTCAACATTGGCACATGCTTTTTGTTAATTCTTGGCACCTTGTATGATATTATTGCCTTTACTTACTCATTCATTTCCTTTAGCATCTTCTTAGAAGTATCTATCTTTAGGATGGGGTGGTTAGAGAACTTGAGTGAAAATAAGGCAATCTTATCCATACAAAGCCTTGAATGGAGTCATCTTGATGCTTTGATGATATGAAGCATTGTAGGCAAACTCTATTAAGGGTAGGTATTACATCAACTTAGGTTCTCTGTAACAATATGCTCTTAGTATGTTGTTTGCCTAGGGAGATCAATCATAAATACATGTATGTATCATGTGGATTTAATATAAGAAATTCTTAAAATACCATTTTTACATAGTTTTTACATACAAAAGGGTCCCATATGAAGGGGTTACCTACAAATTGAATAGGAAAGGATTATGTTTTATCACGGAAAATTTCATAGATAAGGATATTTATAAATAGGCCTTGAACGCACATGATATAGAGGGTATACATATAGTGAATTCCGCAAGGTCTTTTATCACTTGACTAACCTGTTCTATTTGACCTAGCATCCCCATACCACTTTCGAACATACCTTGTTGGTTAATAGATGTTCTCTCTTTGTGACAACTCCTAATCCAATTTGTGGGTAATAGGCTATGCTAAAATATACTTATGTTTTGGTTGCCTCAAATAAGCTTTTCTAACATAGAGAAGTGAATAGAAAATCTTGATCATTGATGATCCTTTAAAATAGACCATGAAGCTTAAAGATCTCTTTAAAAGACAACCTTACAATGCCAAAATCCTTGTAAGTTGTCTTAATGAGTCAATTGGATATCATATCCACAATCACCATGATAGAGTTATATCCTTCCTAGATTGAGGGCAACCCTACTATGAAATTCATGCTAATGAATTTTCATTTCATTTGAGGAACACCAAGTGATTCAAGCTTTCTTAGTATCTTGACATTAATTTCTTTTACTCTTTGACAGCTTAGGCATTCAATGAAATACTTATGTATATCACCTCTTAGGTTCTCCTAATGAAATCTTCCTAACTACATTTAGTATCTTAGCATTGCTAAGGTATCGTGGAAATGGAAAGCAGTGAGCATCCCAAAGTACCTTCTTCTTTAGCCCTTAGCTTGCTAGAATGCATAGCCTTGCTTTGAAGTATACAAACTTCTTTGCAAAAAGAAGTCTTGGTACTTAAGGAGTACTTAAGCCATAACTTTGAATCTTGATCCTTAAGTTGAACATCCCTTCTCAATTTTTGATATTTTAAATCATTTTTCACTTCTTGCTTCACCATGTAGATGATGTAGTTACTAGATATTGATCCTATAGATGCTAACAATTCCACTCTTGAAGGTTCCCCCAAGATGAAAGCATTGAGGGACCTTGTGGCTTAGTATATTTGTAACCACATTCTCCTTGCCTAGCCTAAATTTGATATAAAAGTCATACTCTTGTAAGTATCGGAGGGAACTTTTTTCCAAGAAGTAATATCTCCATAGTTTGAGAGTGTGAATCACATGTAACAATTTTATATCATGGTTGGATATCATAGTTTCTTTTATATGTTTCTAGCTTTCTTGAAGAATGGGGCACTAGATATCCCTCCTACACGTAAGTGCACAACCTAATGCAAGGGAGCTTGCATTTGTCACAACCTCAAATTCTTGGTTTAGATCAAGGAGTTTTAGGATGTGAGTTATTACTAGACTCTACTTTATATCATGGATAACATAGTTTCTTTCATGTGTTTCTACCTTTCTTGAGAAATAGGCTACTGGATGTCCCTCATGCATAAGTAGACAACCTCAAATTCTTGGTTAAGATTAAGGAATTCTAGGATGGGAGTTGTTAGTAGACTCTTCTTGAGTGTGTCAAAGCTAGACTACTCAATCTATATCCACACTATGTAAATTTACTCCTTGAGTAAGCCTATGAGAGGCATGGAAATGATGCAATATTTGATAAAGATTTGGAGCCATCTAATTGATCCCAAAAAATCTATACACTTGACCAACTTAGGGGGTGGCTATTCTTATACATCTTTGACCTTGGATAGGTCTACTATAATCCCTTCTTTAGATAGTATGAATCTAAGGTATTCGATCAACCTATTAAAGCATGCACACTTGCTCTTTTTGGCATAGAGTTTGCATATTCTTAATGTTTGTAGCACAATCCAGACTTGTCCTCCTTCTTCTTTGCAGTAATTTAGGATGTCTTTAAAGAAAATGAGGACAAACCCATCAAGGTAGGGCCTAAATATGCCATATACCAGTCCATTGAAAGTAACAAAAGCACTAGTCAATCCAAAAGACATCACAATGAACTCATAATGACTATACCTTGTATTAAAGGTGGTGTTTGAAATGTTATCATCTTTTATCTTTTTTCCCTTCAATCACAAAGCTCATTGATCCTAGAAACCTAGTTCAATCCATAGTAATCAATACAAAGACAAAGGATTTTGTCTTTCTTCTAATTCCATAAGGCCTCTTTGGTACTAACTTATTCTCCATAAAAATTTAATTCCATGGTCAACTTCCCTCTTGTGGAAAGAAGCTAGATTAGTTTCTTTGGAAAGATATCCATGAACTCCCTTGTCCAAGAGGGTTTCTCTTGTGACCTTTGTCTTGATCAACCTTCTTGAGCGCGATCAAGTGCATAAGCAATCCCTTTCTTAGCCCTTGTATAATGTGTAAAGCCTCACCTAGCTTCACCTTCTATTGTCACATAACTTCCCTTTTGATTTTGGAATGAGATTTGGCATCTCCATAATGGATGTGATCATCACTGGGTATTAGCCAATCCATTTTAAATAGGCACTCATAGGCACCCAACTTCATGATTCAGAACATTGTCCTAATTGACGCATCATCTAGATTTAATTTCATATTCTTAATTTGTTGTGAAGATACAATTTCTTTTCCATTAGCTGGCTTAACTAAAAATTTGGATAGCTAGCTTGCAGATTTTGGAGAAATGAAGGAATGAGTACTTTCATAATCTGTCAAGACTTTGAAGGAATTCCCTCAATGATTTGCAAGTGTTTGAATCATTATAATTGAGGATTTGGCTCCTTCGTGTTGAGGGTGGCATGGACAGTTCATATTTCCTTCCATTATGGGTTCTTCCTCTTCTCCTTCTTCTATGTAGGTAATTGTAGCAACTTCCCTTTTCCTCTTCCTATTGCTCCTCTATTTTCGTACAAAATTGTCCTTGCTAAAGAAGTTGATCTAGCTTGGAGCACTATCTTTTAAAGTGCCCTAGTTCATCACAATGGTAACACCTTTGTGCATCATTGCTCCAATATGTTGGAATGAAGGTTCCAATCACATTAATATTGGCCTTCTTTCTTACACCTATTTGTTGCTTGACTTGGGCTCTCTTGATAAAAGTCTGGGGTCCTTCATTTGGGGAACTTTGTCCAAAATATTGTTGGGGTAAAAGGCCCTTGGGCTTTCTTGTGTACAGTGACCACCCATATTCTTTATTCATATAAATGAGATAGTGCAATAAGGCTGTCATATCATTCTTGACAGCACCTACATTGTGTGTGCTCTTCTCTCCCGCATCTTCCTCTTCTCCTTCTCCATTGCCATTGTATCCCCTTCAATTGGTATCAGAGCTTTGGATCGGAGCTTGATCGTGGAGCTTGGCCCGGCATTACTTTAGCTCGGATTCAAGACCTAGAGCTTGGAGCTTCAATGCCGGCCATGGCTTCTTCCCCCCGAGGTAAGATTTCATCTCTCGCCTCTCCCTAGCCCTCATAGGCTCTTTGCAGGTGTTCCTTGGCTTCATTGGGCACCTTGTATGCCCCCATTTTCCCCCTTATCCTCAGGATAACCAACAGGCCCCACAGTAGTAGCTCACGTTTTTTTTTGCACCTGTTTCAAAATCTGGCTCAAAAATCCCATTTTTTCTCATATCTCAGGCATCCGAAACCCGATTTAGGCAAGGTAAGAGTCTAACTTGGGGTTTTGGCATGCTCTAGACACAATCGTGATGTGAGATCTTCCAAATTTGGATCACAAAAATTTCTTCAATAGATCTAAGTTGATCTACAGCAAGAAAATGTCATGCTCTTAGCTTATGTGATGCTCCCAAGGCTTGATATTTGATGCCCAGATGCTTTGGGGATGTTTGCCCAATGTTTTGAGATGCTTTGGGACTTGGTTTGAGCTTCCATAGCTCGATTTATGCAGGGATTTGCTACTATACATTGTTTGGGCAACAAGGTTTTATTAGGAACAGCTTATGCATAATGTTCTTTGTTGACATTCGGGTGTCCTAAAGGATGTATTGATGCTTGGTCATCATGATTTATGCCCGGATATGCTATTTGAGAGCTATTGAGCCTTGATTTGGATGCAGACACTTCATTGTTGGTTGGGATTTATGCTATCTTGGTTGATAGGTTATTTTACCTCTAGTTTGGTAATGCCTATGGTCTACGGGTGCTCTTGACTACTCGGGATGATATGCTGATGTATTTGGATGATGCCACTTTGATGTTTATGCTCCGAGATGCTTCTTGAGAAAAGATTAGAGCTCAATTCTTGGTTCACTGTCATTTTCTTTGCATGTGACATTTCACTTAAGAAGGTTTATGCCCCGTACTACCCATTATGGGACTGATGTCTGATGTGGATGCTTTTGGGTTCGGCTGCAATATGGCAGATGTTTGGGCTTGAATTGACTTGCATTTGAAAAATTTTGTAGAGCAGTTTGCATTTGGTCAGCTTATCACTTATGCAACTTGGATGCTATTTGGCCCTTAATACCCCAATTATGGATCTTGGATTTACTTGGATGCAGAAGCATGTTTAAGCAGTGCTTGCTCAATTGTCTTGGCAGTTGGTTATTGAGATTTTGTTGCTCACTGATGCTTGGTTCTTTGCAAGTTACTCCTTGATTAGTGGACTTCTTGACAATGCTTGGGTTTAGTAGTTATGGATTTGTTGCTTCTGTGTTGCCTAGCTTCTATGCTAGTTGGGTTGCTTTTGCCCATATAGGTTAAAGAGCAGTTGATCTTGATGCTTACTCGGCTATGCACTTTGTCTACTTTCATGTACTTTACAAAGCCACTTATTTGGATGTTGTTGTACATATACTTGGGCTTCTCCTAGAGCTTGACCATAGCAAGATCTTATGCCACTTACTGGTCTTGCATTGACTTCGATGCTACTATGCGGTCTGATGTACTGCAGAGTCATGTTTGCCATTATGGTTATGGGCTGATTTCATGGCTGAATATTGTATGCTCTTTTGACAGATGTCTTGCCTTTTACACTATTGTGGTTGGTTATGTCATGCACTTAGCTACTACGAGTCTTTTTCATGTGGGAGCTTCTACATCACTGGTTGATGCTTTTGTGCTTTCCTCTCCAGTGAGGATGGAAGAGTACTTGCAGTAGCATGCTTCTACCACTTGTGCTTCTACTGACAATTGTCTTGATGAGCAGGTTTCCTATGTTGGGATAGCCCTAGACTCTTTGAGTTTCTTGGATGTGGATAGCCCTATTCGTGATGACTTGGATACCTTGTCATCTTCTATAAGTTCTTCTACTTCAGATGTTGTTTATTTCTATTGTGGGAAGCTTGGGCATGTTCAAAGAAAGTGCTTTAGATGGATTAGAGAGAAACAAAGACAGAGACGGACTCAACATGAGCAGAGAGTCAAAGATACAGCAGATGGAGCAGGTGTTACTACTCTTACTAGTGGTGAGGTACATGCAATTACCCATGATGATGTAGTTGAGCATGTACTCTTGTCATCTTGTTGCCCTACAACTTACTTGCTCTCAGTGTGATCAAGCCTATGACTTTGATTGGCTTTTGGAATTTATGGCATCTTGTCATGTTACCCCTCATAGAGCATGGTTCTCTTCTTACAGGGAGGTTGACTGATGTATTGATTTGGGCCTTGAGAAAACTTATGCTATTGTTGGTACAGGAGACATACACCTAGCTTTGCCTAATAGGACTTCTCTTATGCTCAGGGATGTTCTACATGTTCCCATGTTTAGTAAGAGCTTGATTTCTGTCAGTCAATTGCATGATGTAGGTTACTTTGTTTCTCTTCTGGATAGGTCATGGAAGATCTGTCGTGGTTGCTTGGTTTTGGCGGTTAGAGGTTCTAGAGTTGGTTCTCATTACCCAGTGTATGTCTCTCATGTGGGAGATTCTATGGTTGGAGTTATCGAGATACCACATGCATTGCTATGGCATTATCGCCTAGGCCATATGTACCATAGAGAGATGGAGATCTTGTCTTGTTTAGACTCCATGCTACCTCCTTTGTCACATGCAGATCTTGATGCTTGCCCTGATTGTGCTTATGGTCCTCGCAGAGCCCCTTTGGCTCATGGAAATCATGAGAGGCATTGATTTCCAATGCCCACGATATTACGGGTTGCTCATGGCATGTGCCTGACTCTATAGGCAAAGGTTGCTTCTATGCTTACTACAGCTGGGTTACCTTATGGTTTTTGGGTTGAGGCCCTTATGACGGCAGTCTACTTGCTTAATAGGACACCATGTCTGACTTTGGATGCTATTACACCACACGAGGCATGAAGTGGCATGAGACCCTCCTATGATTACTTGAGGATGTTTGGTTGCCAGGCATTTGTATGTATGCTAGATATGCCTATGTCACGCAGATGTATCCTCCTTGGTTATGGAGATGGTCACTTTCAAGCTTATAGGTTATGGGATTTGAATGCCCAATAGGTTATACGCAACCATGATGCTATCTTTTATGAGACATATATATCTCTCAAGCCTCTTGATGCATGTTCAGTGCGCTTTATGGTTGATGCTATAGCCATATGTTAGTCTTTCACTTCACTGAGACCGCATACTCTCTTGAGACCCCATCTAACATGTGTCCGGGATGCTGGCCCTTCTTCTATGATTGACTTTGGAGAGTCTATGTGCTCTCAAATGTCTTCTATGTGCCACGCTGATGCTATGTGCTACTCTAATGCTTATGCATTACAGCCTTGCACTCATGAGTTGTGCTTGCTTCATGAGAAGCATTCTTGGATTGCTCCGCTATATGGAGTTGTGGGATCACTTGTCTCTTGGATGTCATGGAATCGTGGATGCTTGACTCTTCTTTTCTAGAGGTTCCTGCTTATTGCACAGCTCTCTTATGCTCAGGGATGTTCTACATGTTCCCATGCTTAGTAAGAGCTTGATTTCTATCAGTTAGTTGCATGATGCAAGTTACTTTGTTTCTCTTCTGGATAGGTCATGGAAGATTTGTCGTGGTTGCTTGGTTTTGGCGGTTAGAGGTTCTAGAGTTGGTTCTCATTACCCAATGTATGTCTCTCATGTGGGAGTTTCTATGGTTGCAGTTATCCAGATACCACATGCATGGCATTATCACCTAGGCTATATGCACCATAGAGAGATGGAGATCTTGTCTTGTTTAGACTCCATGCTGCCTCCTTTGTCACATGCAGATCTTGATGCTTGCCTTGATTGTACTTATGGTCCTTGCAGAGCCTCTTTGGCTCATGGCAATCATGAGAGGCATTGATTTCCTATGCCCACGATATTATGGGTTGCTCATGGCATGTGCCTGACTCTATAGGCAAAGGTTGCTTCTATGCTTACTACAACTGGGTTACCTTATGGTTTTTGGGTTGAGGCCCTTATGATGGCAGTCTACTTGCTTAATAGGACGCCATGTCTGACTTTGGATGGTATTACACCACACGAGGCATGAAGTGGCATGAGACCCTCCTATGATTACTTGAGGATGTTTGGTTGCCATGCATTTGTATGTATGCTAGATATGCCTATGTCACGCAGATGTATCCTCCTTGGTTATGGAGATGGTAACTTTCAAGCTTTTAGGTTATGGGATTTGAATGCCCAATAGGTTATACACAACCATCATGCTATCTTTTATGAGACATAGATATCTCTCAAGCCTCTTGATGCATGTTCAGTGCGCTTTATGGTTGATGCTACAGCTGTATGTCAGTCTTTCGCTTCACTGAGTCCGCAAACTCTCTTGAGACCCCATCTGACATGTGTCCGGGATGCTAGCCCTTCTTCTATGATTGACTTTGGAGAGTCTATGTGCTCTCAGATGTCTCCTATGCGCCACGCTGATGCTATGTGCTACTCTGATGCTTATGCATTACAACCTTGCACTCATGAGTTGTGCTTGCTTCATGAGAAGCATTCTTGGATTGCTCTGCTATATGGAGCTGTGGGATCACTTATCTCTTGGATGTCATGGAATCGTGGATGCTTGACTCTTCTTTCGCAGAGGTTCTCGCTTATTGCACAGCTCTCTTTTCGATTGGGCATTGGGTGAGATGTCATGATTCCTCACCTTGTCTCTTTCCTTTTTTCTTTGTTTTTTCACTCCCTGGGCCATTGGCCTTTTAGTGGGAGGTTGTTGGGGTAAAATGCCCTTGGGCCTACCCGTGTACACACATATTCTTTATTTATATATATGAGATAGTGCAATAAGGCTGTAATATCATTCTTGACAGCACCTACATTGTGTGTGCTCTTCTCTCCCGCATCTTCCTCTTCTCCTTCTCCACTATCATTGCATCACCTTCAAATATCTACCACTTCTAGATTTTATTGGATGCCTTAAGAAAGGGGTTTGGTTCTGATAAGGGAATTTTGAAGTTTTGAGGATTGCAAAGCCTCTAGCTAGGTGTCCAACAAAGGGTTTATTCCTTAGCAAAATCTAGCTACTTGTTGGGAAGTGTCCATTGGCAAATATATTTCTTGAGGGTCACAAAGTGAGAGTAGTAAGCTTCCAAACTCAGTCCTAACTTGCAAAGAGCAAAGGATTTATTCATTCTCAAGGTGCAATAAGATTATGGGAGGTATCTTCCACCACACACAATTTCTATCATTTGATCCCATGGCATGATCTATTATGAGATCTTGTTGTCTTGGCACAAATGTTTTCACCATAGCCATCCTTATCTTATCGATTTAAGTTTGGACATCATAGCTTGATTGGGGATGCTAGTCCCTACTGCAAGGAAGCAATCTTCCATGGCTTCAATCCACACCTCAATATCCATTTCAACAACTTTACCCTTGTCATCAAGCTTAGGTGGCTTTACTTGTTTGAGAAGGGATTTCTTTTCTTGAATTTTGGTGTATTGCCTATGATGCCTTGAATTGCATTTCAAGGAACTAGTTTAATACAAGTTATCAAGATTTCATATAACCTTCCCACATTGTCAATGCAAGACCTAAATAAACATTAATTCTTAAATGAGTGGGGAGAAAAAGGGAAGACATCTTTTATTTAAATTTTGCATAGCCTACAAAGTGTTATATCATGATAGGGACTCTCTTTCAACAAAACTATATTCAGGAAATTCATTTGCATCAATAGTTTTGTGAAGAAAGGTCTAGATAACCTTATTTAAAACAGTTATGGTGTAGGTGAAGTTGCACCTCATCCCCACAAGGATTGGGGGATCCTTACTGACTTCTAATGTATCCTAGTAGAATTTCTAGTATCAATCTTAGGGACCTAGTTATGCAATACATCTTGAATAGAAGTGAACTAGTGTCGCACTCAGTTCAAAGAGAGTGAGAAAAGAGGGGGATTTGGATATGTCAACCCTTGTGCCAATATTGTAATGTCTCACTCTAGTATCTTAAAATGAAGCTAAGTTGGGTTTTAGGATGACACTTTAAGACATAGAACTCTTCCTAAAATTCCTAGTTTAGCATTTATTTGGGAATCTCTCACCTGATCGAGGTCACCTTGCCGTAGGATGAATCCGTGATGGGTTTACCTTCTTGTTTCCCTCTAAGGAAATATAGTTTTAGTTCCTACCACAATTAAGATAAATACATAAAAATAACTTCTTCAATTAACCCATTAGAACACATTCATTGATGTAACATTAGCATAGCAACCCAACTCTACTTCCTTTTGCAATCAACCTGCACTTATTGTTAAAGTCTTTAACAAAACAACCCTTTTCATTAAATCTAACATGCATCCCTTGCTCTACCATTTGATCAACAAATACCAAGTCCTTTGTGATGGATGCCACATGTAAAACATATGATAAACACTATATTTGACCATCGTGCAAGGTCAATGAAACTTTTCCAAAAACAAGAAAAAATAGACTTTAAGAAATGATTGTTTTTACTTAAAAATTTGTACAATCACTACATTATTCCCATCAACAAGTCCTAGTTTGGAAATTAGAATCTATCTGAAGGCAACTACCAATCAACCCTTAACTAGTATCAAGGCCTTTCAAGAGACCTATCTTGAGCTTGAAGTGGTCTAAACTAGTCCCACTATACCTAAGGAATTATATCCAAATCCCCCTAGCTCCTTGGTGCCTCTTAGCTAAGTACAAGTTCCTATGGAGAGACCACTCCCATCATGCCAAGCATCCAAAGCTAGACAGTCAACTCCTTAGCAAAAGGACCTAGTGGTAGTAGCTGACATTGGGGGAGGTCAAGCATGCTCCTTTAAATCAACATGTGTCAACATGGCATGACTTAGAATACAAAAACAAGTAAACAATCATTTCCAATGTGTCAAAGTAACCTTTGCAATATAATTTTATGCATAGAATTTACCTAATTGATTTTCTGTCTAGCATGAGGTTTCGTTCAACTTTTCACATCATCAATCATGAACTTATGGTTAGCTTTAGTCTATCCCTTTGACAAGGGAATCAATCCTTGTAATCATCATGGCTACCTTACTTAATCTAGACCTTCCTTTGAAACTTTATCTCCTCCTAAATACTTATCTTCCGAGTATCTACGGTGTCTTTCCAATATTAGTCCCTAATTTCTAATATCATTTAATTAGGATCTATCTGAAGGATTTGTCCTAGGATTTAGAAGTTTTTCTAAGCAAAATGAATTTTTGAGTATAATTCTCAATGTCATCTTACTCTCATGTACTCTCTCCATGTTTTAAGAATAATTGAGAAGCCTTGGGCGTACTAGTTTTCCTTATGAAAATTTTAGAGCATTAACTCTAATGTTTTTCATTCATAGCCCTATAGCAATGAGTCTCCTCCTAGACAATCCATAATCCATTCCTTCATTCATGTGTATAAACCTAATAGATTAAACCATATTCTTATTATGAACTAGGCTCCATCATGGGCAAGGGATGCTTCTTGCCAAAATTTCCTTCCTATGTAGCTTACCTTTTGGTCTAGCTACTTTAATCAGGAACATACTCACAAGAGTTTACAAATAAAGCAACTAATCTTTACTTTGACCTTCTATTAATACTTTCTACTTTATCTAATTTATAGCAAAGGATGTAACACTCGGACTTGGATCAGTGTGGGTGGAATGATGAATCTCGTTCTCTTGGCCAATGTCTAGTTCTAACGCTTTTTCTCAAGGGCCGTCACAAACACATGAACTATTTCTTGCATGCTCCTTTCTTAGCTCCTTTTTGTAGTTCTCCCTAGCTCATTCAATCTTCAAAGTAAAACTCTGGAATGTTAAAGGGATATTTTGGCTTAGCTAGGAGGATACCTTGGGAAAGGGGGGATTCTATAGGTAGTAGTATAGAGAACCATGTGATACTTTGGATTGGAGACTAATAGGCTTGGTATAACTTCAAGTGGGGTGAGAATAGAGTGTAAAAAGGGATGAGAATTTAATGTTAATTCAATTTGTAAAAAGTACAGAGATTGAGTAGGAACAAGGAGAGGATTGGTGTAGACAAGTAAAGAGATATCAATAGGCCTATTTTGAAGATGTAATTGGAAGAGTTGATGGATGGTAGAGGGAGAGAAGAACGACCTCCTTGTGTGTTGTCCTCTCTCTCTCTCTCTCTCTCTCTCTCTCTCTCTCTCTCTCTCTCTCTCTCTAAATTCCATTAGTGAGAATGAAGGACACCTTAAGGCTTTGCCCAAAGGCTACAGACATATCCTCTTATTATGATAGCATTTGGAAAATGATGATTGATTGGGGGGTGCGTGGTGTTTCTCTCAAGTTGAAGTCTTGCTATCTCCCAAAATCTATTTCTTTCCAACTTGTGATGACTCAAGTGATAAGAGAAATGATGAAGATCTCGATGTTGCCTCTTGTTCATGGGTGGTGTTTCTCACTACAAGGGATTGGCATAAGAACGATAGAAATCAACGATGTTTTTTCAATGACACTATTTATGTCACTATACATGGACACTAATAGTGACACAAATAGCAATGATTTTAATTATGCACATACTATATCTAATAGTGATGCTGCCAATAGCAACACAAATAGCAATGTTTTTAGTGATGCAAATAGCTTTGCTAATATGATATCTTACTATGGGGGAAAAATGCCAAAATAGTATGTGGTTTTTTTTTTCATGGATTGTTTGGAGCTTGGGAGAGAAAGAAAGAGAGAAAGAAAGGCTATGAAGGAGAAGGAAAGAATGAAGGTAAGAGTGAGAGAAAGAGAGGAAAAGAGTGAAAGAGAGGGAGAGAAGGAGACTACAAAGGAGAAGAACAAGACCGACACAAAGGAGAGCTTCAAGGGGGCACCTCTACATCTTCGAGCCTCAAGGTAAGCCCTTTCCTCCTTGCATTCCTCTCTTTTCTTTGCACATTGTGCTTATGAGAGAGAGAGAGAGAGAGAGTTCAATAGAAGAAAAGGGAGAGGGGAGAGAAAGAGATAGAGAAGGATATGAAAATCATAGGGAAAGAGAGACAGGGAGAGGGAGAGGGAAAGTGAGGGGAGAGAAGAGGGAAAGAAAAAAAATTGGAAAATAGAGAGAGGGAGAGGAAAAAGGAAAGAGAGGAGGTGAGATGGAAAGGAAAAGGAGGGGGAGCATTGAGAAGAGGAGAAATTCAAGGGGGCAAAGAGAGAGAGACATAGAGGAAGGGAGGAGAGGAAATGAGGGGAAAAATAGAGAAAGTTAAAGAGGAGAGAGAGAGAGGAGAAAAAATGAGAAAGTTAAAAGAGAAATATAAAGAATGAATGAGAAATTCAAAGAGAGAGAGAGAGAGAGAGAGAGAGAGAGAGAGAGAGAGAGAGAGAGAGAGAGAGAGTGTGTGTGTGTGTGTGTGAAAGGGAGGGAGTTAGAAAGAGAGGGGGATGTAGAGAGAGAGAGAGAGAGAGAGAGAGAGAGAGAGAGAGAGAGAGAGAGAGAGAGAGAGAGAGAGAGAGAGAGAAAGGAGAAAGTTAAGAGAGAAGGAAAGTTAAAGGGGGAGAGAGAGAGAGAGAGGGGAATTTAGGGAGAGATAGAGAAAGAAAGGGAGTGAGAAAGAGAAGTAAAGAAAATGAAGGAGAGAGAAAGAAAAATTGAGAGAGGGAGAGAGAGAAAGCATAGCATAGTGTCATGGATGATCTGTTTCCCATATTTTGGTAAAAATGAGCAACAATGATGATGATGATGTTGGGAGATCAAGAGGCATATCTTAATCAGCATGTTCCATATCCTTGCACTCAATGAAAGTTTGCAATCCACCAAAAATGCCATTTGTCCACCATAGACCATATGCGATGCTACAGTGAGTTTCACCTAAATATCATTGATCAAGTGATCTTAAACTATGAGTTAGTGGCACGTAAAGTGTGCAATAATTTGGTGTAAAGACAAGATTTAAATGTAATATTCTAGAATTTATTGTTTGTCTATGAAAAGGGATGCTAGTACATGGCAACAAACAATGGATGTCTTACACCTAATAAGAAGAGTTCATGGGTATACCATGCAAGGAGCACAGAAGCAGAGGTATCCTCTTAAAGGCACTCCCTCTAGTGCACCCTCCATTGGAGAAGAAATTGGGGACTAACTAGATGGTTCTCAAACATTGAAGCTTGACATGGAAGCAATGATTGAGGCGTTACTACCCATGGATGTTGAGTCCTCTAACCCATTGAAAGTGGAGGCTTCCATACATTGTATGGCAGATCCCATATCTTGCTTAAAGACTCTTCTTACACTCCTAAGTTGAGAGCTAGATTTTGGAGCCCGAAAAGTGCCAAAAAGCCCGAAGTTTAAGAGGAAATTGGATCTCGCTAAAGGCGGCAGCTGCAAGCAGGTTGATTTTAAGCCACAAGTCGGAGATAGGTTCAGAAAGCGCTTGCAGGATACCCCCTGTCGGTCGCAAAATTTTCATAATTTTTCTATCAATCAGAATGGACCCCAATCAGATCTAGGGTGTGTGGACATCGATCCGGATGTGCAGAATTTTTCAGAGCTCTGTTTGGAAGACGGATGGGGAAGATGTGCCAAAATTTGGCCAAGCCAATTGAAGAGCCAAGGGGTTCCACCCCTTTGGGGGGGCTTGGACCCCCAAAAATTTGACGACGGTGGGCCAGGGGGGGGGGGAGGGGGGGGGGGGGTTTGGCATTTTTTCAACTGTGTGAAAGAAAACAACACCCTCTTTAGAACATGATGAGATTTTGGGGAGGGGGGGCTATGGAGCTTCAAAGCACGGCCCCAACTGATCAGATACATGATCTTCCTCCTGTTTACACTCTCTATCGCTTGGCTTCATGCGCAAGATGGCTACCCAGTTGCTAAGTTCTAGTTTTAGTCTTTCTCTCTCCCAAAAGAGGCAATTCATGTGGGAAGAATCTAGAAGAGAATCGGGTGGTGAATGCTTGTCCCCGACATGGTACTGGATCACTCCCGAATCAATGGAGAGCTAGAGTTGGCTATTCGGAGGTGGGCTGAGCCTTGAATGAGGGCTGATCTACAGTTTCGAATCAAATTCTAAAACCCGCAAAGAAGGAAAAAAATAGTAACTCTATTTTACAAAGGAAATTTGCTTCTTTTTTATATTTGATCGAGCCATGTTGTTCTTATGGAGTGAAAATTGGTAGACATGTTGTTTACTATTTGTTCTATGCTTGCATAGTGAAAAAATCAGAAAACATAAAGTCAAAATGTTGGAAATAATTTTTAGACCGTAAAACACGGTTTTTATGAGAAAATTTGAGTTTTTGGTGTTTTTGGGTGGGATAAACCAATACACATGGGATAAAATGTCAATAAAATATATATTTATGTTGTTCTAAGAATCAAGAGCCATAGCTCTAAAAATATATCAAATTTTTATTGGAAAAATAGAGAAAAATGGAAAAAAATAGAGAAAAAATAAGAATATGCCTCATAAAAAATAAGGAAAAATATAATAAGTGGTTGTGAATGTATGGTAGTGGCAAAGCATGAGGTTTGGCCTCATTTTTCCCTATCTTTTTATCACAGTGCGTGATTTATCACTTTTCATACATTAAACCATGAAAAAACAACCTCTATGCACCTATGCAACGAAGCAAAATCTAAACAAAGAGGGGGAGGAGGATTTTGTGCAATAGTTTGAGGACTGAAATAATACAAATTCTGATTGCTTTTTCTATGCATAGCATTTAGGAAACGGCCTATTTGGAAATAAGGGATCTAATTGCACAAGGTTCGCCTTGGTGCTAGATTCTTGCAACGAAGCATATACATATTAGTTGGAATTCATGAAAAGATTGTTTGTGTAGCAGCACATAGGCTGATTTCGAAACATAATTGTTTGTGCACGATGAGACATCCAGTATTGCATTGATCATAGATATGGTATCAACTCTTGGAAATGCGTAGCAATTGCATGAATTATAGTTGACCCACTGTTGACAGGGTGAGATTCCCATTGCCGTAGGTTAGCCGTTCAGTTCTTGGGTGAAATTATTGGTGAGGAAACATGGCATCTCCTGGATCTCGCTGAAAAAGAGGGGAGTCTTGTGCGAATGTGTTCATATTTAAAAGTAGCGCATCGAGGGGCCAATCCCCAAGATGTACGAGAGCTATAGTGGGGCCACGGCAATCAACCGATGGGGTGTCTCCTATGTCTGTGATACGTGGAATTTATTGCCAATATGTGTGGGATACCCCCTTTGAGGGATTTTGGGGAAGGTGCCATTGGACTCTTATCCAGTTACTACAAACGTAATATTAGATGTATCTAGTGTGCATTCAGTTATTACAGACACTCCTGGCCCGCAAGGCTGTGTGGTGGTGGAGTTGTTTGTTGTGTGCATGAGGTCCTGGATAGTGCCATAGCCAGTGCCGGCCCATTTTTGGTCCCATCAGTGGTGCATCTGTCGAGAGCCGCCTCAAAGTGGTGGTTTCCGAATCTAGGGTCTCTTGGGACCTACTTGTTAGTTTATGTCCTTTGAAGAGATCCATCAAGCCGTCCAAAAACACGAGAGTGTCGAGAGGGCTAGATGGAGGGCCGAAATCAATAGGCATTATTGTCCTAAAAGGAGTAGTCCTTAACCTATTCAAGGGCAGGGTCTTAATAACCTTAGCCCAAATCAAAGTCCGTCAGGAGGTGGAAGTTCTAGTACTTCCCCCCTCCCAATTAATCTACCCACTTTGAGTGGTGTGACAGCTTTGCATGTCCCGATTCCATGAGCAAATCCGATCATTGTCATGGCGCAACCTATCACAATCCCTATGAGAATGGTGGATTTTCCATCCTTAGGTTTTCCCCTATCAATTTTTAATGGGTTAGTGGAAGAGGATGCGGAGCTTCATATAAGGGAGTTCCAAAAGCTAATGTTTAATTTCTGTATCCAAGATGAAGAGCATCTAATAATGTTCTTCAACATGACCCTGAAGGAGGGAAGGGCAGCTATATGGTATCACGGCCTTGAGGTCGGAACCATAACCACCGTGGACTTATTTTATGAAGCCTTCCAAAGGGAGTTGGCCCTTGAGAGGGTGGCCAATATTGGCTGCACGTGCGCATGAAGATATACAAGTGTATGCCAAGAAGATCAAAGAGGTTTTTCATAAATTGGATGCCTCTATCCCCATTCCACATGCTGCCCAGTTTTAATACGTCTTGCATGGTCTTGGATTTAACATCCAAGTGCAGCTGAGTAGTGTCACCTTGGTGGATATAGACATTACCATTAGACGAGCGCAAGAAATAGAATCTCGACTGCAAGTGGCCTATGCTTCTCGAACCAATCCCAATATGGGTCTAGCACCGAGAAATAATTCGCAACCGATCAATGGCAATGGAAGCCAAGGGATAGGGATGGCCAACCCTAACAAGAGAGGGAACATGGTGCTGAATGTGGCTTTATTGCCAGCTCCACCTAGTGTGACTATGCCTATGGCTAGTCAGATGCCTCCAAATGTGGGAGGCCAAGTAACGAACCCTAACCTCGTTCATGTGGGTCAGCAACCAATGCAACCAATGCCTAATCAAATTGTGCCGCCAAGGGACTGACGGGTAGATGATCAGGCCTATGAGTTGAGTTAGTCAAATGTCCTTAGAAAAGTCAAGGACATGATGAAGCACTACATGGATATGATCTCTGAACAATATCGGCAAATAGCTGTCGACGTTAATTTCTTAAGGAAACAACAAAATTTGATAGGAAATTGACGCCCCAAAGAGGGTGCACCTTCTAAATTCAGCTGCAAATGGTGTGGTGGGCAACATTATCCACGTAATTGCCCAAATATCAAGTGTGACATTTGCGGGAAGTCCGGCAATTTAGCAGCCACCTGTTGGAGCAAGATCAGTTCCCTCCAGCAAGGCAGTCGGCAACAACCAGGGCCTGTTAATCATCGTGCGCAAGGAAACAATTTTCAGCAAGATGATGGGCTGAAACAAATACTCCAAATGGGTAACACTATTGTCGAAGAATTGCTAGATGGTAGTGGGATGAGCCTCATCGAGGCTGTGCAGGTTAATGACATTGAAGGTTCTAGCCGACATGCTATAACAAGAGGCCAAAAAATAGAGAAGGCGACAAAGATAATGTAAAACATGTCGATGGAAACCCTAGGCAGGATGATAAAGGAACACAAGTTCTAAATAATCATGACAAGGAAGGGGGACCTCTAAAGCCCGTAGAGAGTAAGGTTGATGCCAAGAGAGATAAAGAGGTGTCGAGAAAGAAGGTGAGAGTTAAAAAAGAGGCAATAAAGCCGGTGCAGCATCCTAAAGAGCGAATGGTTTGGTGCGAGAAGTGAGCTTTAGTGAATTATCACAAATTTGATTTAGGTAGCTCCCTTTGCGATGTTAAACCTGATGTGAATCTCTTGCAACTAATCAAGCTGTTGCCAGGAGTACGCAAAGAATTTAAAGAGATCTTGCATATGGGTTATATCGTAGAACCCTTGGGAATAGCATGGGTAGAGGATGACCAGTTTGAACATGCCGAAAAGCATTGCCCAAGGGTTGCAGCCTATGTTGATGGGATTCTAGTGGATAATGCTATCGTTGACACAGGATCCTCAGTTAATATTATGAGTTCTGAATTGATGGAGAGGTCGGGTCTTGCGATTCAGAAAGATGCCTCCACAATCCTTAGAATGGTTGACAATAGTCTGAGACAGCCGGAGGGCTGCATTACTAAAGTCCACGTGATAGTTGCCAACATATAATGCATGTTGGACTTTAGGGTAATCCAATTTGCAAGGCGTCCGAGTTACCAAGTATTGCTTGGTCGACCTTGGATTTTGCAAGAAAACTGTCAAGTAGATATACCCGCTAGTAGATTGATATTTGGCAGAGGTGCTACACGTGTGGTAGTCGATGCATATCCTGAATCACCTCAAAGTGAGTGAGCTCCCCTGTCTTCTACAGAGTTAGAGACAATGCAAGATGTGTCTGCAAGTGAGATGTCAACTAACGAATCCAAAGAGGGATCGACCACAGAACACATTCATCAACTAACAATGAACGAGCCATTAGAAGCTCAAGATAGAATAAGGGACGCAGATGTTATCGAGCTAGACCTTGGTACGCTAGACGATGAGCGGGCAATAAAGCTAGAGTCCATACTTAGTGTGGAGAAACGGGAGGATTATGCCACTCTGATCCAAGAATTCCGCGATATTTTTGCTTGGAGTTACGATGAACTTAGGGGCATTCCTCCCAGCCTTGCTGTCCATACAATTCTATTGAAGGAAAGAAATCATCCTGTGCGAAAAAAGCCAAGCATATGCCGTTTGAGTTGCGGGATGGGCTGTTTGAGGAGTTACAAAAATGATAGAAAGTGGGTTTGATCTTCCCTGTGCAGCACACTGAATTGTGTTCACCAGTTGTGATCAAGAAGAAGAAAATTAATCAAATCCGACTGTGTGGACTTTCGAGGGTTTAACAAGCAAGCAGTTAAGGATTACTACCCAAAGCCCTTTATCGACCAAATTCTGGATCAATTGGCAGGTAGGGAGATATATTCATTCATGGACTATTTTGCAAGCTATAATCAGATGGCGATTACAGAAGAGAATAAGCTCAAAACAACATTCATAACAGTCTTCAGGATCTTTGCGTATCATGTAATGGCATTTGGTCTATACAATGCGCCTGGTTCTTGGCAACGAACTGCCGATAAGACCTTTGGTGACACTTCCCCTGAGGAGCTCAATGTATTTATTGATGATTTAGGGGTAGCCACCATGAGAGAAAGGCAGTTGATTATTTTATGAAAATGTTTTGAGTGATGCATACAATTTTGCATAGCTCTCAATTCGAGGAAGTGCATTTTTGGCGTACTTTATGGGCTCTTGTTGGGCCATGTAGTTAGCTTGGTAGGGATTGCGACGGATCCTGAAAAGATCAAAGCTATAGTCGCCATGAGTCCGCCATGCACCCCCAAAGAAGTCCACAACTTTGTATCATCAGTTGGATATTATCGACGGTTCATAAACGTTTTGGTAGAAAGAACGTTGCCATTGACAAATCTGTTGTCCTTCAACTATTTGTTTATGTGGAGTAACCCTTGTAAGGTGGCTTTTGAGGATGTAAAGCGTGAACTTGCAAGAGCACCTGTGCTGAAAGCACTGAAGAGGGGCAAATTTTTTTATATATTTTCACTAGCTACCATACATAGCATTAGTTGCTATTTAGTACAAATGTGAGAAGAGAAGTGGTATCACCCGATTGCTTTTGCCAGGAAGCTGGGCGTATCCAAAATTAATTATACTTATATGGAAAATTTGTGCCTTGCGATGGTCTTTGCAACTAAAAAGTTCAAGCACTACATCCTTTATGAGAAGGTTGTCCTTTATAGAAGGCGGAAGGGCTAGGACTACTGATGAATAATCTACAACCACCCGACTATTTGGCAAAGTGGTTAATCACTTTGTAGGAGTTTGACTATGAGGTTAAGAGCAAGCCACCCAGGTTGCAAGGTATCGTAGAGTGCCTTGTGGACTTTGGGGAGCCAAAGGAAGTTTTGGCTGAAGGCAGTGTGACTGGGACTCATTGTTCAGGATTGACATGGCATCTATTCCCTCCTAGTATGCAAAAGTAACGCATTATTTGTCAACGGGAGAGATTGGAGTTGTTCTATCAAAGTTAGAAAAGTGAAAGATCAAGCAACAGGCTTTAAAATTCACAGTAATCGCAAGCATGTTGTATTGGCAAGGGGTAGACAAAATCTACCGCTGATGCATAATGCCTGACGAGGTCCCTTTCATGTTAGAAGAGTGCAATGACTCTGCTTGCGGAGGTCATTTTGCTAGGCGGCTAACTGTGCAAACATTAGAGGAGTTTTGAGGTCTCGAAAATGCCTTTTAGGATGTGGAGAGAGAGTGCTCTAGACCAATAAGAGCAAAGCCTCGGTAATAGAACTTCTATTTTTAAAAAATTAAAAAACCATTTTACAAAAATATATAAATATAATAATATTATGAATTTATATTTTTATTATCTATTTTTAGTCTCTTATATTCGTGATTATGACATCTTTTGCATTAATGGCACAGAGTCTCAGCTACTTTTATTTAATGATATATCTAGATTAATGATAATGACTGATGTAATCAAAATTCAAATTAGTGAAAAGCATGGCGCTCAGTTTTTTCTCTCCTTTCTTTTATTCCTCTATTGTTTTTCCCTCCGTTATGGTAGCCTAGTCCTCTCTCTCTCTCTCTCTCTCTCTCTCTCTCTCTCTCTCTCTCTCTCTCTCTCTCTCTCTCTCTCTCTCTCTCTCTCTCTCTCTCTCTCTCTCTCTCTCTCTCTGTGTCTCTCTCTCTTCTACCATGGATACATAAATTCGACCTTCAACAAGGCATCCAAGCTCCCAAATCACATCCATATCAGTGTTTAACTCATTCCAAACTGATGGAAGATGGATTCCTACTATAATTAGCAAAGGTAGTTGGATCACCATGCAACAAGCAAAATGTGGAAAAAGGCAAAGACATGAGAGCTCATTTATCTCTGCTTAGAAGGGCAAATCCGAGATTTTAAGCTTGGACCAAATAAGAATAGCAACAAAGAGGTACTAGTGCAACATGTGTTCATGCATAGAGAGCTATGTTTGGAACCTAGATCTTCAAAGCTTCCAATGCATAGACCAAATTGTAAGAATTTGATTATTAAAGTTTTTCCTTTCTTAAACATGGTTTAGGTTTTTCCATTATAATATTTGTTTGTCTTGTAGATGTCTATCCCTCTAATCTTGAGGAATGGCAACCAGTGGAGTCTATTATTGATGTTATTGATGTTATATATGGTTCAATTGGAGAAGAAATATATAGAGGCAGAAAGAAGACAGAGCTTGCAAAGAATGGAATATTCTTTTATGACCATTCTTATGTTATTACTATGCGGCGTTTCCAATGGGGGATCAATAAACCTCCTTCCTTTGCCAGATTTTTCAAGCTTTGAGTGGCCTTTGCCAAGTCCAGCTACTAGTGAGGGCTATAGATGTAAGATATTTTCTGAGATCCAGAAAGCATTAAAATCTAATATCTCAAGCAGGCTAAGCAAAGTTACTTTGTTTATGCCTATTAATATATTTATTGATTTTTTCTCTAATATGGAGATAAGAATAACAAAAACCATGCTTTCAGTGAAGAGACTAACATATGATCATGTCATACAATTTGTTGATGAAGAATGGGATACAAGAACATAAGGAAAAATTATATGTAAGATAGATCAAGACTCTATAGCTTGTAAATATATGATTGCTACTCAAAATTTTATCCCTAGCTTTACTATAGTCGATGGCATTTTGTTGGTAGTAGTCTAGTTGCTTTAGACCAAAATCTTGATGATTTCAGCAAAGATCCTATAGTGGATCTTGATATTTGGTTCAACGAGGATATTATTGCAATCTTAAAGATCAAAAAATCATATACGCTACATCAAGTGAGGATGGATTTACAAAATGAAGACATTGAATTACCATGCTTCTTTGTATTCCAACTTGACAAGAAACGAGTAAGTTTTCACATCATATTATATCTACTTAGATGTATATCAAGATCTCACTTCCTAACTAACAAACATTTGTAATTTATTTTTTGCAGATATCGAAAAGGAGAGAAAAGAATATACACTGCAAGGACATTCAAGAAAAGATATCTTTACTGTCAATATAAAATATATGTACAAATTTTGTAGCAGATGTCTATCTGCCATCTCTATGAGATATACAAGGGCTGAAGGGCAAATTTCTATATATGAAGGCTTACAAGGCGATATGGCAAAGCTATTTCTTTTTTTGAGAACTATCCTTTCTAGGAGTCCTTTTGCCTTTCTTTGATGCCTTGGGTATAGAAGGTGTGGGTAAAGGTGTTGAAGCTGTGGCTTCACCTTCCATGGTTATAGGCACCGCATCTCCTTCATTGTGTAAATCCCCACCAATCTCTGTTGTTGGTTGTATGCAATTGACCATTATATAATTCAAGAGCTTTTCTCTGATGTACCAAACATGCTCAGATGCATAGCAATCCTTCGAAAACTGTCACACATTTATAGAAAAAAGAGTTTTAGTTCATTATTGTTCTTACAATAGACTATATTTTTATCATCAATGGACTATTTGCAATGAATATCTATCTTAAAGTTTAGCATCTTTCATATTACCTTTACATGTTTATCATCATTAAGATAAACAAAGTTAACCATTCTTCTAGCATTTGCAATCACCCTCCAGCCACCCACAAGAATGGCTATCATCTTGGTGAGGACACTGCAACCACCAACACAAAGTAAAACTATGAAATTTAGGGATAGCAGTTCATAGAATAAACTTATGTTTCAATTATTTTAATCAATATCTTACCGCAAGTTGTCTATATTGCATTGTTGCAAGCAAATCAGACGGCATAGGGGGCCTTTTCTCTAGCTCTTCAATTAATCTTTTTGCACCTCTATATATAAAATAAATTAAAATATAACTTACAATTGAAATATAGGGAGCCCTTGGATAATATAACTTACAATTTAGCATTTCCATGGCTTCCTTTCATAGAGTTGATTAAAAAACATTGCTTATCCACACAGTCTATTGCAATCAAGCTCCAATGAGAAGTGAAACAATCATATCTCAACAAATTAGTAGGATAAAATCTCAAAAACTCTAATAGAATATTGAATCACTTACTTTTCATTATATGGAATTATAAGGAGCTCCAAAGTATCGAAGTCAATCAGATTGAACTACTGCTCAACAAAACTTGTATCAAGCTCGTTCCTCATAAAGAATGAGATAGTGGATCAAGAACCTCAATTTTTTGTTGCATATTCAAAGGAAACTCATGCATTACACACCTAGAAAAGGCATAGAAATAGTGAGTATAAACAAGAAAAATCTTATTGTTAAAAAAATATCAAAAAGTAGAAGTAATTATGGGTGGATATACCTTAGGCTAGCAAGAATAATACATTCATTTATTTCTCTTATTTTATCCTTAAGAATCTGAACACATGCAGCATTAAAGGAGATAATCTCAGTTCTTTTGCCTAAGTCACCAGGTAAGAAACAAAACACATTGAATCCTTTTGGATTAGCTGCTTCAAGAAGGGTGGCCAGCTCATTTTCAAATGACTCTAGTTGCTCTGCTTCCCTTTCTTCAGCCCTTTGCCTCCTATACTCTCTCCATTTATCTGCATGTTCCTCTTTAGCTTTCTCCTCTTTTTCATGTTGCCTTGTATCCCTCTCGTGGGTGACATCCTCAACCTTGGGACTAGAATCATCTTTCTTTCTCCTAGCTGGGGGAACATTAAGGATATTAAATGTCTTCTCATCAGTGAGGGGAATTGGCTCAAGGACCTTTGAAAATCTATATCTTAGCCTCCTAAGAATTACCATGTCCTTGTCCATGAGTGTGAGCCTATGAGCATGAGCAGCACAAATATAGGCATCTTGAAAAAACTCAACTAAAAAATCCTCTGTGGCTTCTTGTATACAATTAAGGGATGTTCTTGTCCATCTGAAACTATCCAAACTATATTTGTCACAAATCTCCCTGACAAGCCTTTGAAAAGACAGCTTTGGAATTGCATTGTTAAGAGCCTTTATTGCCTTCCTAATCTCCCTTAGCCACCTGACATTTTGAGAAAACTTTCTCTTTGGCTTTGACTTTCTAGAGAGCTTCTGAGGCTTTGAAGATTGATGAATCTTTGATGTTAAACCTCTAGGATCAATCTTCTCCTTCCTTGCTGTTGCTTTAGTCCTAGCCATCTGCCAAAAAAAGACATGTTACTTCTTGTCTAGTGTGTCCAGTGAAACATGAGTTTCATATAAGAGACCTCCTTGCAGCATGTTGTTTTCACATTTCACCAAATAACACATAAATAGTAAAAGAATCAACAAAACGAAGAAAAACAAAACATTTATCTAAGGAATGCCATTACAATTACCTAAAATCTCCACACCATTAAAGCCATAGAAGCAATGTTATAAAACATTAGGGAAAATAATTCTTTATAGTGCTCATAGGCTCACACTAGGGAAAAAGTTTGTTTATAGTGCTAATAGGCTCATAATGTTATAAAACATTAAGGAAAAGTGCAGAAAACCATACCTTCTTTGGCACTTTGCTGGGAAAAATCCGTTTAGAACCAATTTTGTCAATAGCTCTGGTGAAACGCGAATACGTTCTTCACAACCACAGCTCGAAGACCCTACTGCATGACCATGAAAATGTGCTCCATGACCATAAAAATATGAAACAAATTTGGCCGTTGTTTCCCTTTATTGGGGGATTTTTTTAAAATCGATGGTACATGCATTACTTGGCGAAGAGTTAAGTAAAACACGAGCGACATATTCTCGAAAAAAGAGAGTGCGCACGTCTTTTGAGAAATTTGATACGGTGTGTTAAGTGAGACACGTGCGCACGTATTCTAAGGTATTTCGTGCGTGCAAAAATATTGGAAATTTCATCCAAATTTGCGGTGGCATTTATTTTGTCATCATTACGTAAACTTTTTCGTTGGAACTATCAACACACGTTTGACAATCAATATAAAAGCTTTTCGAAGTCATCCTCTCCGATATTGTCTTTCTTTCTCCCGAAATTTTGTTTCGATTTCCCTTCAAGGTCCTCACTTCCTATTTGAAGAGCAGTTCAACAATTTCTGATAGGTAACAAATTTTTGTTATTACAAGTATCTGAACAAAATCTCATTGATTATTATAGAAAGAATTTTTAATAACACTTGAAAAATTACAGATGTCATGTGCTTTGTGTCTTTTAAAATGAGCATGGCACTTTCAGAAAGGATTTTATCATAAATTTTTGTGTTTTAATAGAATTATTTCATATTTCATGTTTCTCTTCTTGTTCTGCATCTGTTGACCGATGAAACGCGAAATAATGTCTCTGGTTAGTGGTATGTTGCTAACTGTCGCGTTTCACCGGCGAAATTTTGAAATAACTCTCGTTTTCAAGTAGCGTCCGGTGAAATGCGATTTCTTCACCGGCTTTTGCCTCTGGACACTTGTTTTCGCGTTTCACGGGTCACTTAAAAAAATTTCTCATTTTTTGATTTTTTGTCTTGAAAAACGTAATTTTGGGGCCTCTTTCCATGGTTCTATCGTGTTTTATTGGACATTGTTGCCATTCTACTTTGTTTTCAGGGATAAATCTTTTGTTGGTCAAGATGACAAAGAGAAAGCTATCTCTGGAAGGAATGGATGAGGAGGAGCTAATGGAGAATTCTGATGATAGGCTCTTTGATTTCTTACACACAACTAGAAATTCTTCCAAGTTTAGCTATATCAGGGAAATTTTCAATGCTCCTTTTTATTTGAAGGAGTTATTGGAGGATCTTGAAGATAAACTTAAGGAGTACATATATTTTTATGATAGACATGTGCAAGGTTTAGAAGTCAATGGATTTGTTCACTATAGTGATGTCATGGGAGCCATCAGTACAGCCATGTCAACTTTGCTAGGCAGGTTCAACCTCATTGATGAGAAATTCAGGAAGAGAGAAACATGTTGCCCTTTCCACAGGTATCAACACCAATGCCTTCTGATCCACAAGGACGTTGGATTTATTGTGTATCTTCAGTACATAAAAAATTCTTCTCCAGATATAGACCAATAGGGAAAGCTAGAGGATATTGCAAGTATGGATAAGGAGGTCAAAGAGAAGGAGGAGATGTTCCAAGAAGATATTGAGAATCAACTTATCCAAGGTTTTGATGTAGGTTTGTTTAAGAGTAACAATATCACAATGGTGGAAGAAAATGAGATCGAGCCAAGTGCACAGGTTGATGAAGAAGGTCCTCTTGCATGTGTTCTAACATTTCCCACTTATCTTATCAACAAGAGGAGATATGTGTTGCTAAATGATATTCAACATCTTTTTGATCTTAAAGAAGATTATTGCTTAGCAATCCTTGCAGGTTGGGGCCAAAATGACATGAATTTTATAGGTTATGAACAACAATCACTAGCAAGTCTTGATGTTGAGGGAGAGAATTTCCAAGACAGCTCTATAGCCTTGCATACATGTATTAATCAGATCGTAGAATACGAAAAGGGGGGGCTACCTACAGAAGAAGAGTTCTTGCACGTCCAAAAGAAACTTTGTATTGATGATGTAGGGTATGAAGAGAGATTGAAGTCTCCATCATCAGATAAGAAACCCAAGAGTTCAATAAATCTTTATGATGATAGTCTTCTCGAAGAAGACGAACACCCTAATGTATGAAATATAATTCAAAGTTACCCATTGAGTTTATGTTAGACTTTATTATGCATTATAGATAAATATCTTATATCTTATACTGTTGTGGTTTGTTGTGTAGATTGAGATTGAAGATCTGGACAACTTTCTTGGAAGGGCCAAGGGCTCTAGGCCAATGAAGCTTGGGAAAAATCAAAGCCTTGGCCATTATATTGGAAACTTAAACAATCAAACAATTGTAATATATCATAGTAGATTGTCAAGCTCTCCAAGTCTACCAATGATGGCTTTGAGAGCTATCTCAAAGGTAATTGGATCTCAAGTTTTCAGCAGAGGTTTGGACAAGATCATTTTAGTGGAGAAGGAAGAAGCCATAAGAGTTTTTGGCTTCATGCCTGGATACAGTGGATCTAGAGCTGGATAGTTTGGAGTTCTTGGCTCCTATTTGCTCTCTTATGTAGGAGATAGTAAGAATTTGAAGCTTCTTCTAGGCTATCGGAAACAAGAGTTTTTGAAATATAGAGGTCTTATTGAGTGGGATGAAACAAAAGATTCCTCTAGAGGCCCTATCGAGCTACCTAAAACCAAGGAATCCTCCGAAGGCCCTGTTGAGGTGCGTGAAACTAAGGACTCCTCTGGAGGCCCTGTCGAGGTGCCTGAAACTAAGGACTCTTCTGCAACACAATCAGACTAGAAGATGCCAAAGATCAAGGGTTTCTTGAAACCCATCTTTTCCCAACTCTTTGTTTGGTTTGTAACCATTCTGTAAATCTTTGCTTTGCGCAAGAATTTAAATATCTCTTCTTCTTTGGGTAAAATTTGTATAGTCCTTGCTAAAGATGATGTATTGCTTAATGTCGTTGTATCTTTAAGCTTGAATTTATGCCAGATTTGTCGATAGAACCATTGAAAGACCTCTAATAAATTGTTGGCTTTGTGTCTTCCACCTCCATGTCTTGTGTGTCTGAAATATTTTGTTCTTGCTTGATAATGTGATTTTTCCATACCTTGGGTTGACCAGATAGATAGAGATCCATATTGTTTAATAAAGTATGGAGCATGATTGTATAAAATATGCTACATAGTCAAAAAATAAAGAAAGTTATTAAAAAACATTATATGAGTTCGACAATGAAGAAACAAACATATACAAACTTCTTACCATATAGTGAGTAAAGTGTTGATCACCCCAAGCTTCTGTCATTGCCTTTTTGAAAAGGTTCAATTGGTTTTTAAAGTCTTTGAGATCATCATCATTCCATTCAGTCTTATCACAATAAAAAAACACTTTGTCTAGTGTTTCCCAAACTTTAGCTTTTCTATTCCAGCTTGTCCATTATCATTGTGATCCTTAACTGCATTATGTAGGGATTTCCACTCATTAAATTTAATAGTTGAGCCACCATTTCTCAAGTTTATCTTTCCAAGTCTCCCATGAAAGCCTAGAAACCTTCTAGCCTTCACTCCACCAATAGATGGTTTTTTTGGGACACAATAACCATCCTTAGACTTCTGAAGATCTGGTTCAATAACAACATTGCCACCATGCAAACCAATTGCAGAGAGAACTTTTTCAACCTTTGTTATAGCATCTGTTCTAGTTGATAATGGCTTCAGCTTCCATGCAAATCCTATATAGAGATGAACAAGCTTTTCAATTATCTTGCAAAGTGCATGAAGTGTACAAATATGGGCATTCGCTAAAGGAATATCCAAGACTGGTTTAAGCTGTGGATCCTTATTGTGCCTAGAGGGAGCTCTATTCCAATTGCTTGAGTTTAACTCTGCAACTGGCAACATACAGAATAAGCAAAAAGATCTCGAGTTGGCTCCTTTTGATATATTATACATACATCTGAGTGTCTTTAGGTCACCAACTATGTGCCACTCAATCCTGTAGTTCCCAAATCCTTCAACAAATAGCTCTTCTCTTGCTTGTTGCCTTTGAATAACATTAGGTATTGATATTTGATGAAAAACCCAATATAATATATCAAAATTCTTGGTATCTACCTCAAATGCTCCTAGCCACCAGATGTTATATTCAGATTGAACACTAAATGATGTTGAGTGATTGCAATGATCCTACAAAAGTGCTCTATTCATCAAGGTGACAGATATTCTCTCCAATTTTTTACATTTCAGAATCTCACTTTCATCAAGATTAATCACAAAACTAGCCACTCCCTGTGCCTCTACTACTGACAAGTCATAAAATTTGATCATTAAGCATTGTAGGGTGGGCAAGTCAAGGAAAGTTTAATCACAAAACTAGCCACTCCCTGTGCCTCTGCTACTGACAAGTCATAAAATTTGATCATTAAGCATTGTAGGGTGGGCAAGTCAAGGAAAATATTGTTAAATTCATTGAATGTAACCTCCTTTTTCTTACCCTTGAAGGTAGCCTTGATATGAAAAGGCTCACCTAGAATCCCCATCACTTTGTTATTAACTCTCTGTCTGATAGTCCTAACCACAAATGGCTTCAGAAGTATGCAATTGCGTACCTGTCCTTGCTTCATATTTGATTGTAAAAGCTGGAAAAGTTGCATATAAGCATCTCGACTGAAACCAATACTATCCAGTGTCTTCTGTACTAACTCACAATCCAAAGAATGATCCTTTACAAATGACTCCAAGCATTGTTTCTTTGCCTTTTTAAATTTCTTCTTCTCCAAAATATCCTTTGAAACTAATGAAGGAAGAAGATGATAATAAAACTGAGCTGCTTTTAAAGAATCTCTTTCACTTGCATTTGGTTGTAGAAGAGATCTAAGGAAAATTAACATCACAAATCAATGCAAGTAATTTAAATAAAGCCATATTTATGATTTTTCAAGTGAAAAAAAATATACCTTGCTGCTTGGATTCTTTTACCACAGCCTCCTCCTCCTCGTTTGAGATTCTCAATATTTTTAAGAGCTCTTTGTCGATTTTGAAGGCCTAATAAATTTTGCTTTCGTTGATGAGCTTTGATACGCTTTTCCAATGAATGAATTTTTTGTTGACAATCTTCTAGCTTCTGCAACAACTCTATATTGTGTTTCATCAAAAGATGATTCTCTAGTCCAAGGATATCCTTTTCTGCAACAAGGTTAAGTGTATAACCTAAAAATCCATTGTAGCCATCACCAATAAACCTTATTAATGATGAGCTATTATAGAAAGGAGGAGTGCTATTTTTGCTAGAATCTTTGGGATATAGTTTTCCATCTAACCAAAGATCAATATTCTTCTTTCCTTCAAACCTCAGTATATGTTTCATAGACTCTGTAACCGTGATAGATTTTGTTCTCTTTCTTATTGGTTCATACTCACTATCCAACTCAATATGAAGATGATAGAGAGGTCTTTTATGAGAGCTACAGAGATCATTGGATGATTGATCCATAGCTGAGTTACAAAAATCATTGGGTGATTGATCCATAGCTAAGGATATGATTAGAAGCAAAAACGAAAACAAAGAAGAGACTACTAAGGAGGAGAAAAAAAGAAGAGAGAAACGATAGAGGGAGGCAATCAAGTATCCATCGAAATTCAAATTGAATATTAGTTTTCACTTTAATGAGGAGAGGTAAGATCTTCATTATGACAACCTTTGCCAACTTTATGGCGACCTAGATTTCTAGGTTTGATGTGACCACAAGAATATCACGACAACGACTTATTAACGAATTTTGATATTTTAACTTACCAAAATATAGACCTTTTAAAAATTCTATAAAATGATTTTATTTCTTAAATTATTTTCTCTCTCTAGGATCTCTTACAGGGCATTTTTGAGACCTCAAAACTCCCCTAATAAAGCCTTGAGAGTAGAATATTGGTGGCCGAACATCTTCTAGGATGCATTCGAGTACATTAAAAGATGCGACTTCTACCAGCGACATGATAGTTGAGAGAATAGGAAGCGACCACTCACTCCTATTATGGCGATCCTTCCGCTCGAGAAGTGGGGGATCGACTTTGTGGGCCCTATTACTCTGTCATCCACTGCATAGAAAAGATATATTATCATACGACTGATTATTTTACTAAGTGGTCGAAAGCATGTGCAACATGGAAAGATGATGCAAAGGAAACCACCAGTTTTCTATTAGAGTAAATAATATGTCAATTTGGTCCGCCAAAAGAAATAGTATCGGACCGGGGGACGCATTTTCTGAACAAAGTGATAAAAAGCCTGACTGAGGCTTGGCACATCAAGCACAATAAAGCAACCCCCTATAACCCACAAGCCAATGGTCAGGTCGAGAGTACCAACAAGCAGCTTGTGGGCATTCTGTCTAAGGTGGTATCAGAAAAGAAACGAGATTAGGACAAAAATTTGTACGTGGTAGTGTGGGCATACAATACAATGTTCAAACGAGCCACTGGTCACACCCCATTCAAGATAGTATATGGAGAGGAGTGTGTCCTACCTCTAAAGATTGAGTTGCCGATGATAAGATTCGCGATCAATCATTCTTTGGGTCATGGGGATGCCCTCTTAGAGCGCTTTATGACTCTGGCATACCTCGATGAGATTAAATTGCAGAGCTTGCTACATCAGGAGGTGACCAAGCGATATCATCAGGGAAAGCTCATCTGGTGGAGTAAAGGCTATAAAGTGACTGAGCAAGATGACGGGACATTCGTTTGGGAGATTAAGGTCTTCTGTCATCATTGTTTGCATATTTTGACGAGAGTTTCTATAGTCTTTAATGATGAGGGTGGGATGGAGCCTAAAGTTCATCCTTTGAACATGCTAAACTTTGATTATCATAACTACGAGTAGAGGATGGTGGGATGTATAAACCCATTTTGGGCATACACACTGTACTTTGATGGGGCGTCCAGGGGTCCTACCAGGAAAGGGAGCATAGGGGTTGTGATTCAAGATCCGCAACGTAGAGTTGTCATGAAGTTAGCTATTTTTCTCAGGGCTGGATTTACCAACAACATGGTGGAGTACAAAGCTCTTATTATGGGCCTGAATATTGCTAAGAAGGGCGGTGTTCGTCAGTTGTTAGTAAAGGGGGACTGTTATTTGGTTTTAAACCAACTCAATGGGACTTACACCGTGTGAAATCCCATCCTCTCTATGTACCATCGTGTTGACATATCGAGCTCCACTCGTGATACGCCAGGGTGACCGTTGTGCATTTATGTCACCGACGTGTTAGTTGCAGACGCGGTTGGTACACCGCCCCT